>NW_015150554.1:123430-128742 GCF_000732505.1 Cyprinodon variegatus | reverse complement strand
CCTTCCTTCCTTCCTTCCTTCCTTCCTTCCTTCCTTCCTTCCTTCCTTCCATGATCAGGGCTTTCCTAACGCTGTTTTTGGTGGGAGTCGGGAACTGCTAACAAGTTACACTGGACACCAGCTTAAGGCCAACAGGAAAGTCATATTCTGCTAAAGAGAAAGTCTAAACTAAAATTGAACATAATGAAAACTAAACTGAAACTAGGCCTTATCAAAGAGAATAGAAAGAACTGAACTAGTCAGAAAATGCTAAAAATCAATAAAAAAAACAAAATATAACTGAAAATGAAAACCATTTAACCCTAAAATAGCCTTCATGATGCACAATTGTACGTATTTGGGCATCGATTAAACATGAATCTATAGTACGAACACATTTGATTCAGCTTGAAAATCTATACATAAAATTTGAATTACCATGTAGATAAGATAAGGATAAATGTTGAAATGCCAGCTTGAGAGGTAAGCAGAGAAGGCTAAAAAATGTTGGGCTCAGTTCCACTGACAGGGTAGATGAGCTGATGATGCCTCTGTAAAATGGAAGGCTGCTAAGAATCATGAATAAAAGTGAACTCAAAAGACTGCATCAGTCATTTTAAATTGAAGTACATAGAGTTTATTTATTTATTTATTTTTGGTACCACCTGGGCCCCACTTCGGTTCACCCCTGGATTGGTGGGACCCAGCTTAAAGATATAGTGAAGGATGTTCTGTTTCCGTGTGGATCGTCAAAATAAGTGGTCCTCCTTATTGTGAATTATTCTGGTAGTATGTTTACGTAAAGCCTACATAAAGTTATTATAGATATAGTTTTATAACAACTTTAGGTGGCAAAATAAGAAAAAATTTGTATGTTTTTCAGTTATTTCTAAATTTCTTTGACATTTTTTAAATGCTTCATGCATTTTTTTTTTTATTTTGTAAATTCAGCTTAGTCTGCTCTCATCCAGATTACTTTCAGAAAAAAAAATCTGAATATAAATCTTTCTGCCAAAAGGGGACAAAATAATGATAGAAACTCACAAAAATGAACTGTGATTTCTAAAGTGGCTCTATAAAACAATTAGAAGACCGCCTATTCTGTTCTTGTAATTACGTGACGCTGTGGTAGATATGATGGTCTTATCTCTCTGAAGGTTTGACCTAAATTTGGAATTATAACACACCTTTGTTTTTGTAGACTGTAGTAGATTTATTTTTATACTGTATGTCACTCTCCACCTAATGCTGTTCTAAAAATCTCAGCAGCTCTCCTGATGTGTAAAGATGCCAACAAATATCTCACAGTTTCATAGTGGAGCCTTTTCTGTTTCAGGTTTGTTTTCAGCTGAGAGTAGATCTACTTCACTTTGTGGCGGCTGCTTATGCTTAAAAGGGAGAAGAAGCCACCATGGCTCACCTTGCATACCGTTTTTTTTTCACTTCCGTGGGTAAAAATAAATCATCCACCCTCTTAGATCAGCTTAGAGTGTTTTTATTTGCTTCTCTGTATGTGTTGGCCCTGACCCCATTGTAAGAAACATCAGAGAACACAGTATGAGTGTTTCTGGGCTGCTCTTCTGCAGTTATATCTCTCACATTAAGGTAATTATGTGGATATGTGCATGCCTGGTTGTGAGTCAGAGTATCTATGTGGGTTTTAAACAGAAAAATACCAAAATAAGAATCCTTGTTCATAAATACAATAAATAAATAAAAAACAAGCTTCTGCTTTTAAGTACTTATCTTGTTATGTTTGTCATATATAGTGTACAGTTCGATGAACCTTCCTCAAATCCTTATCCTGACATTTTAAGGTTAGAGCAGTTTCGGCTGGTGGAGCTTTCTCCAGGGGGTCTATAAAATCAAAATAGACGTATACCAAAAACCTGTTGGGAGCTGGAGAAGTTCCACCTTTCTTCAGCAGAGTCCGCCGTGGATCCTCCTGAGTGAGCCTTCTGCACAGCTGCAGCCCATCAGATCATCAGAGGATCCACTACTTAAGCTGTCTTCAGACCTTGCCTCAACGCCGCAGTGTTGATCCAGTTGGTCAGCGCCTAAGCCTAGACTCTCAGTGAATCTTTGTTGACTCTTGAATCCAGCCTGGATTCTAACCCTTGTCTCTGTCTTCCAGGAAACCAGTTTCTCCCCTGTGGAGCTCAGGAAGGAAAATGTATCTAAATTAAAAAATAAGCAACACTATACAGCTTCAGATTCCTTGCTTTTCAGCACTGATTGGAAACATGTTTTGTCATGCTTAAATGTTATCACGCCATTTAATTTCCGCCGCCAAGGAGGTTATATTTAAGGAGAGATTGTGTTTGTGTTTGTCTGTCAGTGTAGAGGTTAACTTGAAAATGTATGGGTGGATGGGTCTGATATTTCTATCAGAGATGTCCCTTATGCAAAGGAACAATCTATTCAATTTTTGTGATGATTCAGATCCTAATCCGGAAACAGGAATTTTAAAACTTATTCTCCAACATTTTGCGAAAGGGATATTTATTGGAACAAGATGTTCCCAACTCAAAGAGGTGGCAGCAGTGACTACTGATAGCCTCGACATCAGAGGTCCAGAGGTATTTTACTGAAGAAAAAAAAAAAAGAAAGAAAAGGGAACATTGTTGGTTTGTTAGGAGGATCAATTGAAAATTTATTTTTTTCAACATTTTTTACCAGGTGTGCTTCATGCCAGGGAATAATTTATATAAAATTGGAATGTTTAGCCATATGTGTTAGTCACAATTGGGGTAAAATTTGCTATGCGGTGGTCTGCGCTGTCCGAGTTCTACTTTTTTTTTTAATTTTCATTCCCTGTGACGCTGCATATTTCTGTTATTTAACAAAACCTAAACGCTTTAAAACACTGAATTTATTATTTTTTTTATACTCTAACTCTTTATACTTTATACTCTAACTCTGTAGAGTTATATAAACTTTAAGTCACCTTTTGATCCCATTTTTCATAATTGTCATTTTTCATTATTGTCACAAACTTTTTTTTCCTTTTAAGATTAGCCCATTTATTCTTTTTTGCACGGTTTGCAGTTACTAGGATAACCTATTCCCTTTTCAATGCAAGTCTAAATACCAAGGTGTTTTTATTTTTCTAGAATGTTTAAAGGTAACAACAACAAAAAAAAAAAAAAAAAAACAAGAAATGACTGTTAAACACTTTTTACAAAATCAGAACTTGCGTTTTCTTTGGATTGCATTTCATTTGATACTTTCTGTGCTTCCCAGACATCTTCTCTTTGATAAAAATAAGATACACCCACACAATGTTATGTTTCACTTTGCTGCGATTTCCTTTCCTGTTCTAGGGAGTGGGAAGTAGTTCTGTTTATTGTCTTGTCATTCTTTGCTGATGGCTTGGTTTGGACTGGTCCACAGAGGATGATGTGTGAAGTAAACAAGTTAATAATTTATCCCTTTGATGAATTATACAAGATCTTCACTTATCAGCTGCTAGAAGACCATATCCTATTATTGGTCTGGTGCTATTTTGAAAAGTATTAATTATTTCTGACTTTCTCCAAATGTTTGATGAATGTGTTGTTATTTAGAATTTTCTTCTCCTTTTCCTTGTCTTCTTGGATAGGACTAAACATTTCTTATGTCACACTTTGGTATAGATGTTATTATGGTATAGTTTGCAGTATATCTACTTTCAATTAAACGTTTCATCTTTCATTTTTGACACAACCCTTCTTGCCAATATTTCTGTTGTTTTTGTTCATCATGAAAGAAATACACTTCTAAAAAAAATGCAAATTCTGATAAGAATACTAAGTTATGGTGGAAAGTTTCTAGTGAATGTAGAAATTGGGGAATTTCAGAGATAGCTAAAGCATCCTGGGGCATTCTTTCCCCTCCAACAGATATTTGACCTTTTTCTTAATCCTTTAAAGACTCCTACAGGGCACTGCCTGATCATCCAAACAAAAGAACTGATTGTCAGAGGCCTGTCTAACATGATACATGCTGTTAATTGGCATTCAAGGTAACAAGACTCCACTGGGTCCCTGCATATGTGCATTTAGATCAGAACATCGAAACTGAAAGGACTTTTTTATAATTCAAATTCTTTTTTTCCTGAAGCTCACTTATGCTGCAAACCTTAAGTTCATGTTTGACTCAAACTGAAATATGAATGAGCAGTTGGTTGGTCAAAGTGTTTTGATTTGTTTGTTTTCTGCAGTTTTAAAGCAGTTAACAGAAGGTAAGAAAGGAAGTAATAGTTTTATTCTAAGGTTCAGGCAAAAAGTCAAACACTCATGGGTCTCAGGTAAGCAATCTTTAATCTTTAATAGCAGTAAAGCTAAAAATTGATGTTAAACTGAGCAGAGGCTTATGAAGCAATGAAATATAAATTGTTTCCCTTTAGAAAGGGTGGTACTCTTTGGTACGTAGTGAATTAAAGGAACTAATTGCAGGACGTAACACGTACCATGCAGATCCCCCACCCCAGACGAAGCCCGCACCAGGAGACAGCATAGACCAGGACCGAGACAGGGTGCCAGATATGAAACCCTTCAAAAATCCACATCCCCCTTGTAACAGTAGAGAACAGTAATCTATAATTGCTATAAAGCTATCTCTTCCATCATAACATCCACAGAGATACAGTGTAGCAACATATACATTCATATGCATACAAATAGAATCACCAGAAAAATAAATAGCACCATAGTATGTCCATGGTAACCAAGAAAAGATATAAAAATAAGTCCAGTGATGCATAATAGGACTAAACCATAATACAGGGTTTTTCTATCAGTTTAAACCAACAATTAAGATTACATGTGGGGATTTTGGCATGTATGTGAGCTTTAGAGAGGGGTTTCCAACTGCAAACTATCATTTTTTTTTTAGCTCTGTTAGGTCAGCCAACAATGAGCATTTGTCATTTAAAGACATTTTGAGAAATCTGTTTGTCCACTTTGAATATTGAGCTTAACATTGGCACTATATCAATAAACCGAAATGAATGGAATTGACTTTTGTTGCAATGGAATAAACAGTTACCTTTTTTATGTAATGTTATTTCCAAACCTGACTGACTGTTTTAGTATGTTTTTCTTCTTTTCTTGTTTTGTCTGTATCTGAATTGTATAAGTAATTCTTGTTGGGTATTTTGTTCTCTCTGCAGCCTATGGTAATGCTTTCCATATTTTTTCTGTGCTTCTTCCCATCTTTCCTTTGTCCTTTACAGATGTAGGGATGGAGGTAAAATTCAACTTTAACTGTGTCTTTAAATTGCTCTTTAATGCTTACCTTAAACCAGTGTTTTCAATCCCGTCCCTCCAGGCAGCGGCGTAGGAAGCGGGGGG
>NW_015150554.1:94722-121090 GCF_000732505.1 Cyprinodon variegatus | reverse complement strand
TAACTATAACTCCAGTTCTAGTTAACCATCTATTCATTATCTGCAGGACATTATTTTTGCACAACACTCACATCTTATGAACAAATGCATTATGTACATTTTAAATGCATTATTTTTGCAAACACATTTATAAAGGAATAAAGTAAAAGATTAAATAGCCTTTTTTTTAAGTAGCGTACTTAAGATATGTTTCTGTTGAATATTTACGAATCTCAGATTTCCGACATGTGTCCCCCCCAATTGTAAACATATTCCTACGCCCTTGCCTCCAGGCACACTGCCCTGCATATCTTGGATGTTTCCAAGCTTTAACACACCTGATATCAATACGTAGTAGATTAAAAGGCTTTGTTGAACTGCAGTCATCTGAATCAGGAGTTTTGAAGCAGAGAAAAATCTAAAGCATGCAGGGCAGTGTGCTTAGAGGACGAGGGTGGAAAAACACTGCCTTAAACCTTCCTGCATCTCAACGTCTTCCAAAACCTTTTTACCTATCTCTCCACCTTTTCCCCAAGTAGTGTCCTCCATCAGCTAGTTTACTGTCAGCAACTTTTGGAAAAGTTGTTCTGTTGCATATAATAAAGAAGAGAATAAGAAAAAACCCCAACAAATTCTCGTCAGCAGTGAGACAGATACCAAACTTCTACTTTATTCCGGTGCTCTATTTCTGACTCCATCTCTGTGCTGAGGTACGATAAAAGGTGACTCATATATGATTCACAGAGGCTGTGATCGCGGTTTTTGCCTGCGTTTGGTGCACTGCTCATCTCAAAATGCAAACAGTATTGGGGGGCAGTATGGGGGAAAAAAATCACTTTTGTTGCTGAGGATGCTCTACTGCTGTTTGATCTAGCTTGTTAAGGTTTCGTGTGGTGCATAGATGAAAAGAACTACGAAGACAAGCTCTTCAAATCGGAATTATAAATCTCCTGTTGTTCCTTTTTAGAATCTTTAGATTGAATAAATATTTCAGCTGTCCTACATTTCACAGCACAAAAGATAGTTGAAAGAAATACACTGGAGGTTAAACTGCTGCAACTCATCCTCAACAGACCATAGTACATCAGATTTATTCTTCTCCTCATTTTTCAGTCTATATTTGAAGAAATATAGCTTTAACTCTGTATGTTTAAGTTAATACAATCGAAGAAAACCTTCATCAAGCTAAACAAACAATTCATCTTAGTCTCCTTTTTGTTTCTCAATATTTTTTGCTACTCACTCTAAATACACTGTCTAAGCATCTTATTTTAATAGGTGGTCAACTACAATCAACTAATGTTCATGTTGCTTGTACTTTGTGCGTGTGTGTGTCTGTTTACGAGTGTGTGTTGGGCAGGTCCTGCTGAACCCCAATGTTTTTCACCTTCAGAAACACTCAATTATTCAACAGTGTATTGTTTGGCTCCAGTGAAGCAGTTGTCATTGACCACTGAGAGTGCATGAATGTGTTACGTGCGGGTTTCCCGCTGTCACTGGGAATAAAAAGACAAGTTTCGATTTGTGTGACTCAAGCAAAGCGTAACTTTACTAAGAAAAATAAAAGTTTGACAGGCTTGTAAGTAATGGTGCAAACACAGCAAGTCCACAGCAACTTTCTTTTGTAACTTAGGTTAAAAAAGGTAGTACTCAGAGTACCTTTGCTCTAAACAAACTGTAGTCAAATGTTTTACACTATAGTGTGTTCAAAAACAAGGGATTATCACATTTCCATAAAGTTTGATTTAAACCTCCCTCAACAATACGCTTTTTTTTCCTACAGTTAATCAAAGCATAAATTCTTCATTCCCAAAATACATTTAAATAGCAGATATTTTAAACTTTGATACACATTCTAAGAAATTAACAACAGGTAATCAACAAAAAGAGCTCCTAATCTTGTTCTTTTGGGTCAGTTAAAAGTTTGGCCTGAGGTCTTAAAATGTCTTTTTTCCTGTCTAAGAGGAATCCTAATGTTCACAGGATCAGGGACCCCTTTTTCATCCTTCTGCTTTATTCTATCTATGTTCTTCCACTCTGCAGAATTGTTAGTTCAATCTCTAACATTATGCTCTCTCTGTTTTTCCTCATAGTAGCTTCATCTGGCCTGTTCCTGTTTGGCTGTGACATTATCCTCGAGAGAAATATCAGCTGTGCTGCTCCCATCAAAACCTTTGTTTATAGATGTTCAGGGTCAGCCTATTTTTCGGTGTAGTCCTGTTTGCCGCCTGTGGAGCTGGTTGACAAGTTCTTTTGTATCTCTGCTTCTTTCTGTATCTCTGCTTCTGTCTCCTTGAACCCCAGTCGGCCTCGGCAGATGGCCGCTCACACTGTGCTTTGTTCTGCTGGAAGTTTCTTCCTGTTAAGCGTGATTTCCTCTCCACTGTCGCAATAAGCATGTTCGGTGTGAGGGAATTCCTTTGACTTAATGAGCTGATGCAATCAATGATGTCTTCAACTAAAAAATATATATATTTCCTTAAGAACCAGCAGCTGTAGATGCTGAAATTGCTAAAAAAAAATGCAGTGAAATGAACATAAAATAGGAAAATTGGCAACATTTTGTTTAACAGTGTTTGTATTTGGAGTGGAAATTACTATAGAACTCTTTCTTTCAATAATTTCTTTTGGACCACGAGGGGATAAATTATAATGAGCTTCTCCGGAAAGAATATAGAACTTAATATGATTGATATGGTTTTTAATTCATAAAACATGCTCAAAGTGAAATATAGCAGAAATTCTATTTTTCCAATGTAAAACAAAAAACATTGGTGAAAAAAACTGTTCTGCAAACAGAGGGACTACTACAACAAGCAGCCATCTTGAGGAGATCATGTCCTGACCGTTTGATGCCCACAGCCTCCACTCTGGGTTCCTGGGCAAAACCCTTAACCTCACACTGCTCCCCAGGCACCACACAATGGCAGCCCACTTTTCCCCCATTGTGGAACAATAAAGGGATTTACATTTTATAAGATACAGCTAATAAATGTTATTTAAACCTTTTTTTTCTTACATTAAACCAATAAATGTTAAGCAAATAAACATAAAATTCCACAGGTCTATAGTTGCATTTTGCGGTCTAATGAAGGACAGGTAAGTGCCCAATTCAACTCTACATTCATAAAAGGCAAAATATTGATATGACTTACAAATCTTTCTACAACTGCCCCTTCATAATCAAGTCTTTTAAAGGACCAGCATTTTTTATTAAATTATTTAAGAAGACGGTAATGCTCTAGCATTATAATGTTTTCCCATATTTGCAGGTCTTGAATTTGACACATACACTGAAAATAAAAAATGTCCAATAGTAAATACTTTGGGAGATTGGGAGTCTGAATGACTGAATCAATGAAGTGAAGCAGTGTGAAGCACCTTTCTTTCCTGTGAGCTTTAAGAAAGGAGGAAATCAAATTACTGGTTGAAATTTCGACTGATGTCGGTGAAATATTGGCATAAAGTAGGATGCAGGAACAGTTTAATTAATAAATATCAATGGGAAAAAAGAAGATACAGGAACAGCTTAATAAAATAAATAATGAATGACATTGAGAAAAGAGAAGATCCAGGAACAGCTTAATGATTTGTCGAGTTGGCGCTTCTGTGAGTAATGAGACAGAGGGACTGGAGCATAAACCCGGCTCAGTCTTCGGAGTTGAAATCAGACATGTTAAGGTGTCTGCAGCTTGATGGAGCAGAAACTGTTGGTTGTACACAGTCTTTTAAACAGTCCTAAATTATGGTTGGCCATGGCACAGGCGTGCAAAAGGCAGAAAGGGTTAAGCGCAGTAGCACCAGAGTGATTGGAGGATAGCTTAAGTTGAATTAAGTGTTTTAGTCTGAATTTTTGCTTTCAGCTTTATGTATTGCATAATTCTTTTTTTATACTATTTCTTCCCAAAATGTACATATTCCAAATGCGGTCTTAAAGTTATTTTACATTTAGACAGATACATTTAGTTTCATACTGTATATCATGGGCAACTCCCCTCAGACAGTCTGAGGGGCAAGATACCACAATACAACAGTCCACTGTTAGGAAAATAGCATTAGCTGAAGTGACATTTTAGACATCAGAGACTTCTTTTTAATCATATTTGTTTTAGTCCTGTTCAAATTTACTGTTAATTCAAACTCTGGAAGCAACTAATCTATTTTTCAACCAAAGCAAGGCTTACAGATTGAACTAGTACAGTTCAATTATTAACTGCTAATATTGAAAACATCACTAAAATTATACTAAACTACCTGAGCTTAATCTAAAGATTAAGCATAAATGTGAGATATGCACAGTTTTCTCTATTATTCTTCCCTTTACAGCAGTGGGTCACAGTATTTTACATTCAAGCTTAGTAAAGATGATACCCCAGTGTTGATTTTGGTTCACACTTACCATGTCCCTGACACTTTGTAAACAATGTTGTTTGGCCAACCTACATGACATATTGCTTTTAGGAGATTACTGTATCATGGATATTGCAAGAACTGTCTAACTTAATTGCTACTTTTGGTTTAGCAGCACTCTGTGTTTCAATCTTGCAGAATGTATTTTTAGCATTTTGTAACAACAGGACTTATACAAGGTATACATGTTATATTAGTCTGGGAAAGGGCTGGTACAGCTCCACTTCAAAGGATGAACTAACACGGTGAGCCTCATCATGTTAGAACCAATCAGATAACTACAGATGGGATTATGTAGTCTGTGAAATATCTTAAGCTGTTGAAGAAACTTAATAATGATCAATTTCTGCTGGTTTTCCTTAAAAAAATCAGAAGAAATAAGCTCTCTGGTAAGTTCTTAATTTTCATTCCGACACCGTTCCTTTGCGGTCACCAGCTTGTTGTTATGCTAGCAGATATTTTGCCTTTCAGCATGTTTCAGATCTATTTCCTGCTGCTCCATGGAGCTAAACTGCTTTCATTACTTCATGTATTATGTAAGGGACTTGTCTTGAACTTAATTGCTAGAAGACAATGTTGCAATTTGCCTTTACTTCACGTGTTCCAGCTTCAGGTTACACAATATTTATGTGCTGCTGCGGTCTTTTGTACTGCTTGGCACCCCACAGTATCAGATTAACACATGTAAACATGATACACATGTATTTTGCACTCTGTTGTCTATCGTTGTTACATGTTAAAGCCCCAACGCTCAGTCAGTCTGGCTTGAACCAATAACATGCCTTGTGTCAGAGGACAATGCTGTGACTGGAATTGAGTTTTAAAAGTTTATTTTTTAATTTGTCAACTCATTATAACTTAAAATCTTACTCTGGGATAAATGATTATTTGAGCTCCTGTAGATTTTTGAAAGATAGGTATTGTTATTGTATTTTACTTATATAAATGGATAATTTCCCAATTTTTTTCCTTCTTGATCTACTTTTACTTCTCTCTCTGGGAGCTCAGGGTAGCTGTGGCTACAATGTAGCTTGCCACTGTGTGTGTGTGAATTGGTGAGTGTAAAGTAATGTCATTCTGTAAGGTCTTCTGACCTGAAAAAGTAGATGGCCTGTATTATATAGGTAAGTACAGTCCATTTACCATATCAGGTTAATTTTCCTTCCCATAATTTGCTGAACAATTTGTCTCTCTCTTTGCAATTTAAGTGTTAGGAATCCAGTTTGTGTGGGTTGTGTTTTTGTGTGTTTTCCCTCCACCACCAGGTGGCGCCTGGTTCTCGTTGGCCCTCTCACACACCTGCGGATGGTTGCCTCATTACCGGAGGACTCTTAAGCAGCAGACTGCCACTACTTTGATGCCAGAGTGTTTGCCAGTTTTGGGAAGTCATCCTGAAAACCGTCTGAGCTTCAAACTGAGCTGGGGATTCAAACTGGAGGTTTGGATCTACTTTTCCCGAAAGGACTGTTTGAGCTTCACACTGAGCAGGGGATTCATCTCCACAGGAAACCGTTCAAGTACCATAGGAAATCCAAGTGGCAATCAGCTCCTCTGTTCCTCAAGGAAACACCTCAACCTGGGTAAACCCTGTCCGCCCTCCAATGAGCAAGTCTATAACTGGAACAACCCATACCAACTGGATTCAGAGAACGACACCTTTTCTGGAAACGTGAGTCCTGTTGCCTTAATCCCCTTTTGCAAATCGAAGCTCAAATTTCCTGAACTAACCACAGGAACTTCCCTTCACTTTTCAGTCCCGGTTTGCCAGTGTTCAGAGCAGCACTGGACTCATCCCTACCAGTTCTCAATAAACCTGTTAAACCTTCCCCTGGTCTCTCTGTTTGATTTTCTGCATGTGGGTCAGATCTTTGCATAAAATCATGACATTAAGTAAGGCCACCATTGTTTCTCTATGTACCAATTTGAATAAGTCTGAATTATTAATGCATTAATGGATATTTTTAAAGCCACATCTTTACCTTTCATGAACTGGAATTATGTTCAGCTCTTTTATTGATTATAAATAATTTACTATTGAAACATAGAGTTGTTGTATTAACAAGCAATGTGATACAAAGAAATATAACGGTTCTTCAGCCTACAGAGAATTTTCAGCTCCTCTTTTTGTGTTCCCTGATGAACTCTGCATGTTCTTCATCAGTGAGTTTCTGCTGCATGGTGTCTCTATGTAAAGTGTAGACTCAGCAGCCACCCAGCAAGACAAACATTCAGCTTCCTTCAAACAGCCACTACCAAACTAATGAGGTCATTAAGGAGGACAGGGAGGATAAACGGCTTCAGGCAGACTGGAGAAAAGCAGTCACTGTGAAGATGCTGTTAATTTTTGTGGTACTCTTCATTGATTCTGCTGTGAAACAAAATCATAACCAGTTTGGTTTTACAATACTCAGACACACATAGACAAGCGTTCCAGTAATAATACTTGGGCCTTCATATTTCAGTTCTTCGGTTCAACTGCAATGAAGCACAATCCCATAGCCAGTTAAAACACCTTTTTCTTTAAATTGTATGACTTGCTATCTGATTTGGTAAAACCACATAAATTAGACCTAAGTTTCTAAATAAGTGTCAGGGCTGGTGGATGTTGTTGTTGAGCCAAATATAGAGTAGAGGAGGCAGAGATAGTTCTTGCAGTTTTAATGGTGAAGTAGATGGTACAAAAAAACATAAGTCCAGAAATAACAGGCTAGGAACTCAGAAACCAAAAACTTGAGACACTCGGGAGAAGCATACAAGAAGAAATGAAGAGAATCCAGCACTGAGGAACTGCAGAGGAAGAGCATATATGGAAGACAGAACAAGGAGGGGAGTAATCAGTTAATTGGGAGCAGGTGTGGACAGAAGGAGATAGAAAGGAGCTAAAGCCAGGCATAAGCTGTAAAATGTTTTGCCTTTTTCTGGCCGATTCTCCAGTCGTGCCAGAATTTTTCGATCGGGCCGACTTTCAGCCTGATCGGGCATCCTGTAGTATACAGGGGGTAACGAGGGCTGATCAGCCTCTCACGACCACCTCCCGATCAGGAATTGTAAGGTTGGGAGAAAATCAAATATGTTTGAAATTCAGTCGGCCGTCTTTGGCTCAGTGCTCAGTGGCCATGCTCAAACAAGGATTCCGCTTCTTCTTCTTTTTAGACAAAAACACAGAAGCATATATTGTATCGTATATATCATATATCGTAGCATATATACCTTTTCTTTTTAAGGGCGTTCAGCAAACAAAATTGCACAACTTTCCAAGGCAGGGCGTTTCGCTCTAGTGAGCTTCATTTTACTCATTTGGCTTCCGGATAGACGAGTCTGGGTAGTGCCATCTCACTGAGGAGCTGAGTCCGATGTGGTTTTTGGATGTACAGTGTGAGCAGGTCGATCGCATCAGAGTGTCGGGCCGCACAGTGTGAGAACATACTTTGTGAGCTGTGAACTCATACTGTAGGACAAAAACCTGAGGTTTAGTCCTACAGTGTGAGCTGTAGCTTGGTGCAACAATTGAAGAAAAATCGTATAATGTATACTCAGCTTAAGGGGAAAGGAAAGAGGCAATAGGGGGCAACAAAGAGTAAACAGGGGAAGCATGGTTTAACTTTAACTACAGAATAACTTAAATAAGGTTAAATGAGAATAAAACTAAAAACTACTAAATAAGTGAAAACCAAGGGGGAAAACTAGGGTATAAGAGAAGGGACTAGAGAAAACTGAACCCATGGAAAACATAACCTAGGAATAAATAATCATGAAAATGCTGAAAAGACATAACAACAAAGACTAAAACTACGTATTCAAAAATTATATAATTCTTGACAATACAGTACAACAAAATAAAGCATAACTGAGAACCCAAAATGAAAACTTACACAGAACCCAAAAGTCTGTAATGGTAGAACACAATTTGCATGTTTGAATGCACCAATCTGTTGGGTTTCCTATGGCAAACCCAACAGATATTTTATTATACTGTTTAAACTAAGTAACTGTAGTTTGTTCTAGTATTTAAGCTCTCAAAGTGAACAAGGAAAGCAAGAAGTTGTAAATCAAACCACCTTCCATATGATGACTTATGACGCATTCAAATGGCAGCGTCTGTTCAAAGTGAATTCAGACTGAAGAAACACACACAAGGACAAACACACAAAAAAATATGACAAAGAACCAACATTACGAAAAGATGGGAGCGACGGCTGTAACATCAAAAACATTAAAAAAAATTTTAATGTTTGTCTTAAACTTTGGCAAAAATAGCTCAGGAGATCTTTTTTAATAAACAAATCTGCATCTGATTTTTAATTCTACTTGATACCCACTAAAATGATAAAAATATCCTTAACGTGCTGGTGTCCCACCATAGGAATGCAGAAGGTAAGGAAGGGCTTTGGTCCGGTTCTGTTGGACCCAGGACCCTGGAGTCTGGGTTCTATATTTCTGCCTTGGCTGAAAAATTCGGAGTCAGTCCAATACAGCACAGGGGATATTGTAATATCTTAAACTTTTGGGTCACTTATGGAGATTTTAAGAGAAGCACTCACTATGGTGTCTTGTCAGTAGGGTTCCGCAGCAGCTCACAGGCAACTGGGATAGGCAGTCATACAACTTGGCATGTTCATGGGAGTCAGAACCTCTCTAGCAGAAGGGCACATCAGACACAGGGTGTCTGGTCAGGACAGAAACCTTGTGAGAAGAGAGATCATAAGAGAGGGAAGAGAGAGAAAAGACATTTCTTATAATTTTAAGATATTTTTACATACAAATTACTGTTTTCTGAAAGAGTTTGAACATCGTCCTTTTGAACATCATCAGCAAAAGGACGATGTTCAAACGATGATGTTGTACATCATTGTCCTGTAAAAAAACTCTTTAGAGTTGACTTTGACACGCTGGTCTTTATTTGTGCAAAATGAATTGTATTTTTAATGCATTTAGGGTAGTCAGTGTGTTTTATATATATACATGTGTGTATATATATATATATATATATATACACACATATGTATCAAAAATCTGATTCTGCTCAAACTTCATCCTTTTTTTATATTATTTCCAGCTGAATAAATCATTATAACAAATGTTACTGAGGCAGTTTCAATTGTTTTACATTCATTCTCCACGTAATTTACAAGAATACACACCTATATTAGCCTCCTGTTTTCACATTCTTCAAGACCTTTTCAGGAAAAAAATATGTCAATTAGAAAATCTCTTAGTGTTTTGTGCTCAGATGGATATTTAAATAGTTAGTAAATTTATGAGGGGTTGATTATTAACTGACAACATTTGCCATGTCTTTAACTTAGCATTAGAATTTTACCCCTTCATTATGAGTAGATTTTCAACATTGTCGAACCAATTTTCATTCCTCCATCATTTCTTCATTCTTTCTTAATCCTTCTGTAATGAGAACAGATGGAGACCATCTGAAGAGGATGATTGGAGGTCAAAACATTGCTTCCGTGGTTACTGTTTCCCAGGTAACTGGCTCAGTACCTCTTCTTGTGTGTCCCTCACCATAACCTCCTGTTCTCCTCCCCAAGTTTTATTTCTATTGTAATGGCTTCTCTGCACAATTTATTTTTTAGTAGTTTGTTTGTGTTTGCCTGGTATCAAGATTGAAAAGCTTATTATTGTTGACATTGTTCTTCCTTGTTTCTTTTCAAGTACAACAAGTCTGGGCAGAAGACCAGAAGTCTGCAATAAAAAAAAACTTCAAAAATCTTACACTTGTTTTGGTATGAAAATGCAATTTGATATTGTTTTGTTGTTGTATGTATATATATATATTTTTTTTCTTTTTTTTTGCTCATCTCTGGTGTTGCTGCTATTAATCACATATCCATTACTGTAAAATATCCAACTGTATATTGATTATTTATTCTCCAGATTACACACACATTATTTATATTCACACATTATTTATATTCTAAAAACATTGCACAGTACAGTATTTTATTTGTTTATTGTTTTATCTCCCTTATTCTGTTATTTTTCTACACTTTTTAGGGTCCACGTTTGTTTGAACACATTTGCTTCATTAAGGAAATGCAACTTTTATGGTTTCCAGTGATTTTATTAATGTCACTGATAAGGCTTAATCATGCTGAACGTTGACCGATTTCGGCCACTACTCAATCTCTTTAGTGCATCTTGTATTTCAAAGCAAATTAGTTGAACATATTAGTAATCTGGTCCTTTTAAGTCTCAACAGGGGGATTTTATCACTTAACAAGGTGTGTCTGTCATGAAAAAAATTGTTAATTGACTTCTGATGCCGGATTTTACAGTAGAAGTACACAACATTAAAGTCGTAGGGAAGTCATTCTTGAATGTCAAATCATTCTGGTTTATATATGTATATAGTTGTACTCTTTATAAGACTTTTCCCAAAATTTAGAATATTTTGATTAAAAAAAAAAATCCTCTTAAAATCTGTTTTCTTTTTTCTCGTTATTTTATGCAGGCCAGTTAGTCATACATCAGCTGGTACACCTAAATTCAGCCAATCATATATCAACGGTCATAGCATCTTCATTCATATGTCACAGCTAATATATGCAACGGTTGAAATAAGAAGTAAGAATTATTTACTTTACCATTGAGTTATGTCCCAGTGTTCATGGGGATGGACGTCTAAGTCTTGGGCAGGCGTAGAGCTCAAAGAACTGGCAGTGCTGCGAGGCAAGTGCTCAAACATATACGGCTCTAAGCCTTCTAGACTAAACGAAGCTTCTGCCACCCTGGCGTCTTCTTCCACAACATCATTGTCCCCACTTTCCTCCACTCAATAAAAAATGTATGTCGGATCGGACTCATCCATGACCTACGACACAAAACCTCTTCTCCTTTTGCATGTTTCCGTTGTCTATAGCGTTTCTTGAGAGCGTCGTTTCTAATTGCTACTTCATCCAATGTAATTTCCCATTGTTAACCTACTAGCACTAAGTTGCTAACTGGTTAGCAAGAGACTTTCAAGACACCAGCAACAACCAAACCTGCTTGCAAATCTTCTGCCACAACAATGCCCCCCCTTGATAAATGACCATCACATTAACTTTTTTCACTCGTGTAAATTCGGGCCCCACTCAGGAGAATTCGGAAATGCAACGGTGGGAACAGCCGCTTACCTACAACTTTAAAATAATACACCAGTGATGCATTAAATCGGTTGTAACCTAAAACCTTGCGTTTTTGTTAGAATGACCCCTTTGAGATTGACCAGGCTTTAAAATATAATGTTCACTTACCAGATTTTTCTGAATCTGAAAAAAAAAATACAAGACACAAAATCATATATTTTCATCTCCTTTTTTGTTCACTGTGAGCATCCAGTATATAACCGACTCTTACATGATCCAACAATGTTGAACAGCTGGAATAATTCCAGTGATGTTTGGAACCTAAGCAGAGAAGTATAATAGAGTCTGGTAAGACATCTATCAGGCTCAGTTTAAGCAGAGATTAAACTTCTAAGCTTTGTTTAGCAGCCAGCTATGGAAAGAGAGCCTTGATTACAGAGAGGAGCAGTGTCCTATAAGCGGAAAGCTGACATCCCATGCTTCAGAGTTTCACTTACACCAGGGGAAAGGTATGGTTCTGCATTAAGTGCACTTTAAAGAAGGTTGCAGCATTCAAAAGCTTTCAGCATCTCTATACATTGCAAAAGACACGCTACATTGACAATTTAAAAATAACTTCTCTCCTTTTCCCTTATTTACTTACAGTCAGTGTAACCATTCTGTTCAATAGAAGAGTTACTCATTCTGTTTTTAAAAGACATTCAGCAGACTGAAGTTTTATTAAAGGCATGTTTGCAGCCAGCAAGGGAATGCCTGCCAATCTCTTGTCATTAGAATTCACTGGCAGCATATGATGGGGCCATATGGACTATTAACAAACCCAACCTCCCTGTAGATGAAGGGAGGGAAGGGGTAAGGAGGGACTGTGACCCAGCCATATGGAGGAGAAAGATGTAAAACCGAAGGGAGACAGAGGTAGGGATGGATAGATGGATTTGGCAAACTCCCATGAATAGTTAGAACGTCATGTTAGCATCAATTATACATGCATAGATGCATAAATGAATAAAATAGTTGGATGCATGAATGAATTAATGCAAAGGTATGAAATATGAGGTGAGAAAAAAACCGAGAGGAGAAGGAGGAGGGAGGATAAAGGTCTTCAGGTGGTGTGATGCCCCCTGTTGAAGCCGGTTAATTAGCTCTACAGCTGATGGAGTTCCACACCATCCTCCACAGGAAGATTTCAGGATCACATAATATCCGGCTTAAGTAACTCAACAGAAAAAAATGAAGGCGGTATTTAAATCTAAAACTTTGAAATCCAGTATAACAGATTACCAATATTTGGATATTAAAAAAAAGCACATAAGACAAAATCATGGGTTTAGCTGTAAGTTACATTTTAATCTCTAAATTTAACAACCTCATCTCCTTGATATTGTTCCAACTTCAACCAGAGGCAGCTGTAAAAAAAAGGAAGGTGATGACCAGACTGTGACTCACTGGCACTCAAGGACAAACTCTGTGCAAATAAATGATCATCCTTGTTGCTAACAACTCACCGTGCCAATTACAGGTTATTCTGACAACATGTGCTCCTTTACAGCAGGTTGTTAATTAAGCCTGACAGCAGTAAGTAGAGTACTGTCTGGAATATGGACAAGATGTACAATATTTATTGTGACATTTGCACTTCTGAATAGGTGAAAATACAGAAGTGGTTGTTCACATTCAGCCAGATTAACTGAAATTATAAACAGATAACTGCAAATTAGTCTCCCCACCCTCCTACAAATCTTCCAAACCTATATATAAAACATGATTAAGTTGAGTCGAATCACATCTGAACAACTCGTAAGTGCCATCCCCCAACTGTCATGTGTGCTTGTGCTTGTAAATGATAAACTGGTCTCTTATCAGATTATTCGATGGGTTTTGTTGAGAACATTCTACATTTAGCAATGAATGTTGGATTAGAACTACTTGATATGACTAAGACCGTCACTGCAGCAGGACACATTGTAAGTAGTTGTTGGTCCCACCCAGACCTGTCTTAATGTAATTACATCATATAGCTGTCAGTGCCAATATCATGACAATAGCAACACATCAACTTGATTTTTACTTTAAAATAGTGGACTTGGAAAAATCACAACTCATTATTGCCCTAATACACACATTTAATGGATAGAAAAAAAAAAATCTGTATGTTATTATTTCTTTTATGGTAGACCAACAATTCTCCACAATTTTTCCTTTAAAGCCTTTTAAACAAATATTTGTTTTTTTCTGTGTATATTAAATTTTCCATCTAGCTTGGCTTTCGCTGTCTCTTGGTTAAAGGGTTCACACATGATGTAATCACAGCTGAAAGAATTACTCAAAGATAGAGCAAGGTATTTCCTCCTAGGGCAAATTTTTGTTGTGTTTCTTCCAGGTTAACTTCTTATTCATGGTATGTCTTACGCGACAGGTTGCAGATCGAAGAGCAATCTGTGTAGAATTTTGTTTTGGTATCATTTCTAGTTGAAAAAAGTCCTAGCAAAAAGGAAATAAATCGAAACAGCTCTATTAGATTCACAACAAAAGAATTCTGAGGCAGATATTTGTTGGTATTGAGAGCAATGCACATATATTCAATCCTCCACTACAGTATAATTATATATTGATCACCATGTTTACATTTTATCACTGCTTCTTACATTTCATTACTGCTGCACTTTAGAAATTGAAATGTCTTGAGAGCTGTACTGAATGAAATTTCTTTTTGTATACAAAGTCTGTCTAAGTCCCCAAGTCTAAATATTATAGTGGATATTCTATTATATTATAGTAATAGTGTATAAACTAATAGCCACTCACAATGATACACCTTGTACTTGTATTAGTGAATAATAAAGCTTACAATGCTCAAATAGACAATCAGTTCTATAACAAGGTTTGTGGTATTATCTATACAGTCTAATAGCTCCAGGATGCAAGTAATAGACTAAAAAGTCATTCACAGAACCCATCCCAAACAATATAGGATGAACCTCATGGGACTCAGAAATCAGATACTTGGCTGCACTAATACTTAGCTCTAATGATGACCACCTTCATGCATTCTGGGTCCATTCTAAAAACGCAAAATATCTGGAAGGAAAAAATGATTGATCTATCAAAAGAATATTTCACTACCCCCCTCTTTCAAAGTACTTTGCAGCCTGAAAGCATTGAATACAACCTCTAAAGAAATCACAATACCTCTACTCAAATCCTTGACAATTGCCAAAAAACAATACTCATTGTTTTAGCTAGATGTCTGATCCAAATGCAAGAACAACACTCTGAAGACTCAAAAATGTTTTAAGAATATTCCTAGAATTATTGTAAGATGACTGCGGCATTCAGGACGAAATGGTTCATGAACCGGATAATCACAGAATAATCACAACCTCCATGGAAGTAATGGTTGCAGATAGGCTTACTTGAGTGGTAAGGTTTTCTGCCGAGGGGGTAGAGGGGTCTGGGAGGATTGTTAGTTGCAGATGAATCAGGAACCTAAGATAAAAGCTTACCATACAGGCAAGGGTTTGATCATGTACCCTGCTTTTTTTCCCCTCTATCATCTGATCAAGGCATTCAATAAGAAGGAGACAAGGCATGGGATCAGGATAATTGCAGAAACTTTAAACTGGTCTCCACCTAGGAGCCAGGCTTATGGGACTTAAAACTGATCTCCCTCGCATTCGGATCCAAAACACTGAGGGCTCCTTGGAGAAGGGCCAGAAACTGAGCTCCCCCCGCACGCTGAGCCAAAACACTGAGGGCTTGGCGGAGGAGAGCTGGGACATGATCAGAAGACAAGACAAACGCCAACACCTCTCAACCTACTGGCCACCGGGAACAAAGACATGAACGTTGGACTAAACCAAACTAACGAAACAGACAAACTAACAGGCATAAACAAACAAACAATGACTCTGATGTCATGCCTGGCCCTGATAGCTGGGCTAAACTGTTTATAAAGCAGAGGGAGCAGGTGAATAAGATAAGTGATAATGAGGGAGCAGGGAGAGAACGGCAGGTGAATGAAGTAAGCAATTAAGGTCAGCTATCAGGGTAGATCATGAAAACGACAAGAATAAAACAAAATGGAAATAAAACCAATGAAAACAAAAAGAAAAAATTAAACAGAACCAAAACTGTGACAGGTTTTTGCTCTGCAAGACACTTCTGTAAGTTTTTTTTTTTATAGCTGTTTTTCAGAAGGCTGTAGTCCTGATTAGAAAATGACTTCTTTTTACAATTTTTGATGTGTTCAGTGATCATGTCAGTTTAGATGTCATGTGTGTACTCGGCAACTTAATGTTTTCCACATGTTTATCACCCTCCTGTGTAAGAGGACAGAAGTGTTTCTGCCTTTCTTAGTCTTACTAGTGTTCAGGAATGGTTTGTTGTCTTAGCAACACTGTTTTTTCATCATCTATCTAAAGTAAGTCTGATCATTGTTTAATATAACACCCACTAAAACAGAATCATCCCCAAACACTTTTGATAAAGTAAAGGGAAGAATAGCCATGAGTGAGGAGAGTCCATAATTTTGAAGCCAGGTACAAGAGTAGTGTGGAACTTCCCGATTTCTTTATATTTATCACATGAGGCCTGTTGAAGAATTGAAAATTTACCTTGCTTAACCAGAATCAGCATATTCCAAGACAAACTGTGACAAAAACTTCAGTGTCAAGGTCTCAGATTTGGGAAAACTTTGATGGACTTTGTGGGGAGCATGGCATCAATACAGAAATACACATTAGACTTATCAGATGTTTTATATTGCTCCAAATCTGTGTCCCCTCTAAATATTCTACAGTCTGTGTGAGCAAAATAGTCGTGTAGTGCAGATGAAATTCCTCACTCCAAACCTGTACTGCTCTGGTGTTTGTTTTTGTTTTTTTCTTGCAAATTAGAAGTCTGATGGTCAGGATTAGCTACTGTACATAGAGACGTGTGGGAAATGCTTGGATATGGAGCTTCTACTTCCATATACACTTATGTGGCGATACAGTAAAGCTGGTTCAGAATGTTAAGGTCTGTTTTTGGTGAGTATCTGAAAGGATACAATTTGGTAAACACTGCTTTAGGTTCCCCATGGGTGAGGTCGCAACCCATGTTCAACTTCACAGTCACCTCTGGACTCTCATTCATCAGCCTCCTAATTAGCCAAAGCGGTGCCCTTAGTGTTAATCTAGCATTAGCCTGCAGTTAAATGTAATCAGTGATGATCTGGATCGAGCAGGTGGATAATAGTTTCAGATTTTTATATTCTTTTACCTGTACACATTTTTTATTGTGTACAGTAAATTTATGTATTCTTAATGATAGTTCATTTTGTAGGTTTAAAAAATGCTTAAAGCTCTGACAAATGAATATTTTTTGACTGCTTTTTTTTTCAACATTTTTATTTACTGTTTTTAGATGTGTTCACAAACCTACAGCAAAGCTGTTGTGAGTTTATTGTTTTTAAATTATGCACCTAGTAATTACACGGATCATTTCTGCTGTAGAATGCTGCAGTGATTTTCTGGGCGTCAGGGGAAATAAGGAAAATGACAAGAGGTCAGTGAGGGACCAACAAATAATTAGTCCCTTTTAGGTTAATGAGGCCATGTTTAAGAGCTTCCTCCAACTTGTACTGTGAGTTTTTTTTGTGGGATTTACTAAAACTAAAATATGTAAACTAAGGGACAAATAAAAATGAGGCCACTCTTTTGTTAGTGTTATGTTTATCGCATACAGTTTGAGATCAGTGTATTTGTGAATTTGTCTGCAGAATATAATGAAGCAAGTGTCTGTGCTGCATCTGAGTTGGAGCCTCCGCGGAGCAACGTGTCACGAGCAGCAGCCAGGATCATCCGTCAGACGGAGAGATTGATGGAGGGATGGTGTCAGAGATGAATTGTCAACCATCTGGACTGTTAACATGTCAGCCCACAGATAAAAGAAGCAGCAAAAGAAAGGTTACTGAGGCTTTTTTCTTTGGTACATTTTCAGTCCAGCTGCATTAAATTGTTTTTGCTCATAAGAAAGAATTGGATTGCGATGTAAATGCCGTTGTTTTCTCAGTGTAAATTTGAGTTTTTACCAACTTGAGATGTGTTAAACAGAATGGAGTTTGCATTCTTTAGAGAAACAGAAGCAGCAATATTCAGACATGTGGAGAAAACATGTTGGCATTTCTTCAATGTGATGACAGTATTTGGCTGCAAGAAAAAAATGATGGAGCAACAAAAAAACAAAACAAAATGAAAAGCATGTGGTTTCATTTAGACAGGATGAGCTGCTCTATATGTCAATGTGTTTTGTTGAGAGTGTGGATTACAGTAGACTGGTTGTGTATTATTGGTTTGCTTTCTAAAACAGTGTGGAAGTCTAATCTTATGTGTTACCTCACTGTCCTCCACAATAGTGAAGTAGACTTAGCTATAGATCAGTGCAAAAAAGTTTTCTCTGCTTTTTAAACAGCTGCTATGCAAAAGCTAAATGTATAATATTGTGACATTTCTATATTCCAGGAAAATATACTTCAGGATAATTACTTTTAGTTCCAGGGGTGGATCTAACAAACTATGAGAATAAGTTTGATTCCCCAACAATAATTTCAATCGTATGTTCTAAACCTTTTTTTTTTACCTGTTTATTTCTTTATTCTGTTTCCTTCAGCTGGAATAAAAAGCAACGTTTAGATTTCACTACAGGCTAATAGAGCTCAAAAGGAATAGGTACAGTAGAAATTTGGGAACTTATGCAAACCTACCTCAAGTTACTATACTCATATCACATTTAACATATTAGCCCTTCTGAAACGATTAATTATTAAAGAGATGAAATATACTTCTACTACGTCTTCAGCAACAAGGAGGTACAATTTTGTATGTATTATGCAGTTTATAAAAAAATTTAACAAAAATCTACATTTTCACTAGGTATATATCAATGTGTTTATGAATGGGTCAATGACCAATTGAAGTGTGAAACACTTGAGTGTCCTTGGACTTTTAAAGCACTATACAATACATGCCATTTACCAAATTGATTTAACATGTTCTTTTGTTTAATCCTCCCCGAATCCATCACAATTCCCTGTTTTATGGTAGGGTATATTAAAAAGCATAGAGGTTACTCTTTTCTTCCAAATCTTTTCCTTTTTTATTAATCATTCCAACTTTTTAAGCAGGTTTTGATTTAAGTTTATTACTCTGTTACATTTGAAATCTGTCCTTTAGAAGGTGAAAATAAAATTTAAGTAAAACAAGAATAGATAAACACCAAAAATAGGTTTTTAATCAGATTCCAAATATTTCAAGGTTTGAATGGGATGGCTTCTCAATATATTACCAACCTCCTCCAGATTTACTCTCCGTGCTCCATGCTCTGAAGTCTGAGGGCCATTTTCAGCTAATAGTGCCTAAGATGAAGTTTAAAACCAGAGGGGAAAGAGCCTTGGAAAACTTAAGACTCACTTTTATTCTTTGGCTTTAAACACTGGTGATTCTGTTGTCTTTTGTGTCCCTTTTTATTTATTTATTTGATACCCTTACTGTTTTTGGGTGTGTGTGTGTTTGTGTAGGGGTGTGTGTTGAAACATTGTTGTTAAATGTGCTATATAAATAAAGTGGACTGGATTTGATTGAAATGGAGGAGATCGATTGGTGCTAGCAAAAATCTTTCTTGTACTCATTAAGTTATTACGCAGTATAAACCTAATTTGCATAAACAGATTCAACTGCCTGCCTAACATTTAAGTGGATGTATGTAGAAAACGCCTTAACAGTTTAGTTAGAAACTATCCTCATTCTAATGATGATGGCATTCTAATGTATTTTTCACTAATGTGTGACACATAATCTAAAGTTAAAAATAGGATTTTTCTTTTTTGCTAGCCAAAGAAAGTAGCATGACAATCAATATTAAGTTTAAATATACTCAAATATAACCCAAATACACATGGAAGGTCTATTCAAACAGATACAATAACAAAAAGTGACACTTTAATTACAAATTTTAACTGTTATATAAGAAGAGTTTCCATAGCTAGTAATTGCAGGGCTCATTTCTTTGGTGTAGAAATCAACAACAGTATATGTTGACCTTTTACTAACTGGAATGCAGCCATCATTAATAATCCTGGATTTCCTGCTGAGACATGTACACTTATCTTCGAGAAGATTTTTTCATTGTAATCAGATGTGTATCTGGTTTCAGTTTATTTTTACCTATTTTTTACTAGTATTTTCCAACTATAAGAGCCCTCTGTATATTTAGGGAGTTCATTCAGAGGCTTCTGTTTTCCTTAGATTAGTTACATTAAAGTAGAAATAAAAAAAATTTATGGAAAGCTTTTAGTTTGAACCATTTTGATCAGCTTCTGGGAATTCATAAAAGGTCCAAATCTGACACTAGATAGATATGAAAATCAACAAGATATAAGAAAATAAATCTCAATTAAAGTGCTTAAAACTAACAGGCAAAATATAAACACTACTCTTTAACAAGTCTCTGTGCTTCTACTCTGTTCATTTATTGATCAAAAAGTTTTGAGCTTAAGAGAATTCTAAAAACAACAGCAAAAAAATGAATAGAAAAAAGAGTATATACTTACAATACTCTTAAAACAGAGTAGTAGTTTTTGTGATTGCTTTTCAAAAAAGCAACATTGAAATTTTATACATTAATTCCTCATTAAACATTTATGAAGTCAATGCAGTCAGCCTGTTTTACTTTGAAAAACTTTGAAACAATCTGAATTTATGATCTGGTTGAATTGTCTCTGTAAAGTACCTTGAGATGTCATGCGTTGTTAAGTTGTGCTATATAAATAAACTGAATTGAATTTATTATTTTATAAGCAGAAATGATACCTTTGACATGAACCCNTGTGCTATATAAATAAACTGAATTGAATTTATTATTTTATAAGCAGAAATGATACCTTTGACATGAACCCCATTAGACTTTTGGAGTTTTGAAGCTTCCTAACCCAAGTATCCTTTTGCGAAAATGTTGATGATAATACTTGGTCGGTCAAAACTAAGACTGAAATGCTTCGTCTTGATCCTCTTTCTCACCAACAAATGTCTATTTCCTCTCCTTCTTCTCCACCTGCAGAGCATGGAATGAATGAGAAGGGAGCCATCTGTGGAAGATATGCATGCTGGGAGGAGCAGATTGGAGGGAAGAAAAAAAATGGGGGAGGATGGAAGGAAAGAAGAAAGAGGCATAGCGTGACAGGAGGGTAAAGATGCAATGAACATAGAATGGGCGATTAGGATTAGGTTTCACTTTTAACATAGTATTGGGATAAACATCACATTCAACATTATCAGGTGTTCAACGTGATACCATTATGGTGCTGTCACATCATCTTCAAAACTAAAATAAGAAAGCTTGCACAGAGAAAAAAAATTATTCCATAATGTATGCCATCAACAGACAGAATCTGGCATAAAATAAATAAAATGAACCAGTATTGCAAACCGAGTTCAACTCAACTCTCACAAGTGTTGCTAAAAATTAAAGCCTAGATTTTAAACAAAGCAGAACTTTACTTTCAGAGCTTTTGTTTAAACATGCTGCTTAGCATAGAGGAAAGAAAATCCAAAAAAGAGTTATAAAAAACACATTATTGTTGATAAAAACAGCAAAAATTAAAGAGTTAACAATTCAGAGTTTATCCATAAAAGTTAAAAACCAATCCACTAGACTTTGTTTCCAAATTTGAAGACTTTTCGCTTCCCATTCAGGAAGCTTTTTCAATTCAAAATGTCAGGAATAGCGTTGAGTTCGAGGCTTTATACAGAAGCCCAACAAAGCCTGGTTTTTGTTTAGAAAACATGCAAATTGAAATGGACGAACGGGTCCATTTCATAACACAAACTTTGAACAAAAACCAGGCTTTGTTGAGCTTCTGTGTAAAGAGGAAAAGGGAGGGGAAAAAAAATAAAAGGTCCTCCCACTTCTTCATAGTCTTCAATGGAGTGCAGTCTGAACACGGCTCCGTTTTGTTAGTTTCCTGTTGTTTTACACGGAAAGGGAAACTTCCTAACTCTTTGGTAAAGCACTATCAAATTAATAGAGTGAATTATGTGATATATTTCTAGTAATTAATGCCTCCTTGAATGTCAGCTATTCATGTTTCACATTGTTAGTGACATGGTTGTTTTGAGTAATCACATCTGTTACAGTGCCAACTTCTTGTTATTTACCAAAAATCAACAATCAACTCAAGGAGGCACATTTTCAAAATGGTATACCTTCACGCTTTTAGTTGCTAACAGTGAAGAAACACATCTTCTGTAAGTTCTGGAGCTAAACTCTCATAAACAATTCAGTCCTAAAATTTCTTGTGAGTAAAAAAAACAAAAACTGTTAAAGTTTTAAAAATGTAACTATTTCAATTCTGTTAATTCAAATTTGAAAAATTTGATACCTGAAAAAAGTGTTATTATCAAGTATGTGGGAGGTCAATCAACACAGTGCGTTTCTTCTGTGTACACCTGACACAAACAAAAAAAACAAAAAACTGCCTATGTGTCAATATATAAACAAACATACCCTTTTGAGTTTTTGTTCAGGAGCAATTTACATTGTGAATTGTCCACTATTTGTTTTATTAAGGTTTTATTAAGGTTTATGTTTCCCTTCTTTTGTACAGCCTTATTTAATAAATGCAAATAAATCAGAATAAGTTCTGATGAGGGTAATTTATCAGATTAGAAGTATCTTGTAAAAACTACAGGCAAATAGGCTTTTATTATACGCACATTATGTTAAGCTAACTTTTTATTTCTTTTTATTTTTCGTACTGGTTTGGTGTATTATGCTAATCCCAAATGTCTTGTTTTAATGAGCTGCATCATAAATCTTGTAAATCTACTACTGTTGTGGCCAAAACATCACTTTCTTTATTTCTCCACATTTTTAATATTATCAAAAACCATAGACACCATAGACATTGCTCATCTGTATTAGCTGAACAGCCTACAATCCTTGAATTAATCAATCACTGTACATGCCCAATTATATACCACCTTACCTTATTGGCCCATCTAGGAAGTGAGACAATCTGAAAAGTGAGACATGCATTTACAGTACTGGATTTTTACACCCCTGAGTCAAATTCCTGTTTACACATACAGTATCTGGCAAATAAAGCTGATTCTGATTCACTGAAAGTCCATTTATGTAGAAACACTTTTAACTGTACTTTCACCTGCATTTCTTAAGGAATGTGTCTCTTACAGTTTGCAGATCTAGACTCTAAAATCTTTACCTATTCTTTGTTGCACATTAGAAAACTATCCTCATAGCATGATGCTGCCACGCCTTTGCTTCACAGTTGAGACTGCGGGCTTAGGGTCACATACAGGGTTACTTTTTACGTTTTTTCCCTGCAGGATAGAAATTTTTTTGTTGTTCTGATCCCTATTGACCTTGGCGTGCAAAACCGGTATTAGTGCTGTCGTAAGATTCTTCCACCTGAGGGTTTCAATTAACCTCTTCAATGCTTCTCAGTCACTTTAGGTTGACAGTCATGCAGTTATGCCCTTCTCCTTTTCAGGAAAATTGCATTCTAAGGGATGTTCAAAGTATAAAAGTGATTCTTATACCTCAAGCTGCTTTAAACTTATTTTCATTTTCCCTCGCTCTGACCAGTTTGCTGTCCTCTTTTATCTTTGTGATGCTGTTTATTGACTATTATTTAAAAAAAAATTAAAGAGACTGAAGTCTTCCCAAACCATCTGCAATTGTAACAATCGGAAACACTAGCATCTGTTATTGATTAATTAAACTAGTCAGATTTTCATTCAAAAACAATGTGATAAAAATACTTTTTAGTACTTTTATCACAGACCATGGTTTGACCTTAGCTATTTGGATGTAGCTGTACGTATGCACAAAACTTGTTCAGGATGACATAAGCCTACATTGTTATAGAGAATAAAGGAAAAGATGGGGTTAAGAGGTTTGTGACGGGCTAACTTGTAAAAGCAATCCTAAAAGCATGATGGAAAACATAAAGACAGTTCAGTCTGTTTGGGGTTGGGACCTATTCTGTCTGGAAATTTCAGAAAAGAATCAGGAAATTGAAGAGGCAGATAGAAATGGAGACCTTCAACCCAGCTGCTTAAAAGCTGCTTTTATTGTGAGGAATTATTTTCCTGATATGGGTGAGGAGGTTCTCTGTATACCAAACACAAGTGCTATAGATACTCAATACAGGGATTAAGTTTGCTGAGATAAACACTGACATTGTTTAATATTTCTATAGAAGATGATAATTTTTTTAAGGTCAAGCAATTAAAAAAAAAAAATACACAATGATCCAATAGCTTTAAAAAAATACAGCCTGCAGTTAGCTAAATGCTTCTAGGTTAAATACTGGACTCAAGAGGTATGAAATTGTACAGAGAGAAAAAAAATTATTTGCTCCTGTGGAGAGGCTCAAAGCATTTTCTTTTACCCCTGAAATATAACTAGGAGGGCATTTTCATACACTTTGACTAATAATTGAATGTATATGTTTTAATTTTTATAAATGAATCAAGACTATAAAGCATGAATGTCCCATTGTGTCTGCTTTTACTCTTTTCACTACAGCATCACATGTCTGGGATGCAGTAAAGCCACATTAGTCTTGTCATAGCTGTTCACAAGTGACAGCATAGCTCCATGTACCCAATACAACAGCTGCCTGCTCTGACTTTCTACAGCTTTTGAAATGACTCTTCTTGAAATGACTCTTTAAGCATTGCCATGCAGTTGGCTGCCTATAGATCGTACATCCTCGAGGGTTGAAATTTGAACCTCTGAAGCACCGCTCAGAATTGTTTTGAGTCTTACAAATTCAACTTCACATTTATTTACAACCAATCAACCACTTCATGGAAACAAAAACAACAACACTTGTAACTCTAACTTGTAACACTTTTGTAACTCTGCTTTTGTTTATACACTTGTCATAATATATAAGTTGTATGTGAGCAACAACCAAAAAAAAAATCAACAGATGCAAACAAAATTGTTATAGTTCATACTTAAGGTTACATAAAATTAAGAGAAATGCCACAGAAAAAAGTCGTAAACAAAAAAAAAATCCTATTTAGGAAGTCTTTTTTAATAATGACAAGCTCAATATGTCTTTCACTTTTATCAACTAATCAAAGATGACTCTTTAATTGTCCCAATTTTTGATTTCAATTTTAGTTTTAAAAATCTTTTCTAAAACATTCAAATTTAACTGTATGCAATTTTGTATGCACTGAGGTACTGTACATATGAAACAATAGGCATTAATGTTGTGAAATCTTTGTATGGAACAAGAACACCCATATGACTGATGCAATGGGGCATAACTGATGTAAACAAGTGGAATGTTGAAAAGCAAGTGTCATCTTTATTTTATAATGCTGTAATGCCTTATGCAACCAGCGTTCATCTGTTTGCAGTGAACAGATTATAGACCAACCAAAGCTTTGCTCTGTCAGACATGCACACAGATGTAAATGCATCTGCTTTTACACTATATTTACCACAAACACACACACAGATATGCTGTGCCACAATATTCTTGAGGGGACTTTCTATTTACTTGTATTCATACGCATTCATTTCTATGGCCTAACCCTAAAGCACACCCTAACCTTAACCATTACCAACACATACACAACCCTAAAAGTAACTTACTGTAACTCGATTTACACCTTTGGGTTAAACCAAACCCCAAACCCAAGAAGAGAACTTCTCCTCATGGGGATCATTTATTGGTCCAAACAAATACAGTACCCTTAAGCAATTGCCTGTGAAATTGTCCCCACAAGATAACAAATGCATAACCACACATGCAGGTACACACACCTTTCTCCAGAGTTTAAAACTTACCAGAATTGACTGAACTCTGCACCTTTATGGATGGATTAACACAGCTGCTGCAATCCCATCCAGCTACTCCTCCTCTACATGTATCGCTAAATTTAACTTTCAGTACACATATTAAAAACAATAAGACCCACACACACACCCTCACACAGTAGAACACCATCTGCAAGACCATATGTCAGCTTCAGCCTTTGTGCAAGCTGTACACAGACACACACAGACATATCCACACACCTGAGACCAGGTGTAAACAAGCTTGTCTCCCAGCAGATGTGTGTTCTGTCACTCTGCATATTTTTCTTCCACTAGGCCAACATTGTTTATGTGTTTGTCTATTAATGTGGATATATCTATGTGAGAACTAGTTTTAGTTTAAAACATTGAAGAATACCTTTGGTGCACAGTTTGGGCTAAACCTCTATAGGTTTAAAAAATTCATTTCACATTCAGGTTGGGATCTTCAGAATAAGCTGTTTTTTGGACCCCAAAAGGATGGAGGTACACACACTGTCTGTGTTTAAGCTCTGACAGGCTGACGCCTCAAAATCCCTTGCTGCCTTCTCTGGAGTCACATACATATAAACACACCATATGCTTGCATTGTGTTCCTCAAACAAACTCTGAAATGCACACATAACACAGACTCACACGCCACACATGCAAACACAGACAGGAGTTTTGACACTGAGCAGATTTTTACAGCTGAAGTAAGGAATCTCCCCTTCTAGAGCCGAACTTGCTTCTTCAGCATGGTACTGCAGACCAGATGACAACAAAGTCATGCGTACATGTTCAAATGCTACAAGTTTATGAATGGAGTATTGATTCCACATTATTAGCTCAGCGTTTAAGGTCAGTTGTGACGTTAAGCACTTAGAGTTTAAATAGGGGGTTTAAGTTTAAAAATATATATATTTTCAGTTTAAACTGCAAAAAAAAAACTGGAAATTTTTTTCTAACTTAAAAAGAAAGTTACAACTAAAAAGAGATGCTAAAAACTACTTTTCAGATTCATGTATTTTTTTGTTTTTTTA
>NW_015150554.1:90626-90889 GCF_000732505.1 Cyprinodon variegatus | reverse complement strand
ATTTGAACAGACTCTATGGCCCCAATATACCTCCATATAAACAACCTGACTAACGGAGTAAGCTTACATTAATGAGATTGATGGGTACAGTGACATCCTCTTTTCACAGTCTCCCCACATCATCCAGTGTGCTTGGCTGGGCTTTCTTTTCTTCAGATCACCCTGCACATTTTCAAGAGGTCTTCAAACTGAGATAACACTGCTTTTTTTTGTTACTACTAGTTGTTTTAATCCACCATGTCATTGACCCCTCAAGTAGTAAC
>NW_015150554.1:53626-89644 GCF_000732505.1 Cyprinodon variegatus | reverse complement strand
ATAGATCCGGCCCTATATCTTAAATTAGGTTTAGAAGCTTCAAAAAAGCTTCAATCAGCTATCACTGTCTGTTATGATCGTAAGCAGGTGATATTTCTTCCCCCAGGAGAGCCAAAGATGTCCAAGCAGAGAAATTTAGAAACATAACATTTTATGATGTTATTGTAGCTTTGCTGTGGTAGCTGAGGAAGAAGAAAATTCAATGTGTATTTAGATTAGATGAACCATATGTTACACAGATGACTGCATCTGAAAAGATAAAGGAAACTTCAAGAAATTATTCATGTAATTGGAGAACAGATAAGATAGTTAGCGTATCTTTGAAATAACTCTTTGGCATAATATATAACACTGAGTCTTCAAACTACAGAATGCCACCACCGTTCTCTAACATTCAGTCTATATGTTTTTAAATGTGGCTCTTTGTCCTTTGTGCTGCAATTTCTTTGACCATTTTAATATTGTCCTTCCTTTATTGCAGAGTTCCAGTAGTGCTGATGATAAGTTTTTGTGATCAACTTTAAAATTTAGAGAACTTTAATGAAAATTGCCACTGAGGATGGCAATACGTTGTAAATGTATTTATTAAATCATTTTTTTTGCTTCTGTACATTTATCTTTACTATGGTTTCCTGTTTTTCAGGCAGCGATGTCTTTATCCTGTAATAGCTGTAAAATGTGAAATTCAGGGATGACAGATTTGACTGATCAGGTGGGATTCAGAACCAGCTGAAAACACTACACAGCATGAGTCAGTGGGGCAGTAAGGAGCAGAGCATGCTGGGATAGGGGATTTAGCTGTACTCTATGCTGTCTGTCACACAGAATGCCTGTTCTATTCTCAGAGGGACCAACCAAACTCCTGAAAATATGTTCAGTTGACAGAGGAGCAATAAAATGCTCACAGACAGATTTATTTTATTTTTTTATATTCATGAGCACACAGGCTTCCAAGCTCAACATAAAAACAGCAGTTATAGTAACGTAAAAAATGTAGTCACTACCTCCACGCCTCAACAAGGATGCATGGTTCAAACCATGCAGACAGATGGTTAAAGTTTTTTTTGTCTTTTCTTGGACTTTAGTGTCATTTTGCGAGAGCTCTTTCAGACCCACTCTAATTGGTCTTCTCAGACATATTCGGAATATTCAGGAAATTTTCTGCAGCAATAACTTAAACAAGACCCTAAAAAAGAGCGATTACTACAAATAGCTTAAACAACTTCAATGAAATTTGTGTCACTAGTTTGAGCCTTTCATCACTGAAAATCAGGGCTTCGCAACCCAAACTGACCAATGAGCCATATTGGACCAAAGAAAAAAAAGAAAAAGTGTCTGGAGCCGCAAAAATGTAGAAGTCTTCCATAAGCCTTGTATGAGAACACAGGCTCTAAGCGTAATAGTCCACTATAAAAAAGGATTATGTGGCTTTAGGTATATAATAAACATTTATGATTAAATGTTTATCCTGGAGCAAATGTCACATAGTAGCATGAGGTGAGGGAGGAGCAGTGAACACTCTCACCGAGTGGAATTCATCGCTTCACCACCCTTCACCACACAGTTTAGGTTTTGTTGCATTGATGAAAATGTAGAAACATGATAAAGGAATCTTTTCTATGGTGGACGTGTTTCTGTTAGGAGTAGTTGATTGAGTCATGAGGAATCAAGCAGGAATTGACATCCATCAGAGCAGAGATCTCTAACCCTGAAATCTCACATTCTCTGTTACCAGTGTTTCTTGGTGTTATTTTTGATTTTGAGAATTTGGGGTAAAAATGGAAGAAAGATCACATACCTGTATACCTGTTCCATCTGTGGACGGTTTTTCATGCTGGCAACAAAACTACCAGAAGTGGTGGAGTTTGGAGATGCAACCCACTTCTTAAATATATCTTTGCACTCTTTTATTTATTCCTTTATTTAACCAGGAAAAGTCCCATTGAGATTAACAATCTCTTTTTCAAGGGAGTCCTTATAATTTATAATTTATCCAGAAGTTCTGCTATCACACTTTTTCTCTCACTCCCAACTTGGTGGTCGGCTGCGTATTAAGTATGCCTTCCCTGGAAATGCCTTTCCAAATTACACTTTTTATTTTTTGACAACCTTTCATTACAAAGCAAAAATGCAGACAATCCTTCCACATTGATAATTAAAGCAAATGATTAGGTCCATTCTTCTTTGAATCCTCTGTTCTCAGTACGTATCTTCCTTTTTTTCCTCTTCGTGTTTGCCTGGCATCGTGGAGCTCTGAAACTTGTGTTGCAGGCTATGACCACTGATCTCTATGGCTATGACCCAATTTTCTTTAAAAGAAATGTTTACATTTATTGTTTAAATGTATTTATTATACAAATGTGTACATCATTGAAAAACATAATGAATATTTGTCTGACATCCTACACACCATATTAAAATAAACAAACCAAAAAATCAATTTTCATAAATTCTTGAAAAAGCTCCAGGAAGCCGTAAGGGGAGCACTAAAGAGCTGCATGCTGCTCCGGAGCCGCGGGTTGCTGACCCCTGACTTAAAATGAAGAAGCACGCTGCATAGAGAATGAACATACTAAGATGAACACATTAAACCATGACCCGCAGTTTTTAGGATTTTGACATCAACACACACAGATGATAACTACTACTAATGTCTCCTACCATATATTCTCACTGTTACTGCTAAATGTTTCCACAAAGTAAACTCTATAAATGACATGTTCAATGTTGCTGGAAAATATATGGCATAGTAATGCGTTTCTGCCTTGTTTTTTTAATAAGAGGCAAAGCTTTAATGGCAATCTGAAATTTACTTTCTTTGCACCTGTAGTTGATGTACTTTGATCTCCTACAGTTCTGTGACTCAAAGACTCAATACATACCTCACAAATATTTCATTGTTGAAATAACAATTGATCGTACATTTTATGATCTAATGGTGTGTCGTATACACTTAAACAAAAAAGAAAGGTTTCTGCTGTTTGGATATAATGGCACCTTATTGACTTGCTATAAAACAAAACTACATTTACTGGAAGCAGCAGTTGTGAAAGAGGAAATGCCTTGTTGATGTGAGATGTCTGAGGGAACTAGGCAGACTGGTTTGAGGTAATATAAAGTGCCTGATCACACAGTGTACTGTACAAGTTATTGGAGCAAATGGGCTGCAGAAGACCACACTATTCTACACTACTGTAACTATACTGTAACTAACATGTTTTCACCATGGGCCCTTTAATACCAATTAATCATTCTTTAAATGCCACAGTGAATTAAAGTGTTTTATATTATACTGTAGTTTTATGACACAATGCACTTCTTCTACAGACTACAGTATTTCCTACAGTTTAACGCAACATGTTATAAAACTGAAATAATCTGAAAATGTTTTTTTTAAACATGGCAAATAGTTCATTTCAATGGCCTTAACAGTCAAAGGAATAGGGTGGTATGCATTATGGATGAAAAGCCACTAAAACTGCAGCAACTGTGAGACGTTATCATGAAAATATTCACCATAAACTCTAAGATTTGTTCCCAGTATTTTACAGAATTAAAGCAGTGCTTACAGTATGACAAAAGGGTTCAACCCAGTGGTAGCAAGAATTTCCCAGTAAAGGTAAGAGTCAGTTGCATTTATGTCATACTCTACTTTAATCTTTAATATATGTCCTGAGTTAAAAGTAATATGGAAATAATTCCAAGATGTTTAAATCAATCAGATATATTATTTTGATTATTTTCTGCATTTAGTAAAACATCTTTTGTAAAAGTTTACCTTCTAGTTTTTCATTAGTAATTGGTATTAACACTGCTTGGTAGTTTTAATTTGACCATTATAGCTTAAAATGGCTTTGATCTTATGGCTCTTTCTCCTTGTTGTCTCTATGAAACAAAGTCCAAAGGAACAGAAGAATGTTACAACAGTAGCAGCCGTTCAAAATTGCCCTTTCCAATCAAACACCAGCTGAATGGCAGCCCACTTCTCTGCAACTCTCAGCAGAATCGCCTCCAACTTCCAGCCACTGGAGTGACCCCGTCTTTCTCCTGGGCGTGTATTTTTTTTTTTTTCTTTGACTCCACCCTTTCACTGAATTACAGGGAGATAGCATTTCTCTTTAGATCTTAATGTCCACAAATCATGGCAGAAATAATACCTTGGTAAAAAGATTGATGTTTAAAAATTAATTGTAGAGGACCAGCCAAGGGCCCATTAATGAAAGTGGGGACAATTTGAATTGCTACTTCTGTAAAACAATATAATGCTCCCTGAAACACAAAATTACTATATGACAATTTTATGAGACAAAGCCTTGTGGCCTTAAAAAGGCAGAAGAAGTTGTCTTTCTCTTTTGCCTGAGGCCAAAAGCTGAGGAATGGTTTGCTATTGCTCAGTACCCAATCAATAGTTTTGTACCTCGACCCCTGGTGAGACTCACTAATCAGATGAAGTAGAGGTCCCTTTTTTTCTGTCTAGTAACTGGAATGGTCTCACCTCCTCTACCTGAATGAAAGGTTGCTTAAATTCTTTTTGCGAAGAACAAAATCATGCGTCTTTCATGCTTCTCTCCAACACTGAAATAAAGAGAAAAATACTTAGACAATAACTTAGAGAAGCAGTCACTCAGCCTGATACCTAAAATATAGCCTAAGAAAAGTAGCCTAAGAAAATAACATGCATTAATTTTTTTGAGGAATGGAAAAACATGTACACAGATAAAAAAAATTCTAAACTGTTGTGGTGAATAAACCCCATATATGTAATTTTTTTTTCCATCTTACAGAATAAAAAAAAAAAAATTAAACCAGATTGGCTGTATTTGGTGGTCAAATCACTGTAGCCTGATTTATTAAAGTATATATAGCAGCTTACATTTGTTAGCTGCAAGGATAAACTTTCTGGTAATCATATGTCCAACTCTTGCAGTGCTTTGTCAGCAAAAAAATTTTAACTAGTAAAGTTATACTTCAATGCTGGTGAAACGCTGGTAGTCATTTTGAAAGATGGATGCTGTGCAAATAGTTTTTTTTTTAGGGGACTAAAGAACTATGAACCTATAGGCCTATTTAAAATACAATAAAGTAAAATAAATGAATAGATTAAGATTTACTACATTATTTTTCATACATTTTAGTGCACGCAATCAGGATGTGTAACACATAGACATAATCAGTTCTCAGCTGAATATATGCGCTATTAATTAAACTTCACAACAACACTTTAACAGCGAAGATTTGGTAAGTTGGCATGAAACTGAATCACTATGTTTATACCACATGTGACTCTATTAGCTCCAAAATCCTTTTACACAAACCACAAGGAAATAATTATATTATTTGAACATACTTGACCCGTTCTTCACATCCATCACACAAAGATAACAGTATCAAAATAGATCAAAGTAACACTTTCTAAAATACTATGGCTATGTTAAACTGCACAAATAGAGATGCAATTGCTCAGCAGGACCGTGCTCTTACATTGAGGTATGGGCAGGGTGCCTTGGTTACTCGTTAGGTTGGGTTGCAGGTGCTGGGGCTGCCTGTGCAACTGCAATCAGAGGCGGGCGGACAGTCTCCTCACTCCAGCTGCTTTCCGTTGTTGTGTCTAGTGTTCTTCTTCACTTGTGGTGGTTTTCCAAAAAAATCTAAAATGTATTTATTTGCCTTATTTCCTTTTTGTTTCTGTCATTAGACTATGTAAATGTAATTGTCTGCTGTTGTGAGCAGGATGCCTCTTTTCTTTGCGACCACTAGCTTGTTTGACGTTGCTATTACAATATAACTTCCATGAACTTGTGTTGATTAGGCCTAAAAATTATTAAATAAAGTTCCAAATATGCATAATAGTAAAATAAAAAGAAGCGAAATACTTTGTATAGATGTATAAATTGTGCAAGGTATTTTAATAAATTTTTTCAAAATCTCCCTCTCGCCACTAGGGGGTTACCCCCACTTCCCACAGCCATTTTTCAGTCAGTAGGTATAAGAAGATTTCTGAATCCTTGGTATCCACAAGGCTAACGGGAGCATGTTCCAATTTTTTTTTTCTTTGAACTCCCTAATTTTTATTTTTATTTTTTTATTATTAAAGAATATTTATAAAAAATAAATAAACTCCCTAATCTTAAAGGCATATTGAATCACTTTGTAAATCTCCTATTTGATTCACATAATGCTGTCTTTGTTTAGTGTGTACTACACTCTGTCTTGGTATCAGAGTGAGGGCCATTTTTCCAATTTAATTTCCTCTTTGCTAACAGGTTTAGGCTGAAGTGAGTTTAGGCATTGGTTAAGTTATTGTCGGGGTTAAGGCATTGAAACATAGGAAATTATTGAAAATCAGTTGGAAATCAACACACGTTCCTAACATCATAAAGCAAGAAGATAATGAGTCTATGTTGTGGTGGTGAGGTGGGTGGGGGAGGGATTATAAAGTTACATGTTCTTTTTATTCAAGGACTAATTTCAAGAGATAAATTACAAAACTGGATGGAGGGTTTTGCTTGATATTTTGATAATTGTCGCTTGTTGTTTAAAATCATTCATATGAGCCATTAAGGCAGTTTATCTTTGGAACTAACCTATCAGATTTGTTCTTCTTCCCTTTGTAATTGTGGATTCCCACTAATTTCACCAACTGTTGCTTTCTCCATACTTTGACAATTTACCCATTTACATGCAAAAATGCACACATTTATGTGGTGTTTGAGTGGTGATTGAGTGAGGGATATTCTTTTGATGTAAGGGATACATTCAATGAGCATTGCATAAGCACCCTGTCGAAAAAACAAAGCCTACAGTGAACTAGGTGCAAATAGCTCTTTGTCACCACTACAGTTACTAATTTGCCTCCACAAAGCCATTGTAGACATTGTAAATCTGCAATACATCAATATTTTGAATAACATCACCCAACCCAACTTATATCAAATACCCTTCCTTCACATTGGATTTACATTACATTTCTATTTTTACATTTGCCCTTCTTTGCTTTTGGGTTTTAGTAACAACATTGTGAAAGTATATACAATATCACAATGAGAATGATTTGATTTTATACAAACAAAACAACCATTTTTCCTTTTCGATACATTTGAGGTTTGTTTAGCATTACCAATAATCTAAATAATTTTTTCCTTCAATATGCATCTTAGAAAACAGCAAGAAAGGTAAAACTTCACAGTTTATCTTTAAAATGAGTCAGAAAACAGAAAGAAAGGTGTAAGCTCACAGCTTATTTTTAACAAACATGAGAGGAGATTTTTCTGCTGAATGTTTCTCTTACTCTGTGTCCCATCACTGATACATCAAGTGAAAACAGGAAGCAGTTCACATAAACCTTTTTCATGATGACAGCTCATACTGTTCCCATAGTGACAAGCTGAAGCCTGGGTCTGGCTGACCTTGGTGATATTTACTCTCACAGTCATGCTGAGACTAAACAAACATTTTGACATGGATGAAAACAAAAGGCCTTTTAATTGAATGGCTCTTTAATGGAGTTTCATTAGCTTGCTCCAGTTAATCCCTCCATTTATCAATCCCCCCCTTGATGATATTTTTTCATTCAAAAGTAGAAAAATAAATCCCTGTGATTTGAAAAACTTTCATAATGTATTTATTTTAATTTGTTATTTATTTATCTTCAAGCTGTATGGTGCTGCAGGTTTTGGCACTGTTGTCTTGCCATAAGAAGGTCCTGAGTTTGATCCAAAGATCTTTCAGGTTTGAGTTTATATCTTCTCCTTCTGCATGCCTGGGATCTCTCTGGGTACCCTGGCTTCTTTCCATGGTCCAAAACATGATCGTTAGGTTAATTGTCTTTCTCTGAATTGTACTTAGGTTTGTTTTTGTGTCCAAACTAGCTTAGTTTATTTTAAAAAACTCTTAGTTACAAAACTGGCTTAAATTTGAGCCAACTGGACTTTTAGTCATTTTATAAATAACCTTTCAACACCTTTCCTCGTGTATCTTTATTCACTCTGTTGGATTGCACTAGGACAAGGTATAGTCTAAAAAAATAAAGCAAACTCTATGAGGCCGAAGCACATTCCAAGTCAGAAGCAAGCAAATGAGCATCGTGTTTTCCTCATGCATTGTTGGAGACACAATGGGAGCTTAACCTGGAATTTTTGGCGACTCTGAGTGAGACTGCATTGGAGGGAATTCTGCCTGCCCGGTTACTCAGACCTTTGATCGTTAAGGGAAGACCAAGAATTCAAACAGAGACAATAGTTGACATTTGAACCGTTTTGTTAAATATAGAACTGCTGCAGGTTAGGAGGGATTCAGCAGAGTCAGCAACTGGAATGTCTGGAAAGAGACAGTTGAGTTACCAGGCAGAAACAGAAGGAAATGTTTCCAATATTTAATTTTGGTACACTGACCTTCTAGGATTTTGGGGAAAAACTTTGAGAGCTTCTTAAAAAGTCGGTAAGAGTCTGACATCACTGGTAAACTTTGAAGGATTATTGAATCCGTCAAGGTAGATTTGGAGGTAACCTTGTTTAATAGTTACCCATTGGTAAAAGAAAATTCACAGGGTCAGATCCATGAGAGCAGAAACAGGCAGAATGATCATTGGGACAAACCGAATTCCAAATCCAAGAGCCGGTCCAGAGTCAGAACAAGGTGACTCAGAGAACCAGGAAGCAGAATCAGCCAGGCAGACAGGTAACAGCAATGCTGGACTAAACTGTCCCTTAATCACTAATCATAAGCACTAACCCTAAGCACTAAAGGCTGGTTTATACTCAGAAACCAGGTCATCTGCCTGTGTGTCGCAGTGAACGCAAATATAACCCTGCAACTTCTGCAGACACCCTGGTGCACCTCTCCCAAATTGTAGGTGAAAGCAGACAGGGCTGCAAGCAGGAGGCCTCTGATTGGTCAAAGCTACATCCGCTCTACACTATGTGTATTTCCTGTTTGGTACCGTATCGGCTTGTTTTGCTTATATGACCGCCATTGTGGAAAATGACTAATGAAGATGGACCAGATAGAACACGGGGACCCTTTTTCCACCAGGATCCCTGGTCTTTTTTGCCTTGGCATAAATGAAAAAATATCTGCGACATGCTCACTGCGACACGCTGCTGCGGGAGTATAACCGAGGCAGACTGGTGAAGAGTGAGGCAGGTACTAATTGGCAGGTATTAACAAGCATCATAAATATAATATCATATTCTTTTTATAATATACAAGATAATAATTTACAAGATTAAAAACATGTGAAATCAGAAATGGACTCTACTGTAGGTCTGAAACCTATGGAATTTTTTATTTTTCAACACCACTCTTTTCCAGTGATCTTGCCGTCCAAACATCACACACTCTAAAAGCTTTGCTTTTCCTGTCATCTTGTCTTTTATGCCAACAAGTGCAAAGTCTCTTTGGTAAGTGTTAGCATTTCAGACCTCAGCCTTTTACTTAAACAGCTGTAAATCAAAAAAAGGTCAGAGAGAAATTGCACAACTGCATTTACATTGTTTGCTGTTTTTAAACAAAATCTAAACTGTGTCCAGATTATATTTACAGTGCAATGAAAGATGATTAACATTTCAAAGTATTCTTATTAGGAATGTGTAGGATAGAAAATACCAACTAGTATATAACTGTGAAGCAGAAGGGGGAAAAAATGTAGAATTAAATTGTCTCTGGTTATAAAACTCTAAAATATGTAGAATCCATTTTATTTCCAATGAATCTTATACTAAAAAAAAAAAGTGGTATAATTGTCTTTACAAGATATTTCGTAATTCCCCTGTGTTAAATATAATCTCAGTATAACTGCCATTTTCAGAAGCCTTATACTTTTGACAAAGGAACACTCAAAAACATTTAAAGAACAGTACATTTCGAACACAATATGTGAGGCATTGAACATCCCTTGTTGTGCTGTTCAATACGTATGAAAATTCAGTTTGGATGAAAGAATCTACTGACAAAGGTGGACTTTTGTCAGGGGCTCGAAATCTTGGACCCAATATTCAAAGTAGACAGATCTGGATGATTTCAAACAAGCGTTTATTCAACAACACTCGTGCGGCTGCCTGTCAGCTGGGGCGGATAAACCGGATCCTCTGTTGAAATAGAAATCAGGATAGTGACTTAGAATAAAAGACTGGCCAAGATGATAAGCAAAAGTCACTAACCTGGTTCTGAGTTCAGTTCAATCCCAGAACGGGAGATTTGTTCACAGCTTGCGGCGGGTGCTTCCCCCAGAGTTCCTAGTGAAGAGCAGATTTGACGCCAGCCAAGGAGCAACAGTGTCTGTGAGGGAATATGCAGAGCCGGAGTCGAAGCGGAACCATGTAAAGGGACCAGAAGATCAAAGAGCCGAGGAAGTACCGGAGGAGAATCGAAGCTCAGGTCAGAAGAACAGTCCAAGTTCAGCAAGCCCGCAGAATCAGTCCAGAACAGACAAGACTAACAGAGTAGACAGGGGCAAAGCAAAACTCAGGAGTCTCAAAGGGCAAATCAGGTCAGGATAAAAAAAATCATAAAAATAATCAGAACACTAAAGTTACTCTCACCAAACAGCTTGGATTATCTGGCGCCGATGGTAGGCAAACAGGCAGCATAAATGGCAGCAGGAACCAGGTCGACAAGATTAACTTAATAAACAGCCGGGACAATTAGGTGAAAAGGAGTAAACGATAAAATAAACCATCAGCGCCAAGACCATGACACTTTTAGCTTTTTTAATCCACAAATCAGGCTTTTAAAAATGAGTAGCAAAAAAAAAAAAAACCCAAAATGTAAAAGTAGACACAAGTTCGGTAGAGTACAGAGAAAACATGGAAGAAGGAGCTTCTCTCACAACAACATGTACAGTAATAGCCATTCAAAATTTCCACCACTTTCCTTGGCTGTTCCTTGGCTAGCCCCCTACATTTCATTTATAAACATCAATAATTAAGTATTCTTTCTGTCATGATTTGTGGACATTAAGATCTAAAGAGAAGCATTATCTCCTGGTCAGACCCTGTAATTCAGTGAAAGGGTGGAGTTAGAGTAAAAAAAAATTCACACCCAGTAGAAGGCCAGTGGCTACCATTCGGCTGGCTTTTGACTGGGAAGGGTCGTTTTGCAAGTCAGTCAGGAACCATTCCTTTATTGAAATGTATGCTTGTAATCTTACAAAGTTGATATAAATTGTCTAAAGCTTGTGAATAATATGCATAGAGTCTTTTTTTTTAGTGCACTACTGTAGATTAATTCGGTTTTTGTGCCATAAATATCAAGACAATTTTGCCTTTAACTTTGATGTGACCCATCATTTAAATGGCTTATCTGGTGTGTGCTGCTAGGAGGTAAAAGTGTTAAACATTAATTTTAAGAATATGATTGAATCAAATGCAGAATAAATGTTAACACAATATAAAGATTAACTCACAGACTGTGAAGGAAATCAGAGAACCAACTGAATAGGTTGCTTTACAAATCTTGTCCAGCAAAGACTACAAACACCCTTTATAGCAAGAATTCCAAATATTAAATGAATAAAAAGTTTGATGTTGCTTCTGCATATATATATTTTTTTATTTTAAGTGTCCTCTAAAAGGTCATAAGAAAGAGCTTCCTGTCTCCAGATGAGTTTGCTCCAGTCTTACATTTTGCAGGAAAAGCCTCGCAAACCCCTTTTTGGTACCCTGTCTTGTTTCCAAAAAAGTCATTAGAGCTCAAAAAGCATTTTGGATGCTAAGCCCTCCACAAAGTGACAGAATGAGGCCTAGCAGACAGATGGCATAATTCAGCTCTAAAATTGGAAACCCATTAATAGCGGCTGATTTGTCTGCGGTGTCCAACTCAGCCCGCCTCTGTGACCTACGACCCAATGCTTGCCTCGCTAATCGAATTGCTTCATTTCTTCATCCCCTAGTCTCATCAGACACGCTCTTCCCAAGACGCTCATCTTCTTCTTCTCCTTCTTCTGCAATCCTGAAAAACGATGAGCAATGGTGAAAGAAAAGCCTCATCTGTGGCAAGCTTTGGGATTATAAACCAATGTGCAAAGCTGGGGGAGATAATTGGTTTTGGGGGGTGGATGAGGGGTAACAACAAATTTCAGAAAAAACAGAAAAGGGAAGGAGTGCCGTTTGTAAAATTGCTCTACCGATAGTGATAAACTTTGTCAAAAGGCACACTTCATAAGGATGAAATGGAGCTGCAGAGCAGCAACAAGGGAAAAGTTGTTCTTACTCAAAAACTGTGTACATCTTTAACATCATAAGATATATATATCAATTGAAATCATCTACAAAATGCAAAATAAAACATCAGGTTCATTCAAAAACTTTTATAATTAGTTTAACACTCATTTCACACATCTCAAAAGTAAGCCATAATAATATTTTCCTTATTGGCTTAGGTACATGAAACATGAGCTGAGACATAAAACTGTCATCCCTTGCTAATAATGTGAAGGAAAAAAAACAGCACAATAGAGGCTCTGTATTTAAAGCATCTCCCTATTTATTAGATACACGATTTCCCAGCATAATGCTGGTGCTTAATCAAGTTAAAAAATCTAAATTAGGCCTTTGTATGTAAGATATTTGAACATATTGAAATGTCAGTGTCTCTAGGCCATAATAACCAAATGTACTTGCAATAGGTCCTTGAAATATCTTATACTGTGTGCAATTGGAAAAGGAATATAGAGAGAAGACTGTCAAGAATTCCATATGAAACTTTCAATGTTTGAAATGAATAACTCAAATATTAAAGTTTTAACAACAATCAACTTGTTTAAGCTCTGCTTTTACAGGATTCATATGGTATGGATAAGTTATGCTGTTGACAATAGGTGCCCTGATAGACGGAGGCAACAGACTTGCCTATATGGTATACCTGAAATGCCTTTACCGGGAAAAAAAAATAGGGAAAAAAAAAGAACCATACTAGTTATACAGTACATCAGGGCCCTATTTCAGAGACCAAAAAGTCCTGAGTTTAGTCCATAAGCCAACTATTATCAGCAGTAGGATTTTTCAAACGTTTCCTGGATCTGTCAAACGTTTGAGTTGCAACTTGTCACAAGAAAAGTGTTACATATGGTGTATTTTAGAGGAACCTGTAGTATTAGAGACCAAAAAGGTCAAATTTTCATTGGTTGAACTTGATCAGATGGGTGTATTTTTTTTTTCAAATGTGTTGATTAGACTTTTTAACTGTTTTTGGCCAGAGTAAAATGTTATTAATCTCAATAAAATTTCAGCCTGCTTATATGACACAAAGAGGACAAATTCTTTGTGTTGCACTTTTTTTTTTTTAGTCCAACAGTATACTATCCAGGGTGTTATTGTAACACTTAAGCTATTACTGTGTAGCAGAGTTATCTTGATCACATTTGTGAAAATTGACAAAATGGTTTGTCTCCCAGTCAGTGTTAAACTGCTAGGCTAATTAATCCAAGTATCCTTTTTTTTAGCTTGAGAGACAGATCAACATCATTCTATTGAGGAAGTTACATGTACTATTTTCAATTTGGGAGTGGCCGTAAAGAGCGATGAATGAAACATCGGGTAATAGTGTAAAACAACTAAAAAATTGATTGTATATAAGATTGTATAAGATAATGTATAGGGCACTTTATATATAAGTATCTCAAAGTGCTAAAAGCAAAAGTTAAACATAAAAATGCAAATGTAAAAAGATAAAAAAAATAAGTCATAAAACCTGGTGACAATGTCATCTGCTCCTTCCCACTCCTGTCTAACAGAAAGATTCAGTTCAAACAGTTGGATTAGCTTTACCAACTCCTCAAAACACCAGCTTAACCCGAAATATTACAAAGATGGGCCTGTAATAGTTTAATGACATAAATTTGCATCATATGGAGCCTTTAATGGAATACAGGGAAAAATAACAAAATTAATCTTTTTTACTATAAGATTATGTTGTGAACTTTTAAGGCCGTGTAAAAAAAAAAAAAAGTTTTTTTCACTCTTCGGTCACTCTTTGCGGGCTCTGTGATGATTTATCTTTGGTATCTAGAATTGTTAACTTAAGTTATTTCTTCTATAAAGTTACCCCAATAATAAGTCCATTAATGGTGTTTTTGCTCTAGTTTAATTGCACGTTATAAAGTTTCATCTTTCAGAGTTTATTTTTAAAATATATTAAAATTAGGCTTTATATGTCACCTACTTATTAAAATAATAAAAAATACCTGGATCGGATATTGACTCAGATACTGACCAATTAGCTGGATCAATTGAACCTAGCATAAGCCATATTGATATTGTCTAAAACTGCACGTATGGATCTGGGAAGGCTCCTGTAGAAAGTGTTCGCAAATGAGAGAAGAATTCAGTACAATTCTTTGAGCTGATTCTGTACCTGTGTCCCATGTTGAGTTTTTAGCTAATCAGAGTAGCAGTAGCAGTTTGATTAGTTTCACAACTATTGGAGTTAACTGATAAATTGAACTCTTATCAATCTGGTCGGGGAAATGTGCAACCCTCTTTCCATCCACAAGGGCAAAAATTGCATCCTTTTGCTGTTTTTGTTTTCAAGAAATGGAGGGTATTCTTGCTAAAACCTGTGCAGTAGTATTTGTTTTGCCTCAGCTTTCCCTCTCGGGTTAAGACATAGATGTCACTCCATTTTATTGGTTCGAAATATTTCTGTATTGAGGCAAACATATCTACTGGCTCCTTTCAAGATGTATTTTTGGTAGTTTGTGAATTCAGAATTCTTGTAACATTTCATTTTGCTTACAAGGTAATGATCCAATATCTGTGATTTAATATCGAAGATCCTAACCTCTGCAGTTTACATAAAAAAGTTATTTATTTTTTTTGCTGCTTATTTGTTAATTAATAATATAAAGTACAGTAAAGTATCTGTGTTGATTTTTTACCTTTTTAACAATGTTTATGTCAAGGCTAAAGCTAAATAAGTGAATTTGTTCTTTGAATTAGGAGGTAAAGGAGACATTTCTGCCAATGGAACAAGGCAATTTACATTTAAAATAAGAAAACACAATTGCATTGTCTTATTTCAAGTGCATATTATCTAATGATCTTATTTTAAGAGTAAAAATACTCATTCCATTGTCAAACTACATCATTTACCTATTTAAATTAAGGGAAAATAAACTTAATTTAAGATATTTTTACTTATTTCTAGATCAATTTTCCAGTGAAGATATATGGTTCATTCATTCATCAGTTGAATAAAATCGCCATGGTGTATCAGCCTATGCACTCAGTGGAGGTATCGGCATTGGATTGGAATAAAAAAAACTTATTAAATGGGTGTGTTTAACTTAACAAAGCATGTTTTCATTTTATTTACTATTTCATTAACCCAGGTTTTTGCAAAAACACCTCAGGAAATTCCTCATTAAAAGGCCTCCCTTTACACTTGATTATAAAAGACTTATAAACACACTACAGAAAAACTACCTTTAGAGCCACCTGGTTATTTAAACCATGTGTTCAGGTTTAGAAAATACTGTATTTATAAGAGAACTTATAAATACATTTAGATGGTTTTGTGGGTTTTTTCTCTACATCTTTACTGCATCAACCTGTTACTTGTTTTCCTTCCCAGACTGAGGCGAAAAAAGATCCACTGAGAAAAAAAAAAAAGAAAGATTCTGTAAACTCCGCTTTCTCTAAAAAATTCTACAGCCTCTCACACAGTTTAATGTGGCAGACACCTCTCCGTAGTTCTGCTGATGAGTGAAACATCATAACCATGTGCTGCCACAGATATCCTCCCACCACTCCACCCTCATCAAACCACTGGTTTTTCCCGCTTTATTTAAGCAAAGATCCATCTCCAGTTTTTGCTCCTGACAGCTTGGAGACCGCCTGTCATCTTGTCTGCCAACATTGCAGACGATGACGCGTGACAAACTGAGATTGACACACACACTCCCTCTCCTACTCTGTCTGACTGAGCCTGTGTTTTTTTTAAGCTCAATGCATTTTAAGACATTTATTCTTCATTCTGTTATGAAATCTTTACTCAAGTCTCTTCATTCAGTCAGAAAACGAATACCATGTATGTGTACTTATTTTTAGAGATTATTGGCCAAACGTATTCACAGTCATATTTATTTTTATTATCTCACAACCTGTGTTAAAATAGTTTGAAATTTCGAATCATTTCATTTCTATTAACAAGCCTCAATAATTGAAGATGTATTGTCAAAAAAGAAAAAGAATTTCAATGTAGATAACTCAAACTTAGATAACTTAAATTGATATTCAGTTTATTTATTTAGTGCCAATTCACAACGCATACAATCTCCAAGCACTTTAAAGACACAATTCAATCAGATAAGTCAGATTGACAAGAAGTTTCTATCTAAGGAAATCAATAATTGCATTGAATCATTAACTTGTAGGTCATGCTCTTTCTAAATGAACATGTGGTGACAGTAGATGTTCACTTTCAATTTGTTGTTGACTCTATGGTAATGCCTCAAACCCAGCATGCATGCTGTGATAGTGGAAAGAAATATCTCCCTTTTAACAGGAAGTAACCTCCAGCAGAACACGGCTCAGTTTGAACAGCCTTCTGCCAAAACTGTCTGTAGGTTAAAAGGAGATATAAGGACATATGCAAGAGCAACTCAGAAGCTTGGTTCCATGCACGCTTTCTATGCTAAAAAAAAGGTAAGGGTAAACTACTTCTACAGGTGACTCTGTGAAGAAAAAAAGTAGTAGCACTATTCCCTTTCTTTCTCCAAAAGTAACATTGCAGCTTGAGGAAGATTTATCAATAACAGGAACAAACTGAAATCTATTTGACAATAAGGTTTTAAACCAGCATTGTGCTGATAACCCCATAAATCAGTACTTTATCACGTTTCAATTACAGCTGTAAGCATTTTGAAAATGTTATTGCCCTGACTTCTATCGCAACCATATAGAATTTTGAAAAATCTATCTTCCCCCACATTTTTTCTTTCTGTTAAACATCTGTTTACATGCATAGAAGAGAGGTGAACAGAATATATGTATATACATTTTTCCATACATCCAAGAGACACCTGGAGAAGGTTACCCACTATATCAAGATACAGGTTATGGATTTCAGTTTAACTTATAACACCCTTGTTTCCCAAAAAGATGTTGGTGGACTGACCGACTGGGGCCTAGGCCATTCACTGTACAGGTGCAGAGGACAGTCATTTATGTACTTGCCAAACTTTTGATCATGGTTGAACATTCTCTGACTGAGAAGCTGTGATAATACTGTGAATATACTATTTGAGAAAGGTGAGAAAAAGGCTCAGTCATGGGATACACCACCGACAGATAGCACATGTAGCTGATATGACCAAATCCTACTAATGGTAAGAGAGGGTTGGAGGCCCAGCTCTACCATACCAGGCACGATCCCAGGTGGAGGCTATGCCAAAAGGTCCCGGAAACATTACAGCATTTCAGAGCAGGTTGTAAGATACTAGCAGGAAATGAAGACATGGAACATCATATATGAGTGGACAGAAACATATGTCCAGAATATGAACTGGAGACTCTAAGGTCAAAATGGGAGCCACCTCCCAAGGTGGTGGAGAATGATAGAGCTAAGAATTTCCAGATGAACACAGACAAAATGGTTGTGGCCAACCAACCAGACACTGTGATCATCGACAAACAGCAGTGGACACATGTAGTTACCCATCTGACCATCTGTAATAATGGAAAAAATCATAGAAAAAAAAAAAAAAACATTAGAAAATCAATCAATACCAGGGACTCTGGGAGGAACTACGTAGGCTCTGGAGGGCAAAAGCAACTGTATTGTCCATAATCCTCGGAGAACTGGGGCTCCGAGGATTATGGACAATACATATGTATTGGGGGAGTGTTGTCCTAACCTAGTGGTTAGAGCAGTGCACTTGTGCTCTGAGATGGTTGCAAGTACACACTTCGATCCCCACAGTCTTTAATTGTGTGTGTGTGTGTATATATATATCCTTTGTTGTGAAAGCACAAAAATACAGAGAAAGATTATTCCACACATTCACATTCCAGTGATAGCAACCTCAAATAATTCACCCTCGTATCATCATGTAGATTAGCTCTGATAATAAATGAGTCGCTTTTTTGTGTACCCCTGCTAATTAACAGATTTTGTAAGATTACACCTCCTTACACTCCCATTTATTTGTCTGGATGTTTGTATAGAGCAGGAAGGAATAAAAAAAATGACAAAAAGGCGAAGACAAGAACATAAGGCATTCAAATAAAAAACACATGGAGCAATGGGATTAAACAAAAGAAAAAATACTCTTTAGATCAGAAAAGGGGACGAATGCATAGATTAGAAAAAGAACATACACAATGAAGACAATTAATTCGAGAAAAAGACACAGAAAATAACAAGTATAATGCAAATTATGTAAGCAAAAAGGGAAAGAGTTAAAAACTGTAATGACAAACTTTCTAAGAAATTGCAAACGGAAACTCAATTAAGGGATGATATTGGGAGTAAAAGAGGAAATAACGAGGAAAGCATTTCATTCAAAGTCCTGGAAATTCTAAATAAGCCACAAAGAAATTGGGAAAATTACAATCCAGCATCCAAGAAGAAAAGAAAAATGGGAAATATAATTGTAAAATAATAGTAAGGTGTTAAACAGCAGGGGACCTACATTTGAAAGGGGAGTGGTAAAAGAAAGGTAATGTGCTTATCTAAGAGACAATAATAACCACAGTAGCAAAATGTCACGGTCTTGATGCTGTTAAGTTTTCTTTGAGTTTTTAGTTTCAAGTTGATTCATGTTTTTCTTTGTTTTCTAGTTTTATTCCTATTTAGTTTTTTCTGTATGTATTTTAGTTCATAGGTTTTTCTTTGTTGCCCTCTTGTGTTGGTCCTCTTTTCCCTACAGTAGCTCCTTTCTAGAAGCCTCTGTTCACACCTGCTCCCAATCAGCTCGTTAGTCCTGTCTTTGTTCAATTAGCCATAAATTCTCTCCCTGTGCAATAATTATTTTTTGTCAAAAGAAAAACAAAACCATTACAAGGAGACAGTAAAATTTTGAGTGTAATTTAGGAATTTACTTCTGGTGAGGAATGGAATACTGTAGGTGAATCTGAAGTTTTTTTTCCACATGAAAAATTAAAACACATCACAACATCACTTTTCAACACTTTTTTAGGAGTTTTTACCCTATTTAAACTTAAGACATTTAGTTTGGTGTGCCGCTTACTGTTAATGAGTGTTAACATGGTGAGACACAAAATGTGGCTTGAAATTCTTAAAAAAGGGATTGTAGAACCTCCGCAGTCAAGAAAGGGAGGTAATGAAGTGTCAACACAATTCAAAATCATCCATCTTACTTTACAAAAAGTGGAGAAAATACAAAACTGCATAAACTTTCTTTATTGAATATTATTTTTAAGTTATTTCATTTTTTATCAAAGCAATAGTTTTTAGACCCAACACATACCCAACATTTCAGGCACGTTATAACTATATTTCTTATTTTTAATAACTATATATTTCCTTCCTAAAAGTCTTTAACATTTTATTTTTTTACAGTAGAGTCCAAAACGCTAAATGCTTGTGTAACCCAATATTAAGCCTATGCATAAACAGCCTCTGCTTTTCTATTCAACACTAGCACTTCCTAGTATGCATCAATCACATGTTCTGGTTTAGCAAATAGTTTTGCATGTAGCAGAAATACAAGCTTGCACATCGCCACTCAGCTGTGATCGGAAAACCAGAGACAGAGCTGCTTTGGATGCCAACTGTCCGTGAGCTTGGAGTGAAGCAGACTGAACTGTGAGTGGAATTCATAAGTAGTGAATATAAAGTTTGTCATTGTTGCAGCTGTTGCTAACGTGCAGTACAGTATATGAAAGCTTAATGGCATGCTGTCAGCAGCTGATGCTTACATGGTTGATGGTTGTATCTATATATATAGTACATAATTGTTTAAGGATGTGCATTTCTAACTGTAAATACTATAAAGGTATTAATTAGGTCAGCTATATGGGATTTATTTGTGTATACAAGATGAAGTAATTGCAAAACCTCTTAATTTGCAATTCAAGGATTTTCACTTGTTCTCATTATCCAAAGTAGGCCAGGTAACCTTTTTTGGTTTAAAAGAATAGTGAGTAACTGAAACCAATAAAAAAAAAAAAGACAAATTAACCCACCTGCAAACTATGTTCATGAATATTCACAATCCTTCTGAATGAAATAATTTATTTTTCTCTCTTGCCCTGGCAGAAGACTCCGATGCTGTTTATCAATATTTGTTTGGCTAAGTTACCTCAGAAAAGGATTAGAGTAGTCTTCCCCCCGAGGCCCAGACACCAGTGAGGAAATAAGCCAGAGGGTGACTTTGTCAATTCAATTCGATCCAGTTCAGAAATACTTTATTAATCCAACAGGGAACTTGAATGTTGCAGTAACTCATATGTTACCTTTTTTCAAACAGGTGTTGTATACTGTATGTTGACAGCTGTAGGCTTATGTAGCAGTCTGTCTTGCAAAGGGTCTAGAAAAGCCAGTTACTGAAGAAACTCCAACTCTATAGATGAGCTGGTGCATAACTCTCACTTTGAGGAAATAGTACACCAATTAAGTTCTTCTTCCTGCTTGTCTTGATTTATCACCCATATTATAAGTATTCTTAATAGTAGCATGCTCAGGTTTTTCAGTTTCTCCCTCCCTCAATCAGAGTTAATTACCCTACCCACTACCTGCTGCATGGCCATACTTACTTCTGCTTGTTGCTGCAAACTCACCTTACTATAAGAATAACATGTATTTCACAATATGAAAAGTACTACATATGTAGCCCAAAGATGTAACATAATATTCACCCATTGTCTACATTATGTGTGCTAATACAACTATAGGCTGCGGTATTGATGGTAGCCTAAAATAGTTCATTTAGAAGTTTCCTCAAACCCAAGATGAGTCCTTCCTACAATTGAGTCTAGTATATGTTCTGCAATGCACACAGTCCTCATTGCTGTTTTTTCTGTTGCAGAGTTTGCACATCATGGCGAATTTGTGAATCTGATTGTTTATCAAATTCATATATTCAGAGATGATGCCCACTGTAGGGCTGCAGCAAGAGAGGATAAGATAAGTGAATTGCAAAGACGGAAAATAAAAGATGCTGACCCATTTCTTGGGTCTGCCCTCCGTGGCAGCAATGCAATGCTCCTGTTGGAGCAGAGATGTGTTACACCTCTTTTCCTAGTCACCTGTGATGCACCTCTGTGTGATAAACATGCAAATCTAATTGACTATCTAATATGAATCAAAGCTTTAGCAAGGGAGAAGCAACATGTGGATTGCAAAAAATAAATTAAAAAACAGACATTGACCCAATGATCCATCAGCCCGAAATCGCCTTGATCTCTTTCTATTAATTATGCATCTTAGTTGCAGTAGTCTATGGGTGAAAGGAAGGGTACATCCTGCATTGGTTTTTACTCGTCCATGTTAGTAGAATTTTCAGTCTCACAAATGTCCTTTTTTTTTAAAGATCAGCTGTCTTTTTGGAATAGACTGAAGGAAGATTGGGTCAAAGGATAGGATTGTGTAATGCTTGATTTTTTTATGTCTTAACCTGCCCAGAAATTATATTAAGAGAATTTGAAAACTTTTCCTTTAAGTGGATACATACCAGATAGTCTTGAGGCACTATTCTTCAAGAGCACAAACTATATTCAGTTCATCATATTAACATGTATGCAAGCCAATTGTAAAACAATTCTGCAAGACTCGATTAAAATAATTTTGTTATAATGTATTCTACATGAATATATTAAAAAATCTGCCTGACGACAAACAGTTGAATATGCAGCAGTAAAACGTCCCCCCAGATCCAAATTGTGTTAAACATATACATGTCTTTGTTCCCCTGTGCCCTGGCCTCCTTTAGATCCTGGTGAAAACCCCTTATTAGAATATCAAAGATAATCTATTTTACCCCCAAACTCATCCTCTGAGTGTTGAGCTGAGAAGTTTCCCCTCTACTGTGGAGCTGCCCCTGAGGAAAGCGCTCTGAGGCGCTCTGCAGGGAAAAAAGCTAACTGAACAAAAACAAGAAAACTAAACAATGAAAGAATCCTGCTCTAAAGTTTTACACTATTCCTATCTAACTGTTTACAGCTGGAAGAGGAAACCAGAAGGAACATCTGCAAGGTCAAAGTCAGGTATGGTGTTATTGAAACTCAGAAAAATAGGAATAGGAACTCTGGTGCTTTGTAAATTCATTAAAAGAAACAGCTTAGGTGACATAAATTTATTAGTGGTGGGCATAGATTATTCTTTAATCTAGATTAATCTCACTTTAATCTTGGCATTAATCTAGATCGATCTAAATTAAAATGGCTCATTTGAATTGCATGATGACAAGTTCACAAGGTGCAATCAACTTTAGTCTTGTTCAGGTTTCCATTGGGAAGCTTCTTAAAAATAATTTTTCCCTGAAGCAAACCCAGCGGCTTTATAGCTGCATCTATGTCAGCTCTTCACGTTATTCGTACTATGGGAGTGTGGGTTGCTTCTTTGTCTCAACTTCGGGTCCTCTACCAGAAGCCTCTGAGCTTCTGCTTACTTTGCAGTATCTTAGATTTCCTTAGAACTGTGCAATGTTTCTCCAGGTATCTGTTGGAGCCTCCTCTCCAGTGTGAGGGTTTATGCCCCAAGTGCCCTCATGACCAAGGGCACTACAGCTTGATTTGCTCTCCAGGCTCTTTCTAGTTCTTCTCTAACCACTTGGTGTTGCTCCTGACATGGTGCTTGAACCAGAGACTCTTAAGAAAACAGCAGCTATGGACACAAAGCAAATTTTGAAGGTTTTTTTCTCAGAAGTGGCGGAGAAGGTTGCGGACCATTCACTACAGGAGAGGAACGGGACTTGGGCTGAAGCAGCGAAGGAGAACCTGTGTTTTGTGGTTCTTTTTCCAGTGAATGGTATTGTGCTGGAAGGAGGGTGGATAGGCAGTCTGGTGGGACCAGTGCGAAATCAACCTGAGTGGTGACAGTTACGGAGCAGCAATGAGAGAAAGTAAACGGGCTTGATCCAGGCGAGCTTATGGTCTGGTTTTACTTAGAGAGTGGAACCAACTAGTAGTTTGCTCCAGGAAACTGTTCCAATATAGACGACCCTTTTGATTGCCAACAAGGAGTACCAGCTGCACATGGAATCTTGCCTTGTATTGTATATTTGGGCCTCTATTGTTCTGGTGCTCAAGGTCTGCTCCTTTGCTGCCATGATTAGTGCTTCTGTGTTGCCCTTTAGCCTGGCCCTCTCTACCCATTGGTAAGATTCAGTTAAACCAGTCACTTGAGCTATATGTCGGTCATACATTCTATGCATAGGTTTTTCCTTCCATGATTGTTCTTCCAGTTCCTTTATTTCTAGCTTCCATTGTCTGAGACATTCACTGAGTCCTTCATCAATTACTGACATACATTTTTCATGGATTGTTAATGAGTTTATACAATTTCAATGTGAACTGTGAAATTTGGACGGAAATTAGAACCTCTGCATTAATTCTCAGTTCAAAAGAAAATGAGGAGGCGGTGGTAAATGAGGCAAGCGGAGGTTGGAGGAGGGGAACATTACACTGAAACAGCCTAAAAAGTATGAGGAGATACCGGGAAGTGTCAACACATGAATTCATTTGACAATATGCCAATGTAAATATGTCGAAGACAAGATAAAATCAGGGAAAGATTTATTTCAAAACATTGGAGCCACATTTTGATAAGTTCCTTTCAGCAGACATATAAATCACAAAAGAAAAGTAAATTCAGTATATTTTACATCAGCAGCTGAATTAATTTCACATATTTAAAACTCAAATGGTTATCCCATCCATTTTCTGTCACGCTTATTCCAAGCAGGGTCTTAGGTGCCAATCTCCAGCTGTCTACAGACGAGAGGCAGGATACACCCTGGACAGGTCACAAGTCCATAGAAGGGCAACCAAGAGACAAACAATCATTCATGCACACACTCACGCCTAAGGAGAATTTAGAGAAACTATCGAGTAGACCTAAATCTTAAACAAAACTATATGGATGAATGACTATGTCTATCTGGAGAAATTAGGAATGTTAGTCCAGAGAAGCAATAATAGTGACTTTAATTGTATGACTTTTTAGACTGTTGGGCTGCACAGAGGTCACAGGTGTGATTCCCAACCTGCATGTTCCATGCCTGCGAAGGGTCTCGTTCAGTACTCCGGCTTCCTCCCACAGTCCAACTACGCAAACATTATGTTATCTTATAACTCAAATTGGCAAAGGATAAGCAGTAGAACATAGAGATAGATTGATGGACTTTGTTGACTTATTAAAAACTAAAAATAGGCATTGTATTATTGGGTGCAAGATTAGGCTTTTCCCACTGTTTTGTTATCGTTGCAAAATAAAGCCAAGTTGTGCAAAATAAAGCCAAGTCATGCAAAATAAGGCCAAGTCATATTCAGTATGGGCTTTATGTATGTTATATTGCAAACCTTTTGTTTTAAATGTCTCTTTTATCAGAGGTACCTAATAAAAAGAAAACACTTTTTTCTCTAAATATTTGATTCTTGGCTAGGGGCTTGCCATTGGCTAATCTGAAAAACAACATCATATAAGATTTAAAATTCTACATAAAAAAGAATTAAATAATCTGGGACACCCTGCCAGTGGGACTTTGGCGCTGTTGATATATCTGAAGTTTGTTTTGATGCATACAAAAAAGAGCTCTTGCTTTGACTCTTAAATATGTAATGATACATTGTCAGTCCCCAGTTCAATGTTCCTCAGATATCACATAAACAAGTAAAACTCAGCAAGATCTTTAAAGAGTTCTAAAGCACAACATGACTGTGCAGAAGAACCAACCCCTGATAATTCCATGTTTTTCTTTCTTTAAGCATTAGAAATCCACCCATTATTACAGCCCTAGAATATGTAACTGGGATGGAGACATTCAATTTCATATATATATATATATATATATATATATATATATATATATATATATATATATATATATATATATATATATATATATATATGTGTGTGTGTGTGCACTATTTATTTATTTATGTTTGTCTTATTTAAGGACAACCACAAACAAAAAATACATATTCACACACACAGCCACACACATATTTTATGTTTTTTTTTTTTTTTTTTTTAAGCTGAAAATAACTTCAGAGAAAATTATTTCAGAGGAGTTATCAAGCTGGATTTTACTACATCAGACAGGACACAAGGTTAAGTTACGGATTCCTAAAGGCTTTCCTAAAGCAGTCCATCTTATAATCACTGGCTGCCATATTCTTGTAGAGGCAGAACACAGCGAGTACCATGATTAAATGGCTTGAATAGTACAGTAAATGGCAGAGATGTCAAAAGTCCAGTCCTCCAAAGTTACCATCCTACAACATTTAGATGCATTCCTTTAAGTTTGAGGGATTGCAGCCATTTCTTTGATTCAGGTGCATTGGACAAGGTAAAGCAAGTGTTTATATTTTCAATAAAAGGTTTATTAAAAAGAAAATCCATCATTATGATGGGATAAAGAAAATTACCTGACTAAAAGGTTTCTTAAATTTCATGAATTTTTATTGTGATTCAGATTAATTAAAAGCATATAGACACTTTTTTTGTGCAGAACACCAGTGAGTGAATGAGAATGTCAATTCAACAAGAAGGCAGATTTTTCAGGTTGAAAAGTATGTTTCTGAACCTAAATATCAAACTCTTCTTCACCTAAGAATCAGGTCAACCATTTGCTCTTTGATGTGGAGTTGTTTTATTTAGTGTTGCCGAGAACAGAATTAAAGCAAACAAGAGGGAATTAAATTACCTTGAACTCACACAGCTTATGCAGAGTTCATATTATGATAATTTTAATTAAATCAGAAACTTTCCTTGTAATTGCTGCCTCTTTTCTTCTCTGACTGTGTTTTGATCTCTGAAATCATGAATAATAATTTCATTAGCATTCCAGAAAGTCTGGGCAGGTACTCCCTTTTTTGTCTCCAAACTTGGGTAAGTAAATATCTATCCCAGCTAATATCACTTTTGCTACTGTTGTTTGTGATTGTTTTGTACAGCCAAGAGAAACTCTACATTTGAGGACTTTCATACATTTTAAATAGCTTTGGGTAGCATGTATTATAAACTACTACATATAGGAATACATGCAATGGTTTGTTCGTTATTGGTTTGCCTTTTGATGACATTCCTCATTCTTTAGAGGTTTGTTCTTTCTTTGAAGTTTTACATATTTGAGCGTCTTTTGATCGTGGCCAGGACATCCTTGAGAGACAGAATATTAATCTCAATGAATGTATTTCTTAGAAGAGTAAATACTGAATAAAACAAATAAATAAAACATGAACATTTACCACTCTAATTACCCAGCATGCTCTACTTTTGGTGAATATTTGGTATCTGCAATACTTTTTTACAACAGCACTTTGGAGTTTAGGATATTTACTTTTGCAATGGAAAATGGTATTCATGTAAGAGTGAAAATCAATAGTCTACTACAACAGCTCGACTGGTTCCAGTCTTAAAAATGTACCCCACAAACTTTTTTAAGTTTTTAAATGATAACACAGCTATAAAGATGCCAAAATAAGATTGTATCTTGCAAAACAAATGAAAAGCTATTGAAATCCTGAACAGGACTAATTACCTTTGAACCTGTTATTGTGACATTAAGTTGTTAAAGAATATCCCATGCTTTTCAGTCCATAAAAACTGAGACTGAAAATGATCCCATCTACCAAGACATGGCAGGTCCAATGGTGGTGAGGGGTCAGAGAGTGAGAGTATAAATCTGACATCTACATACAACTGATTAATAGTTTAGGTAGAAGACTCTTTTTTTAGTAAGTGACTATTATTTAGATATCTGAAAATTCTGGCCTGTATAAAGGAGGGACTTGAGGAGCATTGTCAACAGGGAAAAAAACATGTGGATAAAGTCTGGCGATATATATATTTTTTTACCTCTTATTTAAAATTCAGAAACATTTTTGAACAACAAAATTGCACATCACCTTCAATAATGGTGGGAGCAGGAATGTGAGGATAACAGGGAAGCTGGTCATGTTGATTGGAAGATAGTTGGAGTTAAATCCAGGTAAATCCAGGCAGGAATCCTGATTAAGGGATATTCATCTTCCAGCAGAGCAACCACTTTAAACATGCATATCCCTGATGGAATGACCTAATCAAAGTTCAGACCTGAGGCCAACTGAAAATCTCAACAAGACATCTGATATTAGAAAGAATAAAAAGCAAAATCTCAGTCTCTAGACATGAGAGTCATCCAACAGTCTTGTAAGATGATCAGTTAGTGGTAGCAAAAGGCTTTCCAACAGGATTAAAACCCTTTATGTTCAGCCAGAATTTCATTAGAATGACTTAAATTATATATTCATGTTAAAAAGGTCCTTTGAAAGTTCAAGCTGAAACTACAAATTGTATCCAGCCTTAACATAGATCAAACTTTAGTCGCTAGATCTATATATTTTTTTTGTTAACTTTGCTAAATGCTCCCTCCAAAAGTATTTCCTCTTTGAACTGTGCATTACTTTCTGTTAACTATATGATTAGCAATATCCTACCATAATGTCGGCTGCCAAAAGGGAAACATGCACCGTTATAAATGACCAGCTGTCCACCATAATTAACAGAATTATCTTACGGTAACTTGTTGTAATGATATCCCTTGTAATATCCCACTGAATACCTGTAGAAATGAGTCCTATTAGGATTCCTGTCTGTGTGTTTGTGTTTCTGTGTTTGTCTCCCTTCCTCCAACAGGAGGCGCCTGGTTCTGGTCCACCTCCCCACACACCTGCAGAGGGTTACCTCGTTAACAGAGCGCTCTTAAGCTGCTGACTGCCACTACCTCGACGCCAGAGTGTTTGCCAGTTTTGGGTACTCTAGCCAAGCTGAGTTTTGCTGAGTCAAACTGAGTTCTTGTCAACCTGAGTCTTAATCTTGTTTTTTGTCTTTGCCTCTCAGCAGGAATTCATCCTGCAAACTGGATGTTTCGTACCTTCTCTCCCTGGAAGGATCATCTGAGCTTCAAACTGAGCTGAGGATTTAAACTGGAGGTCAGAATCCACTTCCCCTCAAGAAATCGTTTGAGCTTCACAGTGAGCAAGGGATTCATCTCCACAACAACCCGTTCAAGTACCGCAGTAAATCTGAGTGGAAGTCAGCTTCTCCGTTCACCTACAAACAACCGCATTCTGGATAAACCCTGTCTGCCCTCCACCAAATCAGACAAACACTGGAACTACCGCACACAGACTGGAGTCAAAGAGTCAACAAATTCTCTGGAAACATGAGTCAGCGACCAAATTCTCCTGTTCAAGTTCAAGAACCAAATTTCCTACTGAGCCTGAACTAACCACTGTTTCTTCCCCTCACTTTTCAGTTCCGGTTGAGCAGTGTTCAGAGCAACACTTGATTCAGCATTATCTCTTATATACACACATATATATATATATATATATATATATATATATATATATATATGTCCTGCACGACATTAATAGCACTTTTGCCTTGCAGCATTAAAGTCGTGGGGTTTGATTCCCAACCCGGGGTCTTTCTGCGTGGAGTTGGATGTTCTCCCCATGCCTGTTAGGGTTCTCTCTAGGTTCTCCAGCTTCCTCCCACTGTCCAAAAACATGACTGTTAGGTTAATTATTTTCTCTAAATTGACTTTAAGTGTATGTGCACATAGTTGTGTGTCTCTATGTTGCCCTGTGACCTGTAAAGGGTAAATCCCACCTTTCTCCCAGCCCCATCGTGACCCTGCCAGAGATAAGAGATGGATATATTCATTTGCTTTTCTTTCAATTGTTACATGTCATGATCTACGGTAGGGGTGGGCAACTCCAGGGCTGAACCAGAATCAAATGGTTGAATACCTCCCCAGTATGCAATCAATTTCTGTCCTTTTAAGTATCTATTTACTTGATTCAGGTGTGTTAAGTCAAGGACATATCTAAAAGTTGCAGGATACAGGATACAGGCTCTCCTGGATTGGAGACTCTTAAGTCAGCACAACAACGAGCCAACAGCCAGGTAAAAAAGATTTTTTCTTTTAATAAGGAAAAAACAAAAAGTTCTTAAAGGGAAGCTGGAAGAATGAGACACTTCTGGATCTTCAGCAGGTGTAAAGGAGATAATGGTCATTTAGTGGAAGGAAAAGCTGAATGTTCTATGGTTTGGTTTTGTCAGTTTTGGTGAAGGTTTGACAGGACCCAAATGCAGAGGCTGAAGCTGAGGTGGTTTCTTGCAAGATTTAAATAACCAAAGGGTAAAAGAAGCAAAAATCCAAAAACAAATCTTCAAAAGAAATAAAAAAATTGCTGAAAACCAGGAATACTCACAACAAGAAGGGGACAAAGTAATGATGACAAACCAGCAAAGAGTGACTGAAAAGTAGGAGAATAAATGGGAGAGACAAACAAAGACTAGGCTAAATAGCAGATTGGGAGCAGGTGTGAACAGAGGCAGGAAGGGAGCTAGTGAAAAGGAGACTGACACAAGAGAGCAAACAAGAAATATCTAAGAACTCAAATATAATCAAAATAAGTAGATAATAAAAATGGAAATAAGACCAATGAAAACTCAGAGATAAAAGTTGAACAGAACCAAAACCATGACAGGTTTGGCTTACTTCTGATCTAAGGGAGATAAGAGCCAGCGGTAGAACGTTGGGACTGTGTTCTTACTGAGTGGCGTTCTACTGGCAGGTGAGGCTGTGCTGACAACGCATGGGAGAGTGGAGATTTTCTTGGCAAAGAGCTTGACAGCTCCCAGTTATCTTGAGAGCAGAACGCTTAAACGGAAGGAAAAAGCAGTTGGATCCGAAGATCGACAGGAACAAAGACGATTTAGGAGTCCGCTCCAAAACCATTGAGGAGTTCTGCATGGAAGAGAAGACAGTGAGTTACAGGACAAAAACTAGGAATGCTTTCAAGGGAGGTTTAGGCCTGTTTACCACTCACAGCACAATTATCTACCTTCCTTCCTCTGTGAACGCGCTCTTTTTTAAAGCCTGCTGCCAAATGACCTCCAGGTGCATCCAATTACCTGTTCAGGTAGAAGCAGCACACAGACCATCACAGAAAGGAGCAGTCCTAACATTACATTGCAAAATCACAGTAAATTACTATCAACCAGTATGTTACTTTCACAATACACTCTGTTAAAGTATAGGGCTTTATTGCAATGATCTATAGCAAAATGCTTTAATTCCCCAGGAATAAATGGTAATATCACCATAATTGCTTTATCATTGATGCAATAACTGTATTGTAATGTTGCTAAATACAGTTGTCCTTTAATGACCAAGTATTGTAATGTCACAGATTATGAAATTACAGTGCTTTGCTGTAAGTATCTTTCATAGAATATTGCTTCAATCCTTATAGTTAAAGTAATACAAAATGTATCCAGTTATTGAATGCAAATGCTATATATCTAAATTCTAGATTTTCACCTTCATATGATACCTTGTAGCTTGTTCAATAAAAGTTTAACGAAAAGCTTAATGAAGACGATTACTGAAAAAACTTGATTATGTTTATCTTTTATTAAATATGATATTTCATTGTCCCTGAAAAGGTTTAAAAGAAGATTTTGACAGAATAAAACACAACCCATGTGCAGTACAGCCTGGGAAACACAGGGACACACAACCATGCACACATATACTCACAATTAAGGACAATTTAGAGATGACAATGAACCATACAATAATGTTTTTGGACTATGGGAGGAAGCCGGGGTACCTGGAGGGAACACAGGACTGAAAAAAAAAAAGAATTAGCAACATTAAAAGTATTTGATACACTACCTTTATAAATGTACTAAACTGCTGAGCTACACCTGCTTAACTTTGTTATACATTCTTTCAGATAAGAATGAGATCTAAAAATATCTGGGCTTAAAAAAAGTGAAGTATTTTGGAAATTATCATTTTTTATCTTTTTATATTAGTAATGTTTTCTTTTTTTAATCCAGCTTTATTTTTGTGTGTTTATGTGACCTTTTACAGGCAAGCCAGGTCGGGCCCCCGAATGAGTTGAGGTTGACACTTTGCTCATCGTTAGCTGATAAAATTGAGTCACTGTATTCCATGACCATCTCTGTTAATGTTTCCCTTGTTATTTCTTGTTCCCCTCATTCCTTGTGTAGAAGATTTCTCAGGTCTCAGTCACCAACAAAGCAGTTAGCTTCATCTACAGCCTCACCTTCTAACAAATCATCAGCCAGAAATCCCCACCAAGCCACCACCTGCCTGCTAATTTTGCACTGCTGTTTCATGCCGATATGCTCAGTCTCTGGAACAATCTATATCCGCTGCTCTCCACCTGCTCTGCCCATTCACCTCCAGCCTGCAGAGCTTCACCTGCTCAACAACCCTGCCATTGTTTACCCCTAGTATCATAAGACCTCCATTTTACAATTAACCTTTACAGCTTTTGTGCTGTTGTTGCATCCATAGAGTTACAGCCACTGAGCTAACACTCAGCAATGCATTCTAAGCAGCAAGCATAGATCTATAACAACAATAAGGTACAATTGGAAAAACTGTGTTTGTTAATTTAAATGGCAAAATGTGAGTAATCAAAAATTCAATTTTAAAGGGATGTTAATTTTGAATTTTCACATTAAGCTATATTTTTACCATAAATGCAAAATAATGGAAAAAAATATTTACTGGGAAAATATTTTGAACATCTTAATTTTGAAGCAGATTTTAGATGTATTACGTACCATGTTCTGTTTATCAAGGATTTTGTTTGCTCATCTATGCTCATCATGTGTAAATCTAAGCCCAAAACGGTCCATCTTGTTTCAAGTTCCTATTTGTTTTCATAATTTTTTAGTTTCCTGACTGATCCTCTTTTTCCATCCACTATGGCCTCTGACTCTGTCAAATCCTTCAGATCCCAGCTGGTGGAAGTGTTTTTATTTGCGGTTCTCAGGGAAGTCGATGTGAGCACTGGCAGCAAGCCATAACTCTTCTTTTTTTTCTTCTTTTGTTTGTATGCTGGCTCTCAGAGGAAGAATTTTACTGCTTGCAAGTTTGACAACCAAAATAAAACTGACAGTTCTGGACTGAATAGTTATGTAGTACACAGTACACAAGCCAGTGGTCATTAATTAGTCATCTGAAGTCAGCACAAAGCTCTGGTAGTTACAAAAATGCAGAATATATTTTAAGCTTTTGTTTTCTTCTCCACTTTTTGTTCTAACTGTCAAGACATTTAAATTCTTGTCAATGTTTACAGGTGTGTTTAGTGATATTTCTAGGAAATAAAACATGTCACATATTGTTAAACAATAACATATATAAAGGGTAGTTCTGATCTTTCTTGTAGGATTCTTAAAATATGTAGTTCCTTGGAAAGCATCAACAGCTATATTGAACTCTAGCACTTAGCCCTAGTATGCATTCCCCTTATGTGAAACCTACACAATTTTCATCCTCTCAGCATAATTGTCATAAATGCAACAAGAAAAACTGTAGATTTTTTTTTTATTAGCTAAAGGTGTACACAGACATGTACTAGAAGGAAAAACTGTAACATGAATATAAACATATTCATACCCTTTATAGTTTTAAGCTATATTCTTCAAAACCGGCTTCAGCTTCACAATTCACAGCCATATCTGTAATGGCTTGGAATTGATCATCTGGCTGAAGGACTTTAACTGTAATTCAAATGCTTAAAAATTTGAAAATTATCAAAAGCTTTATTTTGTGTTTACAATATGTAATGTAAGCTAATTCATGTACACTCATACTCGTGCTTATAGCCTTCCACTTCATCTGGGACCAGGTAACGGGAGCAGCAGTCTCGGCGGAGACTCCCAAACTTTTCTCTCCTCAGACACCTCCTCCAGCTCTGCTGGGGGAAACCTGAGGCGCTCCCAGGCCTGCTGAGAGACATTGTCCCTCCATGGTGTCCTGGGTCGTCCCCATGGCCTCCTCCCGGTGGGACATGCCTGGAACATGAGTAGGGGTAACACGAAAAAGCTTACTCCTTTCAATGTGGAGGGGAAGTGACTATACTCCAAGTGTGGCCCTTTGGTGGGTGTTTCAGGAGTATGGAGTTGGGGGGCCCTTTAATAGGGGCCATCCAGTCTCTGTACAGTTGGAACAGGAGTTTGCTTCTCATTGCCACCATTAAGTCAGACTTGTTCTCGGTGCATGTTGTATTCCAACAAGGCTTCCCTCTGTCACCGGTCTTGTTCTTAGCCTTTATGGACAGAATTTCTAGTCACAGCCAAGGACCAGAGGGGGTCCGATTCAGGAACCAGCGGATCTAATCCCTGTTTTTTACAGGTAATGTTGTTCTGCTGGCTCCCTCCTTCCAAGACCTACAGCAGGTTTTGAGGCGGTTTGCAGCTGAGAGTGAAGCGGTAGGGATGAGAATCAGGTCCTCCAAGTCTAAGGCTATGGTTCTCGAATTGAAAAAAGGGGACTTGTCCCCCTCAGGTTGGAGGAAAATTCCTGTCTCAAGTGGAGGAGTTGAAGTATATTGGGCTCATGTTCAAGAATAAGGAAAAAATACACCAGGAGAGCGACAGAGTGGCTTCTGTTATAATGCAGAAACTCAACTGGTCTGCTGTTGTGGTGAAGAGAGGGAGCTAAGTGAAAAGGCAAAGCTTTGGATTTACCAGTTGGTCTACGTTCCCACACTCAAAAACTTAAGGCAGAATTAGCAGCTCTTGCTGCTTTAAAAAGAAAAATTGGGACATGAAATGCTTTTATGCATAGACAACCACACGGTTACCTAGCTGTGATTTTAGATCATAGTATGGTACAAATGTTATTGTCTTTAAAATCAGGCATACACTGTGTTATTTTTTTCAATCTTTGCACACAGCTACAGCTCACACTGTACAATGAAACCACAGGGTTTAAAAGTTCACAGCTCGCAATGTATGTTCTGACACTTTGCGACCCGGTGCTCTAATGCAATCTACCTTCTACAGTTAAAAACCACGTCTGACTCAGCTCCGCAGTGAGATGGAGCTACTCGGACTCGTCTATCTGGAAGCCAAGAAATATGAAGCTCACTAGAGAGAAACTTGCTGTCTTGGCAATTTATGCAATTTTCTGTCCTGAAGGCCCAAAAAAAGAAAAGGCGACAACGTATTTAGACAAAGACATAGCTGAGCAAACCTGGCAACTACGGTCTGTCAATTTTCCAGAAAGAACTCCATTTCACCAGTACCCCCACCATGCTTCTGTGTTTTCATCTGAGAGAAAAATCTTTCATTGCGCATGCCCACTGAGCTATTTGCCTACAATGGCCGACTGAATTTCAAACATGTTTGATATTCTCTCAACCTCATGATTCCTGATGGGGAGGTGGTCGTTAAGAGGCTGATCAACCCTCGTTACCCCCTTCACACTACATGATGCACGACGTACGATCAGTCTGAAGGTCGGTCCGATTAAAAAATTCTCACACGACTGAACAATCATCCAGAAAAGGGCAAAAAATCATACAGTGTATGCTTAAAAACGACTATACTGGATACAATCTTTACAGTTTCCTCACCAGCTGAACAAACTCCTTTTTTTCTGTATCCTTCAAACATATTCAATGTTTTGCAAATAAGATAACCTTGTATTAAAAATATTCACAAATGTTTTATTTTTTTATTGCAACTATTTTAAAGTCACGCTGCTTTTACCAGATATTATGACTGCCCAAATATGTATCAGTTTTCCAAAGCTGGGACTATTGAAGATGACCCTGTTTAAGAACAGCCGTGCACAAACAGATGTAACTGCGGGCTTTGTTTTTCTTCCATGTCCTGGGAACTAACAGATCTGGAGGTCAGGGGTTAGTGAAGGGCCTTTTGCAGTGCTCTGCCCACAGGGAACTGAGCCTCTAAATGAGGAGCATGATTCCAGAGCTCCTGCCCTTTGGCTTCCTGTGTTGATCTATGTTATCTCCAATAAAGACACATGTTGTTTACTTGTTTTGTGTTTTATTCAGTTAAAGTTAGTTCAGCTCTTCAGAAGTTTCTCCATCTTTCTCTACCAAAATGATTATGTTTCATAAATACAAAAACAAAATAGGAAATAGAATTTCCTGAAAGACATGAAATCACCCATTTCAACTTGTCAACAGTCAGCCCATGCAGGGTTCAGTTTTTTTTTTTTTTTTTTCCTGTCAACACTTTTCTATTTTTCTGGCAGATGATTTCTCGGTGTTCCTCTCTTGAAAAACTGTGCTCAGAAAAGAAAATTATACAGCCTGCAGGGATCAGCAGAGGAGTGCTCTGTATTATTAGACTTTATTCAACACAATAAATTAATTCTCACACACACATTCGTGCACTTTGTACAGTAACTATAATCTGCTTCCAGGCAGTGAGAGGAAAAGCCTGGAGACTGTCAACTGCAGGATCCGATCTAACAAAGTAAAGAACTTCTATCCAGGAAGACTTAGCAGCGTTCACAGTTTAACCGTGACCCAGATACAAAATCTTGTATTTCTTTTAAAGAACTCATCACTGTTTCTCTCTTTTCATAGAGCTGCTGCTATTGGATACTATTTTAGGGCATCTGCTTGTCTATCATCTCTCTGAATTTTACATTGGGTCACTTTCAGGTGTATTAGTGAAGAAAAGCAGACATGATCTTTACCCTCGTTATAACAATTAGATTAACAGTTTTAAAGCAAACAGTGTTTATACAAGTTTTAACCTGTATAAGTAAGTTTTAAATTGTAAACGTATAGTATGTTGTAAATGTATAAAAAATGTATTACATTCACATAACATTATTTCCATGTATGAAACAGGGGCAGGAAGGTATTCATTTGGTTGAATAAACAGTAATTCTGATAGCATCTTCTATCTTTTTTTGTTTTCCATGTTTTAAGGATTCTTGTATATGTTTTATCATTGTATGCAAAAAGTAGGCAACTTGTGCTACAGGCAAATTACCCCAATTTAAATCTGTATCTTAAAACAGTATCTTGGAGA
>NW_015150554.1:46587-53336 GCF_000732505.1 Cyprinodon variegatus | reverse complement strand
ATCTATCTATCTATCTATCTATCTATCTATCTATCTATCTATCTATCTATCTATCTATCTATCTATCTATCTATCTATCTATCTGCAGATATGTTTTTTAATTTGAACTAATCATTGTTGTTTTAACAGCACTCTCAGTCAGATCCACTTCAACAAAGAAAGAAATCAGATCCAACTCTATACTATATTGCTCTAAAAGCCCTTCAGTGTTTTAGATGGCAGCTCTGATCCAGTATCAGCTGGTGGTCTCTTGAGTTTGACATCCTGCCACTCTCATTTGCTGAATGTCTGCAGATCTTTAATTGGCTCTGGAGTCCTTCATGGAGCTGCACTGGGCATTCAGCACTTCAAGGACACATTTTTTTTGTCTTTAATCTCCCTCAGCTCTTGTCTTATCTTGACTCTTTTGTTGGACAAACGCTATAGATAGAGGAGCATTCTGTGTTTTTCTCAGTGTTTCTTTGAACTTCAAACTTTAACTTGTCTCACTTTATTTCATGATTTAGTTGTTGATGATTAGGGGTCTTGTCGTTATTTTTTTTGGTCTTTTTTTATCAAACCATATCAAAGCTCTGGAGAGGGCAGAGAGACCAACTTAAGATGTATAGATGACAACCAGCTGAAATAAAGATTCACTTCAATGACATGGCCTCAGGGTAAAAACAGATGCCAATTTATTTAGAGTAAGACAACCAATGAAGAACAAAATAACTGAGTACTTCTATCCTTCGGCCTATTTTCTCATAAATTTAATATTTTAAAATTCACAGGCTGCTATTTTTATATCATATATGCTCCTTGATTTCTTTAAGACGGACCTTCAAATTTTTGTTTCTTAACAGCTAGTTTTCTAACTACATGTTTTTCACATGATTGAATTAATCTTCTTTTTTCCACACTATGTGGAAACAATTTCTCTAAAATGTAAGCACTTTAGTAAATAGAATGTATGTTAACCTTGAAAATTATACATTTATTTGGTTTTGATATCTATAAAAATTCAAAAACCTCTTTATTAAAGGTTGACATTGAGGTAAATAGGGAAGTAATGTTTGCATTACTATGAAAAGTAACTATGGACATATTTTAATGACCAACCTCCTTTAACATTTACACATGAACTGATTCCTTTTTGTTACATTCTTTTTCATTTTCTATTAAATTCTGTCTTATGGCCAATCCTTCCTCTGCTGACAGGAAGCCATTTCAAGTTCAAAGTCAAGGACAAGAAAGTGGCAATTGAGAGACTTCTGGACAGTTTGAACCTCCCAGAGAGAAAAGGAAAAAGAAGAGGAAGGAACGGCTCCCACACTGTGGGAAGCCAACAGAGAAAAAGATGACTGTGTTTGAAAATCACATCTAATGTTAGCTATTTGTTGCACAAAGTGAAGGCATTTTAGACACAGTAGTGCTGAACATTGAAGCTTTGCAAAGGAGTTAATATTTTGCTTATAAAGATAACTTTCTGAATCTGAAAGAACATCTATACATGGTGTGAGAACCTTCTTCTGACAAATATTTATTACCTGTGAATTAATGCCACTTCTTCATTGAATGGATCCTCTTAAAAATATATTCAATATTTGTTTTTCTTTTAACACCTAATGTGTCTTACGGACCTGATGACATTTTTTTTTTGATCACATAAAAGTATGACAGGACTCTCATGATTGAATCAGGAAATGAGACAGCATGATGGGCGTTAAGGAGGGTGGAGACAGAGGATTGAGTGACCTCTCTTCCTGAAACGGACAACTAAGTTTCTGATTTCATGGCTAAAAAACTTCAATTTTTCATTGAACTTTTGTTGAACAGACAAACTTTCCCTTTAACTTTAAATTATTCGATAAATTATAATGCAAAAATCAGAAATGAAGATATCTCTTTTACACAATCTGACTATCTTGATTTTGTTTTTCTAAGGTAAGCTGGTCTGTAAAAACATTTTCAATCACTTAAGTTAATCAGAAAGTCAATGTACATTTTCTGTAAAAAAAAAAAAAATGTTGAGCAAAGGAAAGACTCTTTCTAAAATAGCACCCCCAATGAGGTCAAAACTTTTGTAAACTGGCTAAAGCTGTGCTTCCTATTTCCTCCTATTATTTTTCTCTCAGCTCTCTCAGAGGCTCAGGATTTCACACTGAGTTAAGCTGAGTGGGATTGCTGCTATTTACTAGAAAAGCATTTTGCTGAAAGTTTGACAACTAAAAAGAAACATTTCATCATACCATGGTTGTTCCGAGATGTTCCTGTAACAGTCCTCAGTTATTGCTTGTTTTGCAGCCACCAAAAGATTCAACAACAGAAATACCTGTGGGAAGATTTAAGCTTTTTTTAAACACTGATGAACTGAGTTAATTTGATTGCAGGATCAGACCTGCTGAGGCAGATTTCTCCTGTTTAAATCCAAACCTTTTTTACTTGTAATTTGTTGGCCAAACATTTTACTTGTCTCAGCATATTTTCAGGAAATTTTGAAAATCAAGTAAAGGTGACATGTTATATTTGTGTGGGGCTCAGTTAAAACCTATGATAATTTGGATTTTGAAAGTGCCCTGGTTTCTCTGTGTGTTTTTTGTTCAAACAAGAATAGTCCACCCCTGCTTTAAGTGTTGCTGCTTGTGTATCGTATTAAGGGCAGATCATAGTTCTGCAACCGCACACATCAAATGTCGCTTGGGTCTGGTGTTGAACCAGTTTTGCTGGTATGTTTCTGCACCGTCGGTCTGGAATTTCTAGTGATGCACAGCAGTTTCCCTCCAAAGCGCAAGGGGGAGCCTATTCCAGAACTCACGAGAACCTCGGCGGATGGTCAAAAGAACTTCGGCGGTGCCAGCAGGGGTGTTTATCTTCCAAAACAACAATGGCGCGTCTGAAAGATATCACGGTTCTCGGAGATGGACCTAAACTTGATAGACATCGAAGAGGAACAGGTTCTGTTAATGGAGTTGGCAAAAAGGCCGATTAGCCTTTCGTAGTAGTTGTCCATTGTAGTGGTTCCTCGGTTTTTAAAAATGGTGCGCCCTGGCACCCAATCCAGAGGGACAACCACGCAGACAGCCGGAAAGGCATACCAAGTACCAATCACAGCGGCTTTTTCCGCTTGAGGTCTGCGCGGGTTTGCGACCGTCCGAAGTGTAGTCAGGATTTTTTTGAGGTGCGCGACGATGGTTGCAGGACCTCTGCGTGGGGGGCGTGGTTGTGCACAGAGACAGATTTGACGTTTGCAGAGGCCATGCGTCAGAAGCATAAATTGGCCTTTAGTGTTTAAGAGAACGGGATACGATAGTAAATGAACTATTGGAAACTACTAATGTTGATAACTCAACATTCTATGTAATGAATTTAGAGTACACAAATATGAACACACAAGTCAAATTCTCACAAGAAATAAAGCGAGTTTGAAAAGAGGTCTGAATGAGCTTCATTTTTTCTTTTTCTTGAATTCAATTACAATTTGAGAATGACTGTATATGTAAAATACCAGCTTAAACTCCATTATAGGGACAAAAATCAGAAAGGTTTATGGTAGATATTAATATGGAGTGGAAAGACTGCACACAGACAAAGAAAATTAGCCATAATTTTGATATTTCTTCAGAATCTAGGAAGGACCTTTTGGTGTTTATCAAGGGCAAAATATGCTCACCGTTAAAAGTGTAGAGAATTAGATAATGTCTGTTATCTCAGACATGCACAAGTTGGGTTTTCTAACTCCCACAGTGAGACACTGGTGGTTCATTATCATGCTAGCAGCAATCAAGGCTGGGCGGCAGTTTGGCTAGCAGCAGCAGCTGCACAGGCAAGGCTTAGATGCATTTTTATTAAAAAAGTAAGCAAAGAAATATTGATATCAAAGCTGATATGGAAAGATCCATTATTACCCTCTGTACAAAACAAACAGAACTTAACAAGGGAACCAATGGTTATTGTGTGTTTAAACTCTGCTACCAGACTAAATGAATGGAATTGCAATTTTCAGATGCAAGATACAGTTCCATTACATCTTGGCATCAGTTGCACTTATCAGGTATATATATATATCTTCATTATGCAAAGTTTTGTCATTTGCCCCCCAAACACTAATTCAGCTTTCTTCTCATAGATATAACCTACTCTTATTAATGTAGTCAACCCCACTTTGCATTGGGATTTCTGCAACTGTGGACTGTCTCAACCTTTCACCATGCAGATGTCACCAAACACATCCGACCTGGTTACTATCCCAATTTGCTATATGGCCTTAGGGAATCTGACCACATGACCATCTCAATGGATTTGCCATTCACTTTCTTTTATACCAAAGACAGACATCGGATATGTTATATAGGTCTGTAGAAGATTAGACTTTGACAACTTTTATTGTCATTTTGTATACACACCTTTTCAATACAAATTCTCCTCTCAGATTGTATTGTTCTTCTCCATTGTTGAATATTTAGGATATATTTAAATAAAGCATGATTCAAGTTTAGTGAAATTTGTAGTTCCCCATTGTATTGATATGAAATTTGATAGATATTTACCACTTTTTGTGACTACCTGCAGCCATCACAGTGAGTTATATATTAAATTTGATTTAGAAGGAAAACTAAATGTTTGCATGCAGTCTTTATGTTGTAAGTGTAATTGAATGAACTTAAAATAAAGTTTGCTTTTCTTTTTATACACAACTGTGTACTTCTATATTTCTACAGCTAGTATGTTAATGAAGAAATGTCAATTACATTTTGATTTTCTATGAATTCAATGAGCTCAAGGAGTCTTTGTGTCTCAGTTTCAGTCTAACAGCTCAGCAATCACCTGCACAGGATCAATAAAAAGGTCTATTTACTTTTACTGAGGACTTCCTGCCCTCCACCTTTTACAGATCCACTCTTCCACCACCTCTGTTCTCCTCTCATCCTCTTTCTGCAGCTGTGTGCTGGATTTATTGGATTATTCAGCAGCAGAGGTAGGCTAAGTCACTCTCCCCCTTTGTCTAAAAACCCAGGCTGCTGTTGCCCCTTTTTACTACCTTCTGGGGAAAAAAAGTAATTCAGTAAATGTAAAGCTGGAATCTAAATTAGAACAAATAGCAGCACAGGGAAAGAAATCTTATTCTTGGTGGACAATTTGTGACATGTGAATTTTGTTTCATGCCTACAAACTGCTTAAATCTTCTGATTACAATCCTGTTTCTTTAAACAGTTCCTTCAGTGCTTATTCAGGTAAGGACAAGCATAGGCGAGGCTCTTAAAAATCATTTTCTCTGGAAACTAATCAGTGCCATTCAGATTCCTGAGCACACCTCTACTTTTCCCATCCTCTGTCTCATAAAGGATTTGTGATTAGCCACTGCTGTTGCTGAAGAATGAGGCTCAGGTGTGCAGAGACAAACTCAAAGCCTTTAATCTTCACCTCTGATGAAGCTGCAGGAATCAGGATTGAGGAGGCTGATGGATCACGGTTTCATACATATTCATGGCAGAATTATTGATGCTTCAACATGTTACTGTCACAACTGTGTTTGAACAAACCATTGAAAAGTGAAGATCAATCGCAATGAAGAAATGTTAATTTAAAAACAAGTGGTGCACAATGATTCATAGTCGACAACAGATCAAGAGACAAAATGTGTTGATATATGAATAACGAATTTAAAACATCTGCTCTCTGATTAAATTCATGGAGCCGTCACCCGCAAAATGGAAGGAGGCCGGGAAGCCGGAATCTGCAGATGCTTGGCTTGTAGCTAAGACTTCATATAAGACTTTTGAATGTAAAAAAAAAAAAAAGTGAAAACAGATGAAGTGCTCTGCAGAAAGTTCATACTTTTTTTTTTAAAGAATGTGAAGTGCAAAATGTACTCTATGAGTGAGCTACACTGCTGGGGGAAAAGCAATTGATACAGGTTTATAATGTTTCTAAATTTCTTTCACTCTTTAACTTTATCAGCAAACTAGTTTTAAAATCAGCCAAATGTAACCTAATCACTTTTCACTTAGTTATTTGATTTTAGAAGGGAAAAAAATGTATCCAAACCAAATGCACCTTATGTGGAAATTTGTTTGCTAAATATTAAAATAACTGTAATTTTCTACAATGAAATGTTCAGTTTGACTTGCCACTCCTGTGCCTGATTATTGATTGTATTGGTACGATCAAGGAATCATTGAATTAGAATATATAATAAAAAAATTTTTATTTCCTAATCCATAGAAATTCTGCAATAGAAAATAAAAAACTCTCTGTGATGAATCCCTCTGAAAAAAGCCATTTCTAAGGCCATGAAATTTCGGTGAACAAGGAAAAGTAATTATGATTTATCTAGGAGTTTACAACAGCACATAGAACAGCACGCTAAGCTTCAGAGGGCTATTTACCACCATGAAGGTAGAAGTTCATGATTCAGCAATAAGAAAGGGAAGGGGCAACTGTGGTGATAGAGTTCCAAGATATAACAATCTGCTGACCAAACAACAAAGAAATAAAAAAATAAATGAATACATAAATAAATTATTTTTATTTGATAAAAAGCCCTCAATGGCCTGACATTTATAAAAACACAATTCCTCAACGTGAAACAAAATGTTGGACTGAAAAAGATTCTGGCATCAAACTATCACTGCATTTTGAAAAAAAAAAAACAAACAAACAAAAAACTCTAAATAGCAAGATAAAATGGTATTCCTAAATTGATTTTTTTTTTTTTTATTGCTTACTTTGGATATGAACTCTAAATGATGGAATCTGACTGACAAATAAAA
>NW_015150554.1:41126-46577 GCF_000732505.1 Cyprinodon variegatus | reverse complement strand
TATATATATATATATATATATATATATATATATATATATATATACACTCTAAAAAGGTAGCTTAGAGGTGATAAAAGGAGATTAATCAGACTGAGATGCTGTGGCCTAAGCTCAGGCCTGGCCACACTGTGTGTCAGATATGGTAGCAAAAATGCTAATCAAGAAACTTTCCATCAGCCTTTTCTCTTTACCCCCAGTTGAGGTCAGTTCCCTGGACTCTACAGTGGAAATGGCGTAAAGGAATATTGTGGCAAAAGGATCTTCAGAAGGATCCTTCTTGACTAAGCAAAAGGACTACACAAACAACCAAATAATGTACAATACTGCCAAAACCTTCAGCTCATTTATAACTCTTCCATATATAGTAATATAGTATAATAAATGTTGCTTATTCTTGCACTGATTTGGAGGATATTATGGAATATCTACAAGCTATATACAGTACTGGACATTTGAGTTATTCATGAAAGTCATTAGAGATTTTTTTATCAATGCACCATTACTCCACAGAACTGCTACATCTTTTAATTATGTTGAGACCAGCTGCAAATATACACTGGGAATCATGTTAAGCCGTAATAGTTTATTGCACAGTTGTCATTGTGTTGGCCAATGTTTTTTTTTATATCAATATGTTGTTTTTAATTTTTGCTGCTTCCATTTTTTAAGATTAAATTTGCAATTAAAGGGACAACCCCATTTTTAAATTGACTTAAACCAAGAATGTGTTTTGACCCAGCTTTTAGCTTAATTTGTGATATATTGCATTAGTTTTGGGGTCAAAATAGAGCACTGAGAATGTGTCAATGCTCATTGCAGGCTTGAGAAAAAAATTGCCCATCTATCTTGAGCTGGATCCATTGCTAAATGAGTTGCTGTAACTTCTCCAGAATGACCTGTAGTAACCAGACTGCTTTATTTTCCTAATAACAGATATTCCGTCTTTTGTAGCTAGCTTGCTTTTGGCTGGTTACCTCATGTTGATTAGTTTTATGTTAAAATCTATTGAAATAAATGTACTTTTTAAAAGGGTACTAGATCACTTGGAAACCAGTCTTGTGAAAAAAAAATAATGTGCAGAGAAAATTTTGGGGAAAAAATGAAATACAGATCCTATTAGCTTAAATCCTTATAAGTTCATAATCACTTAAATTGACCTGTTGGCCAATCTCTCAGAAGCTACAGATTTCTTGTTTTTTGAATAGGTCATGTGGATTTTTTTTGCAGATAGCCTCATAAATCTGAAAGACAGAGCAAAAGATCCAATGACCCCATACATCACCGAAAGGTCAGGGGCATGACGTGGTGGAAGTAATCTGTCTTTCAGGGAGGAGGAGCTGAAAATCTGCACTGGTGGTTGGTAAATCCCAAAAGATGCACCCAGAAACTAAAAGAGCTTCATTAGTATGGAAGGGGAAGGAGCAAAGACCTTTACAGACAAAGGTTGAAGTAGGTATAGCCATTGTAGCCATTAATACAAAAGTCTTTATTTTCAGAGTTTCAAAAACATCTGACTTGTTTTTTTTTTTTAACTAGCTACAGCACTTTAAGTGAACTAAAGTACAGCATCTTGAGCCAAATGGCCAATCTGTAAAAGTCTTAAAATAGGAGCTTTTTATTTTTATTTTTATAACCCATAGACATTAGATCTCTACAGTACGACTGTATGTGGAGAAAAAAAAAAAAACATGGCATGTCTATATTTTGCAGAAAACATCTCAAAAAACATTGCCACTTTTAAAAAGTCTGGTAAAGTCTTTACATGAAAATGGGTTTGCAAATTGAAAAAATATATAATTCCGAGTTGTCAGGAAAAGATTTCAGACATCATTCTAACGCACCTTTTCATTGAGGGTTTTACATTACCAAGACAGTTTGCAGTCACTGAATAATTGATACACATCAGCAGGTTGTGTAATCCTTTTAGCAGTTATAGTTTTGTCTTCTTACTTTACTGGGGGCAATTATGTGTATATATATTCTTTTAGCAACTTTACCTTTGCATGCCTTTTCTTCCACATCTCTTTTGAGGTTCGACCACATATTTTAAAAGTAAAGGTATGAACTCTAACTGCAGCATACAGCGGGTGAAATTAGTATTGAACATGGCTCCATTATTCTCAGTAGATATATTCCTAAAGGGGATATTGATATGACATATTCACCAGATATCGGTAACAGTCGATGCAATCCACACATACAAAAAAAAAAAACATAGATGTCCAAAAATTAAGTTATTTGTGATAATGTATCATCCAATCTTTAATCCAGATTAAATTTTCTTTAAACTTCTTAATAGAACCTTTGCTTATGTATTTGGTGTATTTGAAATAAAATCTAAGTGTTTAGTCAAGTATTAAGTCAACGACAAAACGCTGGTAAAAATTGTCGCCGCAAACTTATCCAGAGGGGCATGTCTTGTAAGTCAGTCTCTCAATACAATCAACTGGTTTTCTTTGATAGAAACTTTTAAGTGTGACTATTGCTATTATTCTGTGAAGTGTCTTGAGATAAAATGTGTTGTGACCTGACAACGTATAAAGAAACTGAACTGAATGGCTTTATTTCAATTCCTTTTTCCTTCTTGAAAACCCATGAGATGCTTCAGATTTTATGAATCAAGATGTTAACAACTGCAGCAAAGTAAAACTAAATATGTATTAACCATATTTTTCTAAAGATTTTAGTGGACACTTCAACAGGCAGAGCTATTTTTTTGTCACAGTTTTTGGCAGTTTAGCCAAATGTGCCAAAACTGTGTCACTCTAAAATGAAATATCTAAAATAATGAGCTGGCTAGTAGAGATGCACCAAGTTATTTAGTTTAATTTTTTTTTTTTTTTTGCAACTGGCTAGCTCATGTGGTAAGTCACCTGTCCTTTAAGCAATCAGGTCTGCAGACTTGCGTTAGGTCTGCTTTGGCCTTACGCAGTTTATGAATCAGGATTAAGAAATGCACAATGAAATTAACAAAATGTTGTTTTTCTTTTATCCTAAACTAATTTTCTCTGACCAGACTCAACCTGTTAATGAACCCACTCAGATTAACTGGAAGGCAGTTAAAATTCAGCAGATGGGAAGCAAACGGTTATGCAGACTGATGAGTCCACATTGTGCAGCTTTCCTAGAGTAATAAACAAATAAAGGAATTCATAGGGTAATAAGGTGGATAAAGAAATGCTCCCAGCATCTCTAGTGTCACAGGCCTTTGTAAGCTGTTTAGCATTTATTTCAGTAAAGGCATAGTAGAGCTACCGGGTATGTGCCCAAAGAAATAAAAAAGGCCAACTAACCACTTTAATGTACAGAATGACTAGATTATTCAATCAGTTCATATTATTCATTGATTACAATGTGAGGAATCACAAGCTCGTTAGACAAGAGTGTTTCGAGTTGCATACAGTACGGTAAATCATCTCTTTTACATATGCATTGGCCATAAAAGACTCCAGGCCTTAACTAAAACGAGAATCTCTGTTAAAGTATAAATTGTGAAATGGTGCAACTCAACTACTATTTTCACAATATACTGACAAAAAAGAAATTAATCAGAACTGAAAAAGAAATCTTGTCTTTGGAAAACCATTTTGAAACAATGACAATACTTTAAGGTTTGCATGATCATAAGGCAACAAGATGTAAAACACTTGAAGTCTCAATGCATCTCTTGTTGGTAAAAATGGAGCTCAGCTCTTTCTGAACTGAACTGCAGGCTTGAGTACTTGAGGAGAGTGAGTGCTGCATCTTCTGAGGTCATCTGCTCCAGCCTCTGCCGTCCATCATGATTAATGCCAAAATCAAAGGGGACCAGAATCAAAGGCAGAAACAGGATGAATAAGAAATGAAAGCAAGGGCCAGGAGGATGAAAACATAAAATGAAGTACGATACATGAAGGAAGCGAATTGGGACCAGAGATTCTTTCTGCTTATAATGCAAGACAGTGTTGGAACAGTTCTGTCCCTCCCTCTAGAACAAGTAAAGGGAATAATACTGATCATAAAGTTCAGTTTGGAAACCTTATGCCCTGACATTCACTCGGTTAGCAGGTCACTGAAGCAGAACAAAGTCACCTATTCATATCCAATATGCCAAACGCTTCAACTAACTGTGTGATCTGGGAACTAGATACTTCAGAACTGTCAAAAGAAAGCCTCAAGTGTCATTACAGTAGTTGTTTCATTTTCTCTTTAAGGCACATGGGTAACTCAGAGGACCTTGCATCCTAATTTAACTTTTTAACACTTTCTTTGCTTTTTTCTATTTTCTGGTCTGTCTAATTTGGAGCAAGTGATGTTTTTCTACTGTTCTCTGTTATATAGAAAAAATATTGAGATGAAATGCTAACAAATTCTGATATTAACCCTGAAACCTTTTTTTTTGCAGTGAGTCTAGGTTTCGGTTAAGCCTCTTTTTAAAAAAAAACAAAATATTGTATCATCACAAATCTGTTTTAAAAAATACATATACTCTAAAGATTTTATAGAAAGAATTACAAAGTATAAACTAAAAAAGTTATGGAATTAAGTTAATAATTTATTGAAGATCTTAACTCATAAACTTAATAAATTAAGTTGGATCAACTTGATTCCTTTACTTGTCACCAATTGAAGCAATTCATTTAATTTGGAATGACATTTTCTTTTTAGAGTGTATTATATATGAGAAAATACCTCTTTTATTTTAAAATCTTTGTCCATTTTTGCAGACAATGATGTGTTTTATAAGACAAAGAGTAGGCAGGTAAATGATGTGCTAAATATTTGTATGAAAAAGGGCCTGCAACCCAAAGAGCTCCTATTTCGTGTCTATGCAGCCCTCATTGGCTTGCACTGTAAGAGTCAAAGAGGATTTGAGCAAAATGATTTTGTTAGTGTCAGCAGGCCAGCAGCAGACTGCTGACAAGGTGAGGATCCTGAAATGTGCTCCTCATTGATAACTGATAACCAGGGACTCACAGGAAATGTGGGTCAAGAAAGAGGATGACTTTATGGCAGAGTAAAGGGGTGTTGCACAGATCCTGGTCTATTTCTGAGGGAGATTATGAGAAAGTGGTCTGAGAAAAGGCGATTAAGGGCAAAGAGGACTTAATGTTGAGAGAATATCTGTCTGTGTGAACTGATACGCACTGAAAGTTCAATTAAATTAAATATGGATCAGAGACGGATAATTCCATCCTTGGCCTAACCTTGAGTTTAAAAAGAAGTAGAAAGCGGACTGAGTAGCCAATACTCCCTGCTGTTTTACCTCATGGGATTGAACAATTTACAATTCATGTATTTGTAACATTGATGTTTCATGCAGTACCTAATCTTTTAATCCTTCGAGTCTTTGCTATCTAATGAAACTTGAATAACTCATGTTTCAACAGCACCATACTGAACAAGGTAGTGCCTATTGGGATGTGATCTCATTATCAGCAGGAAGCTTAAAAAAAAGCCTGTTTTATTTTT
>NW_015150554.1:32759-39965 GCF_000732505.1 Cyprinodon variegatus | reverse complement strand
GCATCTCGTTGGCAGTCGATTGGCTGGATGCTGCCTAGTTCTTAGGAGTTGGACTGAACTGATAAACCAGGTCTCAAATGGATAATCATCTTCCTTCAGATTATCATGGTCACCGATTTGTGTTTCTCTCTAAACCAGAGTTGCCCATGATAGGAAGGTCCCCGCCTTCCCCCACAGCTGCTGCAGATCTACTGCTCTTTCTATCTTCTTTTTAATAAATGCTTTAAATCTTCCCACTGTCTGTTTCGCCTTGAATATTGGGTCCTAAGTTCTGAGCTCATGACGTTTTAATCAGTTGATGGACAGAAAATTTTACCAAAAAAGAAAAAAAAAACTTCACTTAACTCAGCTACAACTGTCAAAAACTGACTGTCACTTCACACATTTAATGTGAGTTTTTCCAGTATGATGGAGGGCTGACCCATTTAAAGCTTGGTTTACGCGCGACCTGTGTGGCCAAATTACGTCCGTTTCTCAAGATATGTACTTGTGCGTTCTCATGTGCTCGTGAAACATCATCAGCCTCAGGCCTATACTGTTCCAATTCAAAAGAACAAAAGACTGAGAACGGACAAAGTCCCCAGATATTGCTGTCGCCCCTCCCTCTTTACCGAGTATGCATCAAAGCTGACTTGTCCATTTGCAGGATTGACAGCTTTACCAGTGTGCACCGCGGCAGCAACAGCTTCCAGAGGAGTGCTGGCATTGCTCAGAAAAGTTCACATTTCTCTTTTCTGTTGCTGTTGTTCTATCATAGTACGTTTTAAGATATAAATAGTTTTAAGCTTTACTGTATGGCCCATTTACTGATTTAGTGCCTAATTAAAAACAAAAAGTTCAGATGTTGAAAAGACCATGGCAACCAGTGAACCTCGGACGGTAACCGCAGCCAGGGCTAACCTTAGCCAGTCTGCAGCACCCCTCTCTCCGCATAGCCGTGTATGAAGGACTACTGGCTCTGATGGAGATTTTTTGGTTTTATTGGGCAAAATTGTGTGGTGACATCACGAGTACGCTTCTATTCAAATTGACCCATATTTATTCTGCATGCTCCTGTTCTTCCCAAGTCTATACTTTCCTGTGTTCTAGTCAACAACATACTTGGCGAGGATATGAGTCCGTACTCACGTTCTTGTGAAATGAGAAACAGCCTACGTCACTCTGGGCTTTCAACCCCCTCTTAGTGGCTTCCGTGAAGATACTGTAGAATTTCTGCACACCACGCAACTAGGTGTAACTAGGCAGATAGATCTGTGCAGAAGACACTGCAAGCAAGCAGCAGCTCCTGATGGCGAGGGTTCAGAAAAGTTAACATTAACAGGTGACATCCTGTGATTTAGCTCATAAATATCACCACTATCAACAGATTGTTAAATAGTGGTGTTTTCTACTTCCTCGTGTACTGTTGGGTTGTCAGGAAATGTTCTGAATGTTAGCAATGGGGCTGTTGACAATAGGTGGTTACGAATACAGAGAGGGTTGGCGTGTAGAGAATTCAGTGAGGGATGGAGGGAGGACAGGCAGGTGCGGGCAGAGGTGGACCAGGCTTCCTACAGAAGAGCACACAGGCTGGAAGGAAGACTACTAATGAGTGCAAACAGTGAAACTGTTTGGCAGTCAGACTCAGAAGTTGAAAGCAGGAGCTGATTTAGAAAACAGTGGCAAGAACATGTGGTTTGGCTAATTTGCCTGAAGAAGCCAATCTAAGCCCCTTCAGAAGATCTGCTAATGAGGTTCTGGTTGGGGACAACGTTGGAGAGGGAGCTGCTTTTGTGCCTGCAGAGAAGAGCACAACAAAACATGTGCACCACTCAGAGGACATGATATCACCAAGGTTTAACCAACTAAAAAATTTTTTTGATTCTGTTATAGGCGTTTTATGGTCTGCTGAATGATGGAAAAGACTATTTACTTAATAGTTTTGCTAAAGAAGCATCCAATGTAAAGTCGAAGGGAGGGAATGAGGTAGAACTAGGTGCTTGGTAAACAGAGGCATCTACACCGTAGATAATTATGTAGTGTAGCACCTACACTACATAATTATTGTTGAACTAACTTATGAAAGGGCTATATACTATAGCCCTTACAAGAGATACCATAGCCGTCTCAAAAGTTTGGAAGAGATTTTCCCGCATACATTTGCATTCTTTTTTTTTTTTTTTTTTAATGGGCAACAGGTTGTAAAATTAGATGTCGAAGTCTTTTGCTCAAATTACAAAAATGAAATTAATTGCATAAATGAAATTAGAAACTTCCTAAAACTTTTTTTTTTTCACCTTAAGCATCTCTTGAATATCTTGTGTTGTGATTTTTATGTAGAGAAGGACCATCACAATTTTTTTTGTATTTCAAATATTTATTTGAGCAGGCCCACATCACTCCATCAGAATCTCAACTATTTGAGGCTACATCACCATAAAAAACAAGCTCTTTATTTCTAGTTATGCAGGATCTTTACCTGTGGAGCCCTTTCATGCCTTCACTGTCAGATATTTGATGTGTAGGACGATAGAGTTTTACTTTCTCTGACAGTAATTGTGTTTTCTTCATCACTCTGTTTTTATAAAGTAGAGTGTTTTTGGTTAGAAAATTTGCTATAATACCATACTTCGTTTACATTGCTTTAGTGGTGATAAACATACATATTAGCAGTGAGAAATGGAGGAGGTGCAGCATGACTACTGTAGATTAGGAGGAAATGCTAATCTGGTCCAGACTGAATGCAGACAGGACCACAAAACAAAAAAAAAGATATTAAAGAAACAGAGATACACAGCATACGGAATTATGTTATCTTCTGTTAGATCATGAGCAAAAGTAAAAGGACTAGAGCTAAGTTGAAATTATTTAGATACATTCCTTGAGACAAAATCTTTAATATTAAACTACCAAAGGAAAGTGATTCATGACAGTTAGCCACAAGCTCTGTCATTTTCCTCATCAAATAAGATGAGTACTAAATGTAGTCAGCTGGGTTTCCTTAGAACCATTTTATCAATCCCTTGCAGGAAATTCTTTTTTTGCAGTGCAACCATTTACAAAGGTGATAAAAATAAGATTGTAAGCACAAACAAGATGTTATAATAAAATAAGATAAGGATAAGGATAAAATACGAAAAGATATTTATCACAATATATACAATCAAAACCATTAACAATTTATAATGCTGCTCTGTACCATATTACATTTATTGCACATGACTGGGTTATTGCACATATTGAAGTAATGAAATAAATAAGAAGTAATGAAATAAAATGACTTTCAGATGAATTGAACAGTTTGATGGCCACAAACAAGAATGACTTCCTGAGGTGCTCTTTGGTGCAGAGTGATGAAATAAGTCTCTGACTGAAGGTGTTTCTGTGGGTGACCAGTACATCATGAAAACAACCTAGTATTCAATGTAATGTCATTGAATTAGCTCTACAAAGTCCTTTGAAATGACACCTGTGTTGCCCCGTTTTGGCACTTTTTAAATGCAGTAACTCTCACAAAATATAAAGCCTTCTTCTTTTTGATAGATCCTATTTTATTTGTATTTCATTTGTATCTATATAAGACAAAGTCAGATTTTTATAGACCATACATACTCATAAAATAGCTATCAAAAGTGACATGTACATAAACTCAAAATTCAGATAACATTAGCTACAAAGACTGTAATGTACTATAGTAAAGTTTTAACTGAGGTATCATTAGTTTAAGTTTTTGGTCCAACTGTTTTGTTTGCTTAACTACCTGCTCTACAATCTTTTTATCTTTATTTGCTTTTATTGTAATTTTATTTGGGTTCTATTTTACAGTTTAATTTATGTAAAAAAAAATTATTGTCTTTGTATTGAATTTTGCTATATAAACAAACATCCCCTTCTTGCCTTGCTTAGAACTGTTATAATGTATTCGGGGTAACATGTGCATTACTCCTTAACAAATTCATACAAACCAACAATTTACAAATTCAAATAAAATTAAAACTTTAATAAGATAAGCATGTTTTCAAGTTATATGCCATTCTTTTAAGGAGCATTCTAGGTCTTTGTTCACATCAGACAGAAAATAGTTGAAGTTGAAACTTCCTAAATAAAAAAAAGCTGAAGCAGCCCTTAGATATCTGAAGTGTTGTGATGTTTTGGAGTGAAGAAATCTCCGTCTTTGTTTTGCATTTCAAATATTTTGTGAGCAGGTCCAGGCCACTCCATCAGGACCTCAACTATTTGAGGCTTAAGCACCACAAAATCAAGCACTTTGTTTACAGTAATGGAAGACTTGATTTTGTTTTTTGTATCCTGTTTTGCCAATATTGCTCTGGGAATATCGCATGGATAGATATAGATAGTAGCCCAATAGATTTGCTTTCAGAAGCAGACCTTTAAGACTGTTGTCATAAGGTTCCCCTAGGTACCTATATATGAAAGAGATAGGGACAGGAAAGAGTGCATGAAGGAAATACTATAAAACAAAAAAGCATAAATAGACAACAAAGAAGATAAACAGTTACTGCATGAGACAAGAGGGACATAAAACAGAGAACATAACAACAGCAAAAAGAAAGCAACAATCAACCGAAGTAAACATAAAAAAAGCTTTAAGAGCAGGGGATATCCCTTAGATATCCATGCAGAAGGCAAAAGCGGTGATTAAACAATCTTATACAGGGTAATATATATCTGTACCTGCAACTTGGTATTTAGTATTCGTCTGTATCTCTGAACAACTGGCACCAAAATCCAATGATGTGTATGCATGGCCATGTCTGTGTTTAAAAAAAAAAGATTTACAAAGCTCCTCAAAAACAAAATATGCTCAGTAGCAGGTGTGATCCCCTACAGGGCCCAGGATCTGAGGGACAGACAGAGGGCAGACATAAGGATGAGACAGCACCCATCAAACTACCCAACCCTGTACTTAGAAAACAATCCACCGAAGCGGGCTTCATCCTCCGAGCAAGGACTGAATTTTAAGACCAGGTTAGTGACTCACACGGTTATTATTATCCTCCATCCAATAAGTCACTAGCCTCTGTTCTACCTCAGAAACCGACGCCATTCTCTACAGTTCCATCTTAAATAAACATTTTGGGAAACTTAACTGTCACTCTGCTTCAAAAACTGGGTCCTCTTGTTCTGAGCCTGAGATGAGCTATTTCCACTGACTGTGAAACAACATCTGTAAGTTTTATTTTAATGAGAATCATCAAATATATAAAAACCTAATAATTTACCCCTGCCAAGTGCAGCTGCTCTAGTTTGCTATACTACAGGTAGCATTTGAATTAAGTTTTACACACTAAAAATAATCACAAACGGACTTATATTTGAAAACAGAACCATGGGTGCTAATGGCTATATTGGAGCCAAATATGTGTGTTTTTGTTTCTTACTTTTTTTTGTGATCACTAGATGGGGCTGTCGGCTCCAGTATATCAACCAAGCGGTGACAGGTATTTGACAGGTGTTGAGTACGGAAGGGCATACAAGTTTTTGACCGCTATGGCAGAGTCATTGTTATCCCTGTAGCTGTGCATCGTGGAATAAATGATTTTTCTTCACAAATGGTTCATCTGGCTGGAAGAACTTTTATACTACAAGGAAGTCTTTGTACCTGTTGATCGTTTACACTCGATCAACAGGTACAACGTAAGCAGCTAGGCGCGTCATAACAAGCAACAACGGATCAACGCATAAATAGTGCAGTGTGAAACTGGCTATTATAGGCAACAGCCAGAGATTACACAAAGAGTAGTTTTATTGGTCAAAATATGTGGCTTTTTTATTGTTCACCATTTGGCTATATATATACATCCATAAGTATATTTTTGTATAAAAATACTGTTTTATCAACATGTTAGTAAATTATGTCAAAAATTAAATCACCTACAACATTTCTCATACAGTATAGTATATGACATCAGAACTTTGTTTACAAAATTTGCATTCTGAATGTGAATACTTAGAATTATGTACTGTAAACCTTTTTTTGGCATTCATCTTATCCGTTAGACTATAGTTTTCTTGCAGCCCACCAATAATGTATTTTTGTTTTGCTATGCTATTGTCAATTCTTTAGGTTTATCAAAAAACCTGGACCAGTTAGGCAAAAACAAGGACTGTGGCCAGATAAAGAAGTGGCATTAGAGCATTGTCAACCACCTCCACAGGAGTGCTGTTGGTTGTTCTTCTGGGGATGAGAAAACCATAAACTGGAAATCTCATGGTTCAAGATATACGTACACCTTCATTCAGATCCTGCTTACCCCAAGTGTTTGCATAGGACAAAATTATGAAAGGATTCCAGCAATTGGTTGAAATAGGTCAGTATGCTGAACTGTAGAAGCTAGGGGTTAATGAAATATATATTCAGATTTTCAGTTTAATTTTACTTCTGGTGTTTGGCTTAGGTCATGCTGCATTAAACTGACTGGAGAGGGTCTTTACCCTACCAGACATCTGCCTTGCAGTCCTTCCGCAGTGTCTTTTTGCATTTTGTTTCCAAGAATGTAATTTTCACCTACATTGCAATGCTATGCAGGTATATGCACAACCAAACATGCAGTTTCCTTCTGTAATGGTAATTTTAACAATAAAGTGGATCTGGAATGTCTTTCGTGTGCAGTTTAATGATCAATAGCAGCAGGTTGTTCTTTAAACTCTAACAAACAGAAAAAAAAAATAAAGAAGTAGCTAAATATTTAAATACATTTAAAAAATAAAAATGAGATAAATAAACTAAAAGAAAAAAACACACACAACAGCCAAGTATTAAAATGCATTTATTTCAGACATTTTTTTCTTTCTTCAAGATTTAAAGTAATAATCCCATTCACCCCCATACTATATCCAGAAAAAAATTATTTCATTATTTGATTGTCGACTTTCAGATATAGACCCAGACAAAAAGGCACAAAGACTCTTTGTAACTACTTCTCTTTCATAGTTCCTTTGTGTTTATTTCTGGTAATAGCTGTGTTTTATTTTTATTGTTGTTAAAAGTATTTTAATTTATATTTTCTAAATGAAATTCTGAATATTCTTGACATTATGAGACAATCTTTGCAACTAATTTGTATCAGTCTCTCTGAGGTCATTGAAAGATTTCAACAAGAGCCAGAATGTAAGAACCATATCAGTTTAGCTTTTTAATTCAGAATAAAATAACTGCTAAATGTGTACATATCTTTTAAAAACAGTACTGTACTGTAGGTATTG
>NW_015150554.1:21862-32257 GCF_000732505.1 Cyprinodon variegatus | reverse complement strand
TATATCTAAGTTCATTAGATTTGCATTTGTAACTTAAATGATACAAAATCATCTTTCAGGTTACTCTTCCAGTCTAGACTTGGGATTTTTCTTTTGCACCTCTTTAAACTCACAGTCATTATCATGTCTGCACTTTGGTCATGTCAAGTATTTTTTTCTCCACACCCCACTTCCCCTTTGTACTTTTACAGATTGTATCTCACACACACATAAAAAGACATCATAGGGCAAAATGGTGTACAGTCTTTTAGGCATACATTAAAAAGAGCAAAGACAGAATCAACAATTTGTAAGTTTAAACTGATGTTTCTATTGACTTATACTGTAAAAATAATCTATTAAATTTACAAAGTCATACAGAGCAAATGTGTAATAAAGTTCTGTTATTACAGACATCAGACAATGTCTGCAACTTGACTGATCTGGTGTTTGTCCAGGTTCTCTGTACCCTGGCCGTTCTCGGATGATGCTAAGAATATTCCATTGCCTCCTCCACTGTCTGCTCAGTATAAAAGACCTGCCTTGGATTACGCTGTAGCTGCACATGTGTCCTGCTTCAGTCAAGGGAAGGTCTGAAGCCAGTGTATTGCCCTGATGTGTCAGAAAACTCCCTCTGTGTTTGCAGTACCACACAGTAGGTTATCACAACGTGAACACTTCTCCCGAAGAAGTCCCAGCACCAACTCATAAACAACCTGCAGGTCAGGTGTCTGCATTGCCTACAGAAAGGACACATTGTAATGGATGCTGAACCTTGGACCCAATATTCAGCAGTCAAACTGAATGTTTCAAACAAGTTTATTGAAAAACAAACAAAAAGAGAGCGACAGAGACTCATTGGAGTGGGTTCTTGGATTCTCTGCTGAGACAGGAATCTTGGGTCAGTAACAAGAATTCTGAGTGGAAAAAGACTAAAAAAAGTCATTGACCTGGTTGAGAGTTCAGCCCGATTCAAAAAGAGGAGAAACCCAGGGACCGCTGCTTGCGGCCATTACCGCTTCAGAGCACAGCGTGTGGGGGAGCTGGCACCAGCCGACACATAGCAAGCAACAATGTCCGTTGGGGATAATCCAAAGCCGAAATCCAGTCCAGAAATTGTGAAGTTTGCAGATGACACTACGGTGGTGGGCCTCATCAGAGAAGACAACGACCAGGACTACAGTGAGGAAGTTGAGCAACCGATGGGTTTGTGCAGAGATGACAGCCTGATCCTGAACGTGGAGAAGAAGAAGGAGATCATCGTCGACTTCAGGAAGAACCAGCTTAACCACGCTCCACTTCTAATCAACAGCTCATCTGTAGAGATGTTCAGCAGCACCAAATTCCTGGGGGTGCACATCTCAGACCTCACTTGGACTATGAACACAACCTCAAAAGGGCACAGAAGTGCTTGTACTGTACTTCCTGCGGAGGATGAGAAGATTCTACCTGCTCCCACCCATCCTCACCACCTTCTACAGAAGCACCATAGAGAGCGTTCTGACCAGCTGTCTCACTGTTTGGTGTGGAGGCTGCAGCGCCTCAGACTGGAAGAATGCGAGAAGAATGGTAAGAATAGCACAGAGGATCATCGGGGCTCCACTCCCCTCCGTAAAATACTTTTTATCCCGTCACTCCACGTTCAACTGGAGTGGTTGACCTCTGAAGACCCCTGCATATCATTTTTCTTTATATTTTCAGAATGACAGGATCACAGCTGAAAAAATTTGCTGCACAAACATGCCGGAGGTGATTGACACCAATTTTGACTTCATAAGAAGCAAGAGAAGCTGGAGGTGAAATTGTTTGGACCTAATCAGCCGGACATCAAAATTGGCTTGGCTAACAGCATGCAGTGAGGCTAACACTTTATTCTGCTGTCTTGACTGCCTGCCTTCTTTTTCAAACATCAGGATCTGACCCAGCATGGATAAAGACAGATAGGACTGATTTTAAGGACTTTTTAGAAAAGCCAAAGATGCATGAACAATCTGGGATTCACATGGAAAATAATTTTAAATAGTTTAGACTTCCATTGATTTTCAGTTATTTTCAACTCTTTCTATCCCTTTCTAGCCCTAACCCTGAAACTAACTCTAAACCTAACCATCACCAATGCATACCTCACCCTAACCCTAACCCAATTGACACCTTAGCCCTAAACCTAACCATTAGCAAAATAGCTCGTGAGGACCAGCAAAATGTCCTCACTTTACAACAACTGTTCCTGATTGTGATGGTGAAATTGTAAAAATTGTCCTCGTTCTGTTGCCTTGACAAGTACACATACACAAACACACAGTTGTGTAATACTATTCTTGTAGGGATTTTCTATTGTCTTCAATTCATATTGTATTTATTTTTATGGCTTTACCAAGAAATGTAGCATATATCTGTGACCATATCCCCCAGGGTAACACAATCGTGGCTACACACCCACACACACTAAAAAGTTCTCAGAATTGTTCAGGTTGAACAACAGTACAAGTCAGTAGGCTATAACTGGAAGCTAAATGACAGTTTCCTGTTTGCTTTCTGCGTATTTAACGCAAATGTGTAAGGCTGCAGCCCACAGATCATCTCTCTGAAGAAAAAAATGAAGAACTGAAACAGTTTGTGCTTTTGCCATGAAAGATGAAGCATGAAGATATCATCATTGACAGTAAGTTGCAGAAATGTATCTTTTTCATAATACATTTTACTAACTTTGTCAATGTATTAAGGTTAGCATAACCAGCTATAATATAAATGTAAGGGCATAAACTAACCAAGCAAAGAAGGGAAGTATTTTTTTTAACATCATAAGACGGTTAGAAAAAAGACACTGACTTTTCAATTGTGTTTTTTCGTATCTCAGCTGACCAACCTGACAAGTATGTGCTTATTGATATGAAATTTTTTTCTTGTCCTATATGTTTAAAGCATCTTATTAAATACAAAGTATACACAGTCTAGACCACTCTGGCAACATTACGTTGAAAGCTGTTTATACTGAATACTTGTTTATGGTCACCATAATCAGTAAAACTATTTTTGTTTAAAAGTTAATATCAGCATTCACAAAGCAAGTTTCTCATTTTTACTCCTAATCCTGTCATTCTTTTCTTAGTTATTCTAGCATTCCTTATCAGGGCTCTCAGCCAATCAGAATCAAAAATACTTTATTTTATTGCCAAGTAGTATTGTTTACACATACAAGTAATTTGTTATTATGATGAGGTGCTTAAAAGTTAACATAATTAAATACCAAAATATAACATTTTAGAATTAAGAAAGGCAAGCTTTACAGCATAGGAGCACAGTGGCAGTAGTTGAACATGAACCACAATATTAAATCAGAGCATATACACATTATACATATACACATATAAGGATGTCTGCTTTTTGTTGTTAATTTTTGTTTGTTGATTTTTGTGGGGTTGTGCAGACATGTCTGGAGCTTTTATTTATAGGCTGCAAGGTTGCAACACCACACAACATGGAGATGTAGAAACCTATTGTTCGGAGTGATATTTATTAGTCAAATTATTAGATATCTGTGGGTGTACCCCAGAACCCCAGTAGAAGCTGTGACTTATCTATCATGTTTTTGTGTGCTGATCTCTCCATGAGCTTTCAAATACCCCTTTTCCACTTGCCAAGAAATCCATATAAACCTCCAAACAATCGGCTTTTAGTGGGAGTGGAAACCGGTGTCAAACACCTCTGCAAGCAACATGGGTAAAAATCAACTTCAAACGGCCTGGCCCCCGATCACGAACAGTGGGAACATCAGACCCAGGTCGACTCGCTAACTTACGTAATACCATTGAGCACGAAGAACGTAAGTCACAACATTGTGTCAGACGCATCTGATATAACAACCTAAAACAACTCTGCGGGCATTTGATTAACTAGCAAAGAGACATTCTGTCGGACAAAGGAGTGAAACGAAGCACAATGACGACGGCCTGGCTTCTTTTCATGTTGCTGTCCATTGTTTACTTTGGAATACAGCTGTGTGCAAAGGAGTTGATATAAGATTCTGCAGCCTCTTTAGGCTCATCTGGATTATGTATCTGGTTGATATGACAATACCCCAGTTAGTACAGTCCATACATGCCTGAAGATGCTCCACAACATAAATCGTCTATTTCTTTGATGTTTTAGTACAGGTTTAAAGAGATTTCATTTTGGTTAGTATACAGGAAAAAGATGGATCAGCGTGTGAAGAAATTGACCCAGAACAGTGCAGGGGACACTGATAGGCAACATTTGCCATGGTCTAACAATGGTCCAAACATATATTTTTCCTCTCTGTTTGGATATTTTATATAACAATGTGTCTTTTCAGACTTCTTGACTAAGGTTTCACTTGATAAAAATACAAAAAAAAATAAATAAATAAATAAAAAGTGAAGACTCAATTCTAATGTAAAATTGAACAAACTCTGTACATGTTTAGAGTTATGAGGTACATTTTCATTAGTTAAGATGCATCATGCTGTATTTGATATAGAGGATCTAGCTGCATCATGCAAAAGCTATTGTTCTTGCTTGAACCAGATCTTAAATAAAATATGGGGAAAAAAATATTAGTGAAAATATCTATTAAAGGGTACTAGAAGAAAAAAGTAATATAGAAAAATTGCTGACTAAATTTTCACAACTGTCTATATATTTAACTTAAAAATTTAGCATTAGCAACATAATAATAATAATCATAATAAAAAGTTCTATTGATTTAGATTTATTATACTTTATTGAATTTGCGATTGAGACTGCAATTTATGGAAAGTCTGTCACTCAGCTTTTTCAGAACTGTGTAAATAAAATTTATACTTACAAATCGCTTTTGACTTTCACAAACTTCTGGAGATTTTATTAATTACAATTTCCAATGAAAATTTTTGAAGAAGAGTTTGCTTTGATTTAGTCACAAACACAGTTTTGGTAATGTGTATTTATTAAGATTCCAAAAAACAATACCAAACAACCCAACTGGTTTGAAACTTGAGAAGGGCTGTGATGCAGATCTAAAAACGCATCGCATTCTGGTTAGCCTTGTTCGCTGAGAGATGTCTTCCCTTACTCCTCTCCTTAAATATATTTCATCCATATCAAACACTGAAAAGTTGCTTTTTGAACTTTAGCACGGACTAGATTTTATTGATTTGTATATCCCTTTCTTTTTCAGATTAACACCCATGAAAAACAGAAACAGCTTCACAACCATGAAAAAAAACATGGCTGCAGCCGAAAGTTACTCTTCATACCTGATTCTGCAAATTTTTTGTCTTCTGCTTTGCTTTAACCCTTCACTGGCTTTTGCCCTGAAAAAGTGCACAATACTTTATCAGGAGAATCTCTCTAATGATCTTTCTTTGGACTGCGCAAACAAGAAGCTTGTAACTATTCCCGATGAAATTCCAAAAGATGCGGTTTTGGTTAAACTCAACAGCAATCAGCTAAAAAGGATTAACAAAGGAGATTTTCTGGACATGTCAAAGCTGAAAATTCTGGATGTAGGAGAAAATAACATTTCTGATGTGGATGAAGGTTCCTTCAAGGATTTAGTCATACTGGCAACACTTAGAATAGCATCAAATACCCTCACCAACCTGCCTAAAAACATATTTCAGGGCCTTTCCAACCTGATTTCTCTTGACCTCAGTCATAACAGAATTCAGTTCATTCATGAATTAGCTTTCCAAGATTTGACAAGCCTAAAAACTCTGGATTTAGATTATAATAAACTCCAGCAAATTGTTCACTTTCAGCCGATCTTCCAGCTACCCCACATACAAAGGGTTAACCTCAGTCACAATTCATTTTTATGCTTTAATACGACACAACTTTTCAGAAATTTGTCCTCAAATCTTGAAGAGTTAATTCTTTCCACACATAAGATGAAAACTTTTAGTATCTCTACACCAGTGTTTCCTAACCTCAAAAAGCTAGTTCTCTATAGAAGTCATTCTGCACTGAGGTGGAAAACACCTGATAAAACCTTACTCAGGAACATAACGCATTTATACATTAGTCAGCCTGTACTTTCCTTGAAAAGGTTCAAACAAGTCCTCCAGAATCTTGAGTCATTAAGTAATCTCAGACTTAATTACTTGGACAAGTACATTAAAGATTTGCTATCTACTGTTTGCAAATTACAAAAACTAAGAAAGCTGGATTTATTTCACACATATCTAAATAGCATGACTTTGAAACTTGCACCTTGCTCACAGCTCACAGAACTAAACCTGACTCAAACATATATAAATGAACTTCCAAATGGCTCAATACAGACAATGAAGAATCTAGTAACATTAAGTTTGAGTACCAACACTCTTGTAGAAGTTCCATATGATATTAGGACACTCTCAAATCTTCAGATCCTAAACATTGAATTTAACCTCATCTCCCATCTTAGCTGTGAGGATTTTATCAATACAACCAGTCTTAGAGAGCTTTCGCTTTACAGTAATTGTATTACTAAGCTGAAAAGATGCGTATTTGAAAATGTTAAAAATCTAAAGCTTTTAAACCTTAGCAAAAATCAACTGCGGACAATCAGAGGCACCTTTAATGTTTCCCTTCACAGACTTGAGGTCTTGGACATAAGTGACAACAAAATAATGATTCTAGAAACAGGTTGCTTTCAAGTTTTACAATCTCTGAGGCATTTAAATACGGCATCAAATATTGATACAACAATCAAACGTGAAACATTTAAAGGCCTAAGCTACATACAGGTTCTTGTGGTATCACTTACACGTAATTGTGAACTAAATGTTAACGGATTAGAGCACTTAGAAAATATAACAATCTATCTAGTGACTAAATATGCTTCAGAAATTAATCAGACAGATAATTACACAGTTTCATATCGTCTAAAGTCTGTGAAAAGGATTACATTCATCTCCAGAGTAGATCCCTCTGGCTCCCTTCCTAGTGTACCAATTCAGTTGCTCCAGCCTATGAAACAACTGCAGCATTTTACAGCTGTAAATGTACATATAAATGCTGTATTTGCCAACATATTTCAATTTAACCCTCAACTCAAGAGTATGACATTTGTTGAGACTGATATGTCCAATTTAAATCCAAACCTTTTTCAAGACGTCCCAAAACTGCAGGCTCTTGATCTCTCTAAATGTAAGATCAAGGATTTGGATTTTATTGTACAAAGCAATCTTTCTGCACTCAGATATCTAAAACTGACTGAGAATAAAATCACTGTCATTAATGAAACTGTCTTCCAGTACCTGCCTTTTCTAACATACTTGGACCTGAGCAATAACCCGTTTTCCTGTGAATGCTCAAATGCAGGTTTTATTCGCTGGGCAAAAGACAACAAGCAAACACAAGTAGCAAACACATCTCAGTATATATGTGAATTTCCTTTGCCCAAACAAGGAAGCTTGCTGTTAGACTTTGATATCCTGTCCTGTCGGGATGATGGCACCTTTTTCTGCTTCATTTCCAGCACCTGTCTTGTCGTTCTAACTCTTCTTATTCCCTTCATCCACCATTACCTAAGGTGGAAACTTGGCTACACCTTTCACCTCTTCTTGGCCTTTCTCTATGATAGCAAGAAAAGGAAGAAGGGAGACTCATACAGGTTTGATGCTTTTGTGTCCTACAACATCAATGATGAAGACTGGGTTTATAGAGAGATGCTTCCCATGTTGGAGGAGAAACAGGGCTGGAGACTTTGTCTACACCACAGAGATTTCCAACCAGGTAAACTATAAGAAATTGGTCTTCCAGGTAATCTCTATTTTCTGGCAATGAATATAAAAAATATTAGCGAGTATTATATTTTGGCAAAGGAAGTAATTTTATTATTGTTTGCCCTGTGAAAGCTCGCAGTTTAATATACAGATAGTAAACCACATGTATCCTGTCCACAGGTAAACCCATCATAGAAAACATCACTGACGCCATTTATAGTAGCAGGAAGACCATCTGTGTGATCAGTCGCAGCTACCTACAAAGTGAATGGTGCTCCAGGGAGATCCAGATGGCAAGGTACAGGTGAAATCTCTGATTATATCTATTTTTTTAATACATATGGGAGGAATGGAAAATGCTTTATTAATGCTTCAATCTAATATCAATACCAAAACACAGAATCAAAAATACAAAAACAGACAACTACACCTAAAAAATATACTACAATCCATGTAGGCACATCCTTCAGAGTTTCTGATAGCAAGAAGTGTCTCAATCTGGATTTTAAAGCCTAATGTAAGTAAAACAACAATTATCAACCCTACTGTATCATTTGAGTCCTCTAAAAGCAATCTAAATTGATACACAAGGTTTCTGATCACAGCATTTAGAGTGGGTATATTATGTTGCATGCGCAACTTACTGGCACTACTCCAACGAAGGACCAAGTATTCTGATTACTTTCTATTCTGATTAAAGAAATTACAAAGAATGTTGATAAAAGGGCTGATGTATTTTCAATATTTTGGCAAAACATGTATATAAGAATACAACATCTTTTAGTTGTATTCAAAGTAACCATAGCGCTAAATAACTAATTCAAATGGGTTTGTGTCAAGATGTAGTACAGTACCAACACTCTTTACTTTTTGACTAATTTTGCAGCTTTCGGCTGTTTGACGAAAAAAGGGATGTGCTGATCCTGCTGTTTTTGGAGGAGATTCCTGGTTATCTTCTATCTCCGTATTTCCGCATGAGGAAACTGGTAAAGAAACGCACTTACCTGAGCTGGCCACAGGCTGCACACCACCCAGGAGTCTTCTGGCAGATGGTCCAGAGGGCTCTGCACACAAGGAACGCCCTTACTGAGAACACAAACAGGCTGACCGGACCAACAGGACACTGAGAGAGATCACAAAGTTGTCAAATTGCATACAGTAATCCATAGGGGAATCATAACATTCTCCCAAATTAAATAATGAGTTAAACGGTTTTATCATATGTTACTACTTTTATTCTCTGTTCCTCTTTCTAAATTTGTGCATATCTTTAAAATGAGCATATTAACATAAAAATAGTTGGTCTGTGCTAAAAAATTTATCATATAGAGGTTACTGCTTTAACTGTTTTGTGGATGTTTGTGGATATGTATGTGAACTATAATTTGAAAAATGGGAAATTAAATCAGTTACCGCTTGATTGTTAAGAAATTATTTAATCTAGCTGAGGTAATTGAGAACTGTATATATATATTTTCTATACAATTCCTTTTATCTCTTATATTAACTGTAAAAAAAAAAAATCTAGTTCGCAAGTGTATCTGTTTTAATGCCAAAGTAAAAGTCTTAGAAAGAGCATCGGCAGCCTTTGCATGTGTGAGTGAGTGCGAGTTATGCATCTCCTCCAGAGAGGATCTTTGTGGAGAATCTGGGTAGCCTACACAGGTGAATATAATCTTTCTCATCAGAGTGCTGGGCTTAAAAGAGCAGCAGAGCCTTCACTCAGTGTTGGTTTCGTGTGTTGTTGATGTTGTTTCATTGCTTTCTAGTGTCTTGCTTCCCCTGATTGTTTTCCCTGATGTTTATTGGTTTTTGTTTGGTTTTCCGTATTTTTGGATTTGGGATTTTTGTAGTGATGTGAGATAAACCTCATTAGGCGTTTGAACCATTTGGCTAAATTGCTTCAAGATCCCCACAGTTCATGAAGCTTCATGTAAACATTTCATCACCTACTGGTGGAGTGCCGAACTACAGTTAGTTATAAAAACTGCAATTTTTTGCAGTTGGTTTTTCTTGTTTTTTTCCCCCCATTTAAGTTCCTTTGCATTGTTAATGATTGGTTTGTATAATGAAATCTTTTGTAAGTTTTTTTGGTGTAAAACGTCTTAGAAGAGAATAATCATTTTAGGTACACTATTTTTCTGCCATTTTGGTGAAATAAGCTCAAGCAGACAGTAAAAGTGTTTGTGAAAATTGGGCAATGATGAGCAACTGAAAGGTGTTAGTCATTTTTATTCAAACATATTTTTTTCCATAGTTTTTGGTTCTAATCGGGTTGGTAATTATGTGTTCAACCAATCTTTTGGCTAAACCAGCCAATCTAATTTGGTAGTGTTTTTACCCAATCTATATTTTCACTAAGGCGAACCAATAGAATTCAGTCTCATTAGCCAAAATACGTAAGTATAATTGCAACTTTCAAAACTCTAAGGTGGGTCTTGAACCAACAACCTCAGAAGTGAAAGACAATGTCTTACAGCTGACGCCACCGGTATTAATAACTGTTATACTCACAGCAATAGTACTTAACACTAAAGTTACAGCTGTGTCCAGTGGCTTGCTAAGATTTTGATCTTACATTTTTCAATCTAACTAAAACGGTTTTAAGCAACTAGATTGGTTGGAAAAACAACCAATCTATTTTAGAATCTATCCAACTAACAGCAACACTCCTACAAACGCCCACATCATGAATGATGAAGTGCTT
>NW_015150554.1:8073-21512 GCF_000732505.1 Cyprinodon variegatus | reverse complement strand
TGAGCCCCGTGCTGTTCATCCTGATGACACATGACTGCATCCTCAGGTTCACCACCAAGCCCATCGTGAAGTTTGCAGACGACACCATGGTGGTGGTCCTCATCAGAAATTACAACGACCTAGACTACAGAGAGGAGGTGGAGGAGCTGGTGGACTGGTGCAAAGATAACAGCCTGATCCTGGTGGATTCGAAGGATCCAGTCTAGGTAGACCGTGTCCTTGGAGGATGCAGCCCAGGTTTTCGAACAGAGCCCATGTACTTCTTGTGGAGGATGAGGAGAGCCAACCTGCCCCCACCCATCCTCACCACCTTCAACAGAAGCACCATGGAGAGCATTCTGACCAGCTGTCTCACTGTGTGGTGTGGAGACTGCAGCGCCTCAGGCTGGATGAAGGTGAGGAGAGTGGTGAGAACAGAGATCATCATCGGGGCTCCTCTTCTCTCCATAAAAGACAATTCATCCCAGCGCTGCGTGTCCCAAGCCTGTAACCTCATAAATGACTCCTGACACCCCCACCATGGACTGTTGTCCCTGCTGCCCTCGGGGAAGAGAGCAGATTTCACAACAGTTTCTTCCCCACTGCCATTAGACTGCTGAATGTTTGGTAAAATGGGTTATTGTATTGTATTTTATAATATTTATTATATTTTATCATTATATATTTTAAAAAATGAAAATGTTAGAACTGTAAATTTACAGTCCTATGTTTATATTACTGTTTTTATATATATTTTTAACTATTTTTTAATGCTGCACTTTTAAAAAGATGACATTTTCCAGAGAGCTGTTCCAAATGAAATTTCTTTTTGTTTTACACTTTTGTAAATAAAATGACAAATCTGTCTAAGACACATCTTGACTGAGTAGGGAGGCTATTTAAATGCCTGCAGAAGTTCTGCGCTTTCTGAACTACTTCCCAAAGTGGTCACGTGGTATCACGGTAGGGAGGCTTTGGACATCATCAGCTTTGGCCCCTCCCCTAAATGAATCACACCTTGACACGCGCTCCGGGGAAACGCCCCCTCCATTAATCGACATGTGCCTCGAAGCCTCAGCTCATCTCATAACATCAGTAGATTTTTGCCTCTGATCCCCTTGGATTTTCTAGCCTGACGTAGTCCGACTCAATTCTAGGCAGAATATGAGTCTGATACTGCTCCATAGAGCTGTGATTATGGGGCGTGTTTTGAACGAACCAGGAAAAAAAATGCCTCTGCACTCAATTGGATAGATCTACAACAGTGGTTCCCAAAGATTTTCTTCTGGGCCCCCCTTTGGATTACAATAAGATGTCCACGCCTCCCCCGAGCACCGCTACTATGGAGCAGAGCCAGACCGAACTTCCCCGACCTCAAACTTTGTGGGCGGGACTAAGTTCGGAATGGCACCCAGGCTATGGATTTTCGTTATATTAATCAAACTCATATATGCCTACTCCTATGCATTGGGTCCTCAAAGTCACCACCGAACCTGACCGAAAGCAGCCATTCTTTGGTCACTCAAGAGTGTTGAGTATCTGTCAAGTGTAGAAATCTTTGCAGAGAACTGAAGACCTTTTAGTTATAAGTTTTGAATTACTACATTTCTTTAATTGTTTATAATTTATTTATATTTTTTTAAGGACAATTTACACAGATCTCAACAATTTCTGACTCCTTTGTCTCAAAAGGTCATTAAAAACCAAAATGCCCCTGCTCTGACGTGGTCTACCTGGCATCAGGTCTACCAAAGAGACCCAATGCATAAATTTCAATTTATACAATTTTGATAGACACCAGTCAGTAAACTGGTTTAACGTTCTTGTTCTTGAACACAGACCTTCCTCTTAGGGGGATTTTTAACAAGTTGCTTACAAACGTGTTTTGTTGACAGCCACAGTCTCACAGGACCTTTTGTTGATATGGATATCTTAAAGGTTACCAGTTCATTTAATTAATACATCCAAGGTTTCAGCCTAGCAGAAGGTATTGAAAGCAGAGAAAAAGAAAGGTGGGACACATTGGGAAGGATCACGTTACCAGATGCTCTAATACTTTATTAAAGGGTTGTGGACATATTCAAAATTAGAGCATCAGATAAGAACATGTCAAGACTATGGAGAAAACTATGCAGAAGTATTTTTTTTATACAGCAAAATCAAATAAGTTAAATTGCAGTGTTGGTGCTATCTGCTCAGAGTATGGTGTTAAGTGTAATGATATTGGTTCTATTCTATTTTGTGTTATTCTAGTTATTTTTTATTGTATTTGAGTTTTTGGGTATTTCTTGTTTGCCCTTTGTTGACCTCTTGGTTTAGTCTCCTTTTCCCTTGCTCCCTTCTAGACTTCTCTGTCCAAAACCTGCTCCCAATCTGCTGATTAGCCTGGTCTTTGTTTCAGTTTCCCATCTATACATCTCTTGCTCAGTCACTGTTTGCTGGTTTGTCATCATTTCTTTCCCTTCAAGTGAGTTTTCTGGTTTTCTGTATTTTTGTGGTTTCTGCACACCACCCAGAGTTGGTTCCTCAAAAATCAATGTTATTTTAAGTTAACTTCAAACCATTCTTATTAGGGTTTATTTAAAAATAAGTAATTGGCAGAGTTTCTTTCAGAATGCCAACCTCTCTATATATGCTTATTTCTTAAAATACATGTGCTAACAACAACATTGGTGGCTTTTGGAGTTGTGAAGTAGGGTGTGGAAGATGGTTGGATGGGTGTGGAAGACGACACAGGCAGTTCAATCAGATAATACAGTCAGATTTTTACATAAATCCAACCCTGATAAATGTTGAATTTAGAATATGAAGTCATGTGGAACTATATAAACACTCTAAGAATGTTTAATTCAACTTTGTGGGAGCTGAATTAACACTTCCAAATTTGTTGTATAGTTTTTGAAAGATCACCTTTTCAATTTTTTTTTTCCTTTAGTTGTTTTCTTGCTTAGATGTTTAAATTGCCATTGGGGTATTTTTTTTCTCTTGGGTCAATGGAGTCTGTTGTTTGTTGTGAGTTGAATCTTATAAATGTTGGGAATTTCAGCTATTTTAAGAGAGATGGTTCTTTTGGATCAGCTCACTAAAAACAGCAGGTTCTTTTAAGCACTCAGTGTGTCAAAAGGTGGGGAGGGAAGAATTGTACTTTGCTGTGTCTGCACTCTGTAGCTGCTCTCTTTCACTCTGTGTAGACATAACCAGCTCTCTTGACCCTTATGCTGCCACACATTTTGATGCGGCTTTCACACAAGCAGACACATTTAAAAAAGGCTTGCAGAAAGAGCCTGGTCTCAGAGACAAAAGGTTTGCCAATGACCCATTACTGCATTATATGGTTTCTTAGGAATGAGTTGAACATTATGGTTGTCAAAGGAAACACTTCTTGACAAATATTATGATCCAAATGTTGGACAGAGAGGAAAGACAGTTTAAAAGAGAGGTGAAGGAAGCCATCTTTGTCAAAAGATAGAGGGAGGGGATTGCAGCATCAACTTCCAAACATATTTAACCCTTTCTTAAATGATTCCAAAGAACTTACATAAACAGTCCAAACTCACACCAAAAAACAGACTGCAATGAACTAGGAGAACAACAGATGGGTCAAAGATCCGTGAGTGACCTGGAGTGTACCTAAGGCGAAACAGTATGACTCCATGTGCTTATAAATAAGAGCCCTCCAACTACAGGTTGTGCTAGTGTGAGCTCCCAGACTCATCAGACACTTCTCGATAGGTGTCAAAGAAGATTTTATTTCATTAAATAAAACAAAAAAATTATAAACCTTTTTACCCAAGAAATATTCCAAACTGTACAAGTTTCTCTTTGTATGCCCTTCTCTTGAGCTGAGCCATCCTTGTTTTCAGCTCCTTCTACAATATATGGTATCTGTTAACCCTGACGAGAGGGAAGCACCTCTTTCTAATTCCAAAAAAGATAAAAGACTATCCCCTGCACTTTTTTTCCTAGTATGAAGATATTTTGCTTCCTATCCACTAAGTTTTTTCAATTCAAAATGTCAGAAATTGCGCTATTTCTGACATTTTGAATAGAAAAGGGTCATCAATGGGAAGCGAAACATCTTCAAACTTGGAAACAAAGTCCAGTGGATTGTTTTTTAACTTTTTTGGAATGGCTAAAGTTCTCCAGAGCCCTCTCAGCCAGTTTCTTTTGCGGATCAGGAGAATCTGAATGATGACAGGACAGCACTTACTACTGTATAGAGCAGTGGTTCCCAAACTTTTTTGGCTCAAAATACCCCTACACATTTCTCCACCCAGCCGTGGTACCCCTAAACTTATAATGATTATTTGATATTATTTGATAATAATTTTCAAAGTAGTAAAGAAAACATAAAATGAAGCCCCTTGCCTTAAAATATATTTGCTTACATCAAAATAAATTTACAAAATTGTTAAAATGTAAAAATGTACATTCAATATAAAACTCTCATCAATCTATGAAAAAATCCTGCGGCACCCCTGTAGTGACCTCGAGGTACCCCTAGGTGCCGCGGCACCCACTTTGAAAACCCCTGGTATAGAGACCTCCCTCAGTGAGAGGAACAAGTGTATAACCCTTGTGCATTGAACATAGTCACATATCAGCCTGTGTGTGACAATTGTGCCTTCATTGAGTCGATGCAATCAACTGGTTTTCCTTAGATAGAAAACTTTGAATCAATTTGACTGTATGATCTGGTGAACTGTAAAGTGCCTTGAGATGACATATGTTGTGACTTGGCGCTATATACATCAACTGAACTGAACTGAATTGATACATTTTATCAGCCTCTTCACAGAATATCCCCTTTAACACAAGGCTGGGCCATTTGAAAGCAGTAGCAATAACACCAAGCAGCAGTAGGTGCCTATTGGGCAGCAGGAAAATGAGATATTCTTCATTCCTTGCCTCAATTGACAAGAAATCTTCAACCTGTTGAATAATGGAATCCATTTTAAAACAGTAATTAAAAAAGAAACAAGCATGTAAGTGATACAGTGATGGCTAACAATAGCAGCACTCCTGCAACCAGTAAGACTCAAACCAACTTTTATTCCTAACATAGTGCAATAACAACAAAATAAACTGAGTGAGGATATTAGATACTCTAAATATGAGCCACTTCACATAATTGGTGCAGGATGCTTAAATGAGATAAAGACAAAAGTATAACATGTGATAAACTAAAACCATGAAAACTAAAACCATGATAGGAGATAACAAAGAAGTCCAATGCAGGGTAAAGATCTGCAGTTATTGCTATTCTATTTGGCTATGTTATCACAGATCCCTCCTACCACCAGCTGTATGACTATATAACCATCACTTTTCTAAACCATAAGTTGCATTCATGCTGATTTTTGCCCAATTTCTGTCTTTGTCACTTACATAACATGCTGCTGTCATTATGCACCTCACTGGTGTTGCTATTTCCCATATCAACACTGTAAAAATGTCCACAGCTGTATATTGATTATTCCTTCTTTGTGTGCAAAACCTAACTAAGTTTGGATTTACGGCTTAAAAAATTCAAAATATTTGTGGTTACACCTATTCTCCTCCACGTACATGTGTATTGGGTTTGAAGAGAGTGCAGTTTTCATTGTGTCTGTTCCCCCCACCTCTCTCTATAGGGCGTGATTGACAGGTGCAAGTGGGCAGGTGTTCCTTGTCAACTCCTTGTTAGTAGGACAGGACTAGCATCAGAGTAGTTCTTGAGTTCTTATAGTTCTTGAGTTTTTCCTCCTTCTTTGAATTTTCCTCGAATGTCCTAAAGTTATTCAGGTTTTCTCCAGTTCCTGAGTCTAGTCCCATTGCAAGTGATGGCCAAATAAAGCCTCACAAAGCAATGAGGCCTTCCAAACCTATGCTTTGCCTGAAGGCTCATTACTTTATGCTTTATTCATTGCTCACCAGTGACATCTGCTGCAGCACAGATGCAGTGACAGCCCTCATATTGCAAAAATCAGAGTCAAAAATCCATTTTTTTTCTAACACACTTGTCATTACTGTCTATTAAAATGATTTATACCAAAATAATTCTTCTAGCATGTTAACTGTATGTTGCAATTGTTTTAGTTTATGTCATGGAGTAGTTTTTGCAAATAATTTGGACTATATGCTTTCTATTTCTGAAAAACAACATTTCATTCTTCCAACAGCATTAAATCTGTTTCTACTATGTGATAGCTGGTCAAACAACAAAAAGTCAACTTTCTAGTGGATGAGTATTTGGGTGGTATTTGGTTATTTTTATCAAAGAATAGGACATTTTTCTGTGTCTTGTTTAAGGTGGTTTCTTCCTCTGCTTATTTCTACAGTTTAATCAATACATTAAATTAGGACAATTGTTGTGCAAGTTTACCAGACGTTTATGTATATATCAAATAACTATAACTGGAAGTTATAGTTAATTGGTTATTCAATTCAATGGTAAATCTAATAATTTATTTTCAGCTGAATTATTATAAGTGAAATTTGCTTAGTGACCAGGGTTCTTAGTCTCTTTTATAAAGGTAGGGCTCCTGAATCTGTATAAATTAATTTGCCTTTAACAAATTTATTAATTTAGACTGTGGCTATCAGCAGACTTAATTATCACCAACCAAATAAATCTGTCTCTTTTCACTGGGATGCTATTGAAAGAAGAGTGAATCCAGCCTGGGAGATAAATCGTTCACTGTGTAAAATTAACACAAAAAAACATAGTTTAAAATACAATGGTACCTTTATTAGCTACTAATAACATAGTATCAATATCTATTAACTACGCAGACACTACTAAAATTAAGCACAAATACACAAATAAGAGGGGTTTAAGAGTCTGTCCAAGAGTTTCTGCGGAATGGTCAAATTTTATGGCTTAATGCTTTAAAAGTGTCCTTTAGAGTTTGTTACATGCAGTCAAAACAGTGCAGTTTCATTCGGTGTTATAGTGAAAAATTAATAATGACTCAGGAGTGCATTAAAATTTGAGAAGGCCAAAAGAGAATGGGTTAGCTGTGCTTGGCCAAGGGGAGCTGGTCTGGGTGGGTCAAGAGGAGTGGCGGCTTCGCTGTTAGGGCATTGTGCATGGAATCCAGTGGTTCTGAATTCGAGCCCAACTCCCACCAACTGCCACTCCTCGAGCAAAGACCCTTAACCCCACACCACTCTCCGGGCACCGCTTAATGGCAGCCCATTGCTCCCCAATGGGGATGGGTTAAATGCAGAGAGTTAATTTCGTTGCTCTGTACTTGTGACAGTGTAGTGACAATAAAAAAGGTGGGGGAAAAAAAAAATTGAAACAAAGGAAAGGTTAACAATGCTGTAGCAATCTTCAGACCCTGGTTGCTCGTTCAGTTTGTTCACTGAGCATTAGCATTCAGTTAAAATTCTTAAATGCAGTTGAACCAGAAAGCTTTTTTCAAATAAAACAGAAACACAACTGTCTACTCTACTTAATTCACTCAATCAGAGCATCTTTTAAGCATCTGAGGGAAAGAGGGATGGTTGGCTGTTACTGTTTTGGTTTGGTGGAATGGAAGGCCCTCCCCTCTGTCCTTGCAGGCCCTGTCTTCATTTCAGTTCGTTCATCTAACAGCAGTTCTCGGAAAGATTTGGATTAATCCGATGCAATGTCAAGAGACAACTTGTAGGGGTTAATTTCACAACTCACAGTATCATCTCCCTTTAGCTACAGCGGTTAGCTGGTAGCCGTGGGTTAGGGTTGGTTCCTCTCAGGCAGGATCAGTATAGCACCGGTCATCTGCTTCTAACAGCTACTCTGCAAACAGCAATTCGGCCCGCAGTTTGAATCTCCGGAAAAAAAAAAAAAAACAGCCACTACAATCAGCTCCTTCTGAATCTTAAAAAAAGGTAGTCTGAGCTAGTCCAGTGAGCACAGACCTCTCCGGAAGGAGTGGGTAGCTACTCAACATAGACTTCAGCAGCCACAGGCCACCAAGAAGAAGTTGAAGGGGAAGTAGTAATTTTTAAAAACTCTGCTGGAGGGTTGTGCCTTCATAGGGGAGTAATTCCAGTTACATAATCGACATTTAAACCCAACACAATTCAAATAAGAAAGATAAATAGGGTGGTGTCTGTTTGTAGTGTATGATTTCTCATGTATGGTTCTGTAATGTCTAAGCATTGATGTGGTGTCCTAATTGTACAAACTACCTACAGTACAGGTCTCTAAAGCAGGACAATTCATTGTGCCTTTCACACAAGAAAAGACAAGCATGGAAGTGGAGGCTTTATTAGACACGCCCCTATTTTACTCGATACAAGCCTAGAAGGCTGGCTTCAGATTTACCATCACTACCCATTGCCTGCCTTTCCAATCTAATTCCTTTATCTGAGCTTTCTTTAGAGAGAAGCCAGGTCCTTTCCTGAATATAACTTTGTCTTTCAAACAATAAGCTCATAAATCCAGCTTAAAATCATGGAAGCTTTTTCAATTCAAAATGAGATTTTGAATTGAAAAAGCTTCCTAGATGAGAAGTGCATCGTCTTCAAACTTGGAAACAAAGTCCAGTGGATTGGCTTTTTTTTTTTTTTCTACTTTTTTGGAATATGCATCTACTAAAATCCTCTTACCTTTTCTCTTTAGCGTGCACAGAGTGACCTCCAGTGACCTCTAGGTTCCTCCATCCAGCTTTAAATATTTGAAAACAACTTCCCTTTCTTAATGGTTATCCGATTATTAATCGATTAATCAGAAAAATAATCAACAAGTTTGTTGCAGCACTAAAAACAACAGTCAAATAAATCCGGTTATTCACAACATACACAACATTCATACAGTTGGATTATATCCAATGTATACAGTAGATTTCATTGGACCTTTTAATACTAATTAATAAAGTGGTGACTGCACTGGGGAACACAGCAATTGCAAATTGTGAGCCAGCATGTGCCAACAAAGAGGAACAGAGAAACACTCTAGCAGAAAATGAGTGAAGACTAGTTTGTTGATTCTGGCATTGTAAAGTTGCAGATTTAGAATAACCCTATTGGGGTCTGTCACCAAAAATAACTAAAATACTGAACATCACAATAAGAAAAATTAGCATTCAAAAATGGTGGCTTCAATGGCATGTGTTAAAGTATAATTTCTGATTAAATGATGACAGAAAAACTTATTCGGTCTTTAAATTTAAAGAAATTGAATATATTTATTTAAATATATTGTGTTATTTAAAGGATCCACGTCAATTCAAATTCTATATCAATGCCGACTTTCAATATGTTTTTACTACAGTTCCTATTGCTTTTATACTGCCATCAGTTTTCAAATGATTTTCTTTGAGTATTTTTAAACTGTGAACATCCTTCTGCTGTAACAGCTAGTAGGGGGTTGTAGTTACACTCTTAGAGTTTTAGAGAAGTGAAAACAACTCAGAAGGACGTTCATAGTCAACTGGAAAAAACGAAGATCTGATAACTGTAAGTATCAGAAATATGTATTTATTACTTTTAGTATATCCTTGATTGAAAAAGATATACTAAAGGAATACTAACTAATATATATTTTGTTTTTCATTAAAAGCTTCTTTTGAGTTTTGACAAATTGTGAGACTGTGAGATAAGTCGCTTATGTGCGTGAAGGGTAAATGAACTGATGACATTTCCTGAAGGCAACAATTGTTATGCTTTCCTTGAAATCAGTTTTCTATATCTTTACAACAATTAAGAATAAATGCCAAAATGTTTTTAAACTTAATTTCAGCATTACGTGGGTCTCCATGTTTTAACATTTTACAGTCCTTCTCAATGATGCAGTAATTTATTAGCAAATTATTTTTATATTATTTTTGTCTGCTGAAAGTAATGTAGTCATGTAAATTATCTCATCCTAATGTTTTCTGAAATATGTATGGAAAGTAGGTTATGACTTCAGAAATATTACTTCAAAGATTTTTACACTTCAATGATATAAATAACATGATTTGCACTATTTAAATATATGTGTAGACCCCCTGTTTAATAATTAATTTTCCTTGTTTTAAGGCAGAATTCATATATAAGGGGTTTGGATTGTATATAGAAAAATACAAGTACAGGCAAAAACACTTTGAATTTTGAAATACCTCATCATCCCTTTATTTTCATCTCAATAAAAAGCTAATTGTTTAAATGAAATTCTGTGTACTACCATTTATGCCAAGCTGACACACTTCATTTCCATTTCAGTCTGCAGAGACAGGGGAAAGCTGAAATCAACCTTGAAAATGTCCAAAAAAAAAAAAAAAATGTGACCCTACTAAGTTACATTTTTCTGGTAACCTATGTACTTAAAATAGTTACTTCCATAGGGTACAGTTAATTGCAGAATTCAGAAACAAAAATCTTCTTGGATAGTTGTATAAATGATTGCTAAAAATAACTAATTTGTGTGTATGTCTGTCACTTGCAGATGATCAATTTTGAGGAACATTAACTGCAGCTGGAAAAAACATGACTGTCAAAGGAACTTTCTTTTTGCTTTGGAGATTTTTTTGGCTCTTTCTATACGTTAACCCCTCTATCACATATTCGCTGAAAAAATGCACCATAATATATCAGGAGAATTCATCCGCTGATGTTTTGGTGGATTGTGCATACAGGAAACTTATGACTTTTCCTGATGATATCCCTAAACATGCTACTTCATTAGATCTCTTATGCAATGAGGTTAAAAGAATTAACAGGGAAGATTTAAGTGAGATGTCTAATCTGAAAAACCTGAATCTAAGAAGTAATGACATTTCTCATGTGGATGATAGATCTTTTAATGACTTGACCTCATTGAAAATTCTCTCCATTCGTTGTAATAGACTAACCAACCTGACAAACAATATGTTTAAGGGCCTGTTCAACCTCACTGTACTTGACCTTTCTGAAAACCAAATTAATCTTATTGAAAACTCTGCTTTAAAGTCTCTAATCAGCTTAGAGTTCTTAGATTTGAGTGACAATCAGCTTTACAAAATCACCGACATTATACCCATCCTACAGCTACCGCAAATAAGGAGGCTTAGCCTAGATTGTAATAATTTTTCTACTTTTGAGACCAAGGACCTACCGATGAATCTGTCTTCAAGCCTAAATGAGTTGAAGGTTTCTAGTTGTAGCCTAAATTTTTTCAGCATAACAACATCAATCTTTCCCTTCCTCCAGAAGTTCGATGTTTCCAAATGTGGGTGCTCAGTACCAGCGAAGTGTGAAGTACCTGACAAAGCTTTAGTTAAAAATATCTCACAGCTTATCATCAAAGAAATGTCCTATGAATGTATTGAACAACTCCTCACAAATCTTTTATCTTTGCATCATTTGCAGTTAGTTGAAATGGAGGAATATATTAGAAAAGGACTACTGTCAAAAGTCTGCAAAATAACAAAAGTTAAGAGACTGGATTTGTTTGACAATGATCTTGACAATTTCACCACTGAGCTTTCAACATGCTCTCAGCTCATAACACTGGATCTGTCAAAGAACAGGATAGCTGAATTACCAAAAGGGTCCATACAACAAATGGAGCTACTGCAGTCCTTAAACGTGAGTCACAACCTTCTTTCCAAAGTTCCCCACGATGTCCGAAGCCTTGCCTGCCTTAAAATCTTAGACTTGAATTCCAATCGCATCTTGGAGTTAACCTGCGAAGATTTTATGAACGCAACAAATCTTACAGAGCTTTACCTAAACGAAAACCGTATTGTCAAACTTGATAAGTGTGTTGTTCAAAATCTCACAGATTTAAAGCGTTTAGATTTGAGTAATAATCTGCTCCGGAGATTTGGAGACACATTTAAAGTTGCTTTAAAAAAATTGGAGTTCTTGGATTTGACAGATAGCCATATATTGTCTTTAAGGACAAAGGACTTTCAGAGTTTGGAGTCACTTAAGCAGTTAAATGTTGCTACATACTTTTTTACTAAGACGAAACCTAAAAAAGCTCTTTTACAAAAAGAACCTGTCATTCATGGATTACAGCAGCTAGAAAACTTTACAATAGAATTCACCTCTGAAGACGCTTTGACAGTTCCCAATTTAAGCATTTATAAGGGTGAAAATATTCCTTTCAAGTCAATGAAAAGACTGACAGCTGTTTGTTTCGGGGATCATACCGGCCTTCCCTTCAACATACCAACAGAAATGCTTAATGGAATGGAAAATTTGGAGACTTTTACAGCTGTGAATATCTATGCTTTCCCTCCATATGTTGATATGTTTATGTTTAATACAAAACTCAAGAGTCTATCATTTGCCGAAACGGATCTGTCAAAAATGAATCCTGAGTTATTTCATCCAATCCAGAACTTACAGGCTTTGGATCTTTCCAATTCTAAGTTGATATCTTTGGATTTCCTTGTAAAGGCCAATCTTTCTGCTCTCAGATTCCTAAAACTGAGCAACAATGAGCTTACTGTGATTAATGAGACTGTCTTCCAGTCTCTCCCCTCTCTAACGTACTTGGACCTGAGCAAAAACCCGTTTACTTGTGATTGTTCAAATGCAGGTTTTATCAGATGGGCAAAAAGCAACAAGCAAACACAAGTGGCAAACACGCATCAGTACATATGTTCCTTTCCTGTCAACGAGCAAGGACATTTTTTACTAGATTTTGACATTAACTACTGTTTGAACAATGGCAGCTTTTTTTACTTCGTTTCCAGCACTTTTCTGGTTGTTCTTACTCTCCTTATATCCTTCATCCACCACTTCCTGAAGTCGCACCTAGTCTATGCATTCTACCTATTCAAGGCCTATCTGTATGACAGTAGGAAGAGGATGAAGGAAGGCCCTCATAAATTTGATGCCTTTATTTCCTACAATGCCCATGATGAGGACTGGGTTTACAGCAAGATGGTTCCAGTGCTAGAGGGAGAGCAGGGCTGGAGACTTTGTCTGCATCACAGAGACTTCCAACCAGGTAAACTCATGCTTTATTTATTTTGTTTGTGTTGTAAACCAACTGTATGTGAGAAAGTCACATTTTGTAGATGGTATCACATGGAAAAATAAGAGCCAAATAAATGACAACCAACACTATGTGCTACAAAAAAAAATTATATGGAAAATAACAGAAGTGCTTAATCTAAATGATGTAACAAGCTAAATGACACACGGCTTCATACCACAATGTCACCGGGTGACTATGAACCCATGGGACTGTTGGTTAGATGCTTAGAACAGATCAATATGTGCCATAATTTTCCCCAAATGAATAAAAACAAAACTGAGGACATTTTGGACCAAAGTAGGTGAAATCCAGAGTTAGCTCACAGCTTCAGCTACAAAAGCTAGAAATCATTGACTATGGCCAAAATCTATGTGTCATGATGGATTCATGACACATAGATGATTAACATTCCTTGGTGCATAAAGGTAGTTACTAAGTCCGTGTGTCGACCTCCCAGAACACTCAGATCTTCTAGTTCCAGGCTGCTCTGTACCCCAGAACTAGAACTAAACATAGAGAAGCAGCATTTATTTCC
>NW_015150554.1:0-6883 GCF_000732505.1 Cyprinodon variegatus | reverse complement strand
GTGAATGTATTTTGTTTTGTTTTGAAACATGGATTTCTTTGAAGGAATTGGTATTAATGTTGCTCATTCTGTTATCGTTAGTGGTGTAACAAACACTCAAGCAGATGATGAGATCATTAATTATTTACGCAGCTATGGTGACGTTAAGGTTTTTACTGTTACTGCACGTGAGAGTCCATTTTATAAAAACCTGGCCGTTGAATTTGTTAATCCTGCAGATTTGGAAAAGCTAAAATCGCTTTTACCATATATTTACCAATCTGAGGCTGCAGACGATGTTATATTTGTTATTAAATTACTCTCAAGAGAGTGCTGTGCCACAACCACAGTGGATACAACCCAAGCCCCTGATTACCTTTATGAACTGAAACGCATTTCCCAGCAGAGTGGACAATCATTTGATGATGTTCTGAGAGGAGTTTTTGAACAAAAAGGTGCTCATTTAGGAATAGCGGCTACCGGAGGGGAGCCTGATGAGGCTGATGATGAAGAGACCACAGTGGAAATATTTGCTACTGACAGAGAATCCAGTCAGACTCGGCCGTTGAATCTTTCCTCAGACCAATCAGATCAGTCCACCACCAACCAGCAAAGACCACAAACTCAACCAAATCCAACTACAAATGTGGGGCCGAGAATTTCTCTCTCAGGGAACGATCTAAACCCTCCTGGGGTCCAAAGGGTTGTAGTTGAACACATTGTGCGCAGAGATGATGTAAATCTTCAACCTCTGTCTTCCTTTAGACTACGTACCTTCTCAGGAAAGCTTCCGAAACCTCAGCATGAGGCAGATTATGAATCTTGGAGGTCTCAAATAGAACTTTTAAATGCCGATCCAAGTCTTGCACCTTTACATGTTACAAGGCGCATTTTGGAAGGTTTACTACCTCCAGCTGCTGACCTAGTGAGAGGTTTGGGGCCCAATGCCCTGCCTGCAGAATTTTTGCAAGTACTTGATTCTGCATATGCTACTGTTGAAGACGGAGAAGAGCTGTTTGCAAAATTTTTAAACACGCTTCAGGACCATGGGGAACGACCTTCTTCTTATCTGCAGAGACTCCAATTAGCTCTCAGTACAGTGGTGAAGCGTGGTGGGATTCCAGCAACTGAAATGGACAAATATTTGTTAAAACAATTTTGTAGGGGTTGCTGGGATAACGGCTTGATAAACAAACTTCAACTAGAAAAGAAAAAAAACCAACCACCTCCCTTTTCAGAGTTTTTATTAACACTTAGAACAGAGGAAGACAGACAGTTGGCAAAAGAGATGTTGATGAAAAAACATATTCCAGCAGTTAAGCACCGTGTTAATGTACAAGCTCATACCACCAGTGCATGCTCATGTGGCCATCTGTCAGACTCGGGTGCTATTGAAGACTTGAGGAAGCAAATGCTAAAGCTGCAGAGTCAAATGTCAGCCCTGTTGTCCAAGGACTCAAATTCTGCTAAACCAGAGAATCAGCTGAAAAAACAGAAACCAAAATCTGGCCAAACCAGTAGTAGGCCAAGGCCCTGGTTCTGCTTTAAGTGTGGACAAGACGGTCACATTGCCCCAAACTGTTCCAGTCAACCAAATTCAAGCCTGGTTGAAGAAAAGCGCCGCCAGCTGAAACAAAAACAGCAGTCCTGGGAGAAAAGCAAACCATTAAACTAGAAGCAGTTCTTACTGAGGGACAAGTGGGAGCTGCAACCAGTGAATGTCCCATTAACAAAGACTCATCTTCATATTTCCCATTACCTAAAGGATTAGTGGGCACAAGAAGTACTGGTGAGGTGAAGATTAAAGGGATCAATTTTCATTGCCTCTTTGACACAGGTTCCCAAGTCACCACAATCTCGCATTCCTTCTATAACACCCATCTCTCAGATCATAAGATAAAATCATTAAATGAAATTTTGGAGATAGAAGGTGCAAATGGTCAGAGGGTGCCTTATATTGGATATGTGGAACTCTGTCTGACATTTCCTTCTGAGTTTGCAGGAGAAGAGATGGACATCAATACCTTGGCCTTGGTCGTTCCAGACCTGCGGTCATCACAACCTCCTGTTCTGATTGGCACCAACACTTTGGATATTGTTTATGACCAGTGCTGTCAATCACAGGCTGAGTTTCATCCTGTGCCTTTTGGATATAGAGCAGTGCATAAAATTTTGGAGATAAGGCATAAGCTAACAACTGATGACTATCATGGCATTTTAAAAATGCAGTCATCCAGCCCACAGGTAGTTCCTGCTCAAAGAACTGCTGTGTTGGATGCTCTTCTGATATGCCCATTACTGCAAGGAGAAAAAGAAGTAATTATTCAGCATCCAACTTCTTTCTCTCTACCTGGTGGTTTGATAGTGAAATCTAGCCTTATGGATCTACCTCCTGTACAGCCTGCTTCTCTGCCTGTGGTTATCACTAATGAATCTGACCATGACATTGTGATTCCAGCTAGAGCAGCCATAGCTGAAGTCAGTACCATCCAGACCATTCTTCACAAAGAGCAGACAGTACATCAACCTTCCCAGAGTGCAGAGTTAAATCCAACCAAGCTGAATTACAACTTTGGAAACTCTCTGCTCTCAGCTGAGTGGAAACAACGCATAACAACCATGCTCAACAATATGTCAGATGTTTTTCCAAAACATGATCTTGATTTTGGTTGCACAGATAAGGTCAAGCATGAGATCAAGCTGTCAGATCCCACTGCTTTTAAACAGCGACCAAGACCCATCCACCCCCAAGATGTGGATGCTGTGCGTAAACACATTCAAGAACTGCTGCAGTCTGGTGTTATACGTGAATCTAACTCACCCTTTGCTTCTCCTATAGTTGTAGTGCGGAAGAAAAATGGTGCAGTACGGCTCTGTATTGATTACAGAAAGTTGAATGCCCAGACCATCAGAGATGCATACGCTTTGCCAAAACTGGAGGATACATTTTCAGCACTGTCTGGCTCCAAATGGTTCTCCACATTGGATCTAAAATCAGGTTACTACCAGATTGAGATGAATGAATCAGACAAAAATAAAACTGCATTTGTCTGTCCACTTGGATTTTATGAATTTAACCGCATGCCTCAAGGAGTAACTAATGCTCCTAGCACCTTCCAACGTCTCATGGAGCGGTGCATGGGAGACATGAATTTAAAAGAAGTACTTGTTTTCATTGATGACTTAATAGTGTTTGCACCAACTTTAGAAGAGCATGAACTCCGACTGAAGAAAGTTCTTCAACGCCTGAAAGAATTTGGGTTGAAGTTGTCAATTGAAAAATGTGTTTTCTTTCAGACATCTGTTAACTACCTTGGACATGTAGTTTCAAGTTATGGAGTGGAGACAGATCCAGACAAGATTTCCACATTAACATCTTGGCCGGTTCCTCAAAATCTTAAAGAGCTCAGATCATTCCTTGGATTTGCAGGATATTACCGCCGGTTTGTGGAAGGCTTCTCATCAGTGGTCAAACCTCTTAATGAGCTAACAGCTGGATACCCACCCTGTCAGAAAAAGTCAAAACAAAATAAGCTGCAACATTACCTTGACCCAAGAAAAACCTTTTGCTGCACGCTGGACAACTGCTTGCCAGCAGGCCTTTGAAGAGGTTATCCAGAAGCTGAGTACGGCACCAGTTCTCGCATTTGCAGACCCAGGTAAATCTTACATCTTACACACTGATGCTAGCTCTACTGGCCTTGGTGCAGTGTTATACCAAGAACATGATGGGCGAAACAAGGTGATTGCATATGCCAGCAGAGGTCTGTCCCGCAGTGAAAGTCGCTATCCTGCCCACAAACTTGAGTTTCTGGCTCTCAAATGGGCAGTTACAGAAAAATTCTATGACTACCTATATGGCTCTGATTTCACTGTGGTTACAGATAGCAACCCACTGACATATCTGCTAACTTCTGCTAAACTGGATGCAACAAGCTACAGGTGGCTTTCTGCTCTTTCAACTTTTACTTTTAAAATCATTTATCGGGCTGGCAGATTAAATGCAGATGCTGATGGTCTCTCTCGGCGACCTCATGCTGAACAGGTGGCTGATCCTTTATCTTTGAAGGAGAAAGAGAGAATTTTGAAGTTCACTGAACAACATCTGGAACATCCATCCTGTATTTCCATTGACAAGCACTCAGTTCAAGCAATATGTGATAGACAACTGGTGTACAGCTCACCCAACCTGGACCAGGTTGCTGCTCTTGTGCAAACTCTCTCCATTAACACTGACAGTTTACCAGACAGTTTTGTTAATGATCTGCAGTTCTCTTCACCTGTTGTGTCATCTTTTTCTGAAGGTGAAATTGCTGACAAACAAAGAACCGATTCAGTCATTCAGCACATCATCGCTCAGTTGGAACGAGGGGAAAACCCACAGCCATCTCTGAGGGAACAGCTCCCCGATCTGCCATTACTCCTGCGAGAGCTTACACGTCTGGAGCTCCGTAATAATGTTCTCGTCAGGAAAAGGAACATTGGAGGTGAGCTTACTTACCAACTTGTACTTCCAGAGGAATGGCGGGCTGAGGTCCTCAACCAGCTTCATGACCAGATGGGCCATTTAGGAACAGAGAGGACTCTGGAGCTGGTGAGATCACGGTTCTACTGGCCACGTATGGCAGTTGATGTCTGCAACAAACTTAAGAACTGTGAGAGGTGCATTCGAAGAAAAGCACAACCTGAGAAAGCTGCACCTCTTGTTAACATTAAAACCACAAGACCACTCGAACTTGTCTGCATGGACTTTCTTTCCATAGAACCAGACCGAAGTAACACCAAAAATGTTCTAGTGATAACCGATCATTTTACAAAATATGCTGTTGCAGTGCCAACACCAAATCAAAGAGCTAAAACTGTAGCAAAAGTGCTATGGGAGAACTTCCTTGTTCATTATGGAATGCCAGAGCGTCTCCATAGCGACCAAGGCACTGATTTTGAATCCCACACTATCAAAGAGCTCTGTCAAATCACAGGAATCCAAAAAATTAGGACCACACCTTACCATCCCCGTGGCAATCCTGTAGAACGATTCAATCGAACACTCTTAAACATGTTGGGTACGCTGCAAGAAGATGATAAAACTCACTGGAAAGACTTTGTAAAGCCATTAGTACATGCTTACAACTGTACCCGAAATGATGTCACTGGATTTTCCCCATATGAACTGATGTTTGGTCGACAACCCCGACTTCCTGTTGACTTAGCCTTTGGACTGCCTGTGTCTGAAAAAACATCTACATCTCATTCACAGTATGTTGAAAATCTCAAGTCACACCTAAAAGAAAGTTACAAGATTGCAACTGAAAACTCTGAGAAAGTCATATGGAAGAACAAACTCAGATTCGACAAGCAAGTCACAGCCGCAGAACTCTCATTTGGAGATAGAGTCCTGGTTAGGAATGTCAAACTACGAGGCAAGCACAAGCTCGCAGACTGGTGGGAGTCGGATGTGTATATTATTCAGAAGAAAGCCGGCACTCTTCCAGTATACACAGTTAAACCAGAAGGCAAAGATCGTCCCATCAGAACTCTCCACCGTGACCTGCTGTTGCCATGTGGCTACCTGTCTCCAGCCTCCAAACCAGAACAAATAAAGCCAACAGTGATTGCACCCGTGACTTCAGAAAATTTAGATCTTCCAGATCTTGAAAATGAAGAAGTGTTCTTACCTGATTTGTCTGATTATTCCAGCTCTTATCTCACCAGAATTACAACTGAGGTTGACTTGCCTGTTCCTCCATCTACTGTCGCTCCTATGCCTGTGGATCCGCCTGGCCAGCACTCACAAGGCTCCATGGAAGGAATGGTTGCTGAGGAACAGGAAGTAGAGTCTGGACCTGAACCTACTGCTAAACTGGGCATGGAGCAAATAGCTGAAGATGCAGCAGATTCTGCCGACTCGGAGCCTCTCGAGGAAAACTTCTTCCCTCAATCAGGACCCGTCTCTCCTCAGCCAGAAGCTACATCCCCTCCAGAACAAACCAGCATGTTAAGTGATTCTACTGCTTCAGAACTCTCTAGTCCAGATCCTGAACCACTTGTCCGATGCTTGACTCGAACACGTCAGCCACCATCTCGTCTGCAGTATTCGAAACTTTGGCATCCACTTCTGCAAAGCATCCAGTCGCTGTTCCAAGGACTCAGTACAGCTTTTACATCTGCTTTGGAACTGGATGAGACTTCCATGACCTCGGCATCATATGACGGTGTGATGTGTCACCAGCCGCTTGCATGTGCGAGGACGCACATGAGTTTAGGGGGGGGAACCTGTAACCCGCAATTAGTCAATCAAGACTTTTATTTTTGCGGGCCCACTTCCTGTTTTGCCCAAACTCCTCAACTTATTTAAAGCCCCGCCTCCAGCCAGGTTAAACTACATCACCTGTTCCACTGTGATTGTGGCTGGCTGTTGGCATCCTGCTGAACATTTCATCCTGGAAATAATCCAAGTCTCTGAAACCACTGATTTGCTCTCTTGGTGAGTTTGTTCCTAGCATAGCAGTATCACATTGGTATGCAATTGCTGCTTGATTGCTCATTGGAGCATTGTTTTATTAGAACAGTTGCTGTTGTGCCTGGGCTGTCACAGCTGATCGCTGTTGGGTGTGCCCCACTCCCTGCTTTAAGGTAACTAAACTGCTGGTATGGTGTGTGTGTTTGGGCACTTTGTAAAATGAAATGTGTTAAAATAGGATCATGTAGCTACATTTAAATTGATATTGCGCAGTATATTTATTTAATTTCTTCCTCTCACACTGCTTGAGTATTTGAGTTAATTTATTTTATTTGATATTTTGAAAGTTACCTTTGATTCCAACTTTTCAAGTTTAACCTTAATTGATTAGTTTGAAATGATTATTCTTTTTGTTTATTTAAATTATGGTTAATTTACCCTGAT
>NW_015150553.1:1558407-1586355 GCF_000732505.1 Cyprinodon variegatus | reverse complement strand
CATATATGAATACAATTTCTTGGTACAGTAGGTTGGCATCCAGTAATACAAAGAGGAGCAACTAGATAATAATAATGTAAAAAGAATTTTAAGCAAAAATTGACACTCGCCATTACACATACAATAAAACAGGAAAGGAGAGATGAGGTGAAGGAAAGTGGAGGTTCAGGAAATACATCACATTAGAGTTGCAGGCACAATGTACAGATGCATGTCAACTAAATTCAACCTCTGAGGCTCCAGTTATGTTAAGCCATTACTTAAACATACGAATATTTGCCCACAAATGTCTACACTTGACACTTAAAGCTGGAGTACTTGGCAGAAGGCGCTGGCAGAGAGAAGATAATAAAATAAATAAAACAAAGAAAGACTGAATAAATGCCAAACAGGTGTTGGATTAAAAGTGGACAGATGACAAGGCAGCATTTACAAGGGGAGAGGAGGGAGCAAACGGGGCTTTTTCTGTATGTGTAGTTTTACAGCTGGACAGCACAGGACATGTACTTGTGCAGCTTATATGGATGCTCCCTGTAAGCTTCACATCTCATCATGCTGTGTGACATACCTCCACATTCACTGACTTTAGATGTTTTTATATGTTGCTCTCTATTTCATCTTCTGTTGTCAGAGGTTTAGAGACACCTTCACGTTTGAAACTCAGCCCCTCCATGCTGGTTGATCTAAAGTCTAGATTTTCTTTACAGAGGTCTATTGTTGCCTCTCTGTCTCTTGACACTGTTTCATTCTAGCTCTGAAAAATGGCTGATATAAAGCGACAAGATTTATAAATTTTAATGTTGCATTTCTTATAAGTTGACACTGTTTTCAGTAGTTGCAAGTGCAAGAACACTTTTTTTAATTTACACAAGGTTTTCCTTGTATTTTTCATATATGGTCTCCTAATTTCTTGCAAACTCCTTTCAACCTTGAATAAATCCTTTTCTTCTCATGGCTTTCCTAAATGCGTCTCCTTGCACCAGGATGATGTATCCCTCTCATCTATCCTTCCATCCTTCTGCCCCGCCTCCTGCCTACTCTGGTGTAGCCTCTGTCATTGTTAAGATAATTATTTATTAACGTGTTTATGTCACAGTCGTCTCAGTCTGTCTGTCGCTACCATCTGTGCCCAGTTAGGTGCCCGGCTCCCTGTGCCGCTGTGTCCTGCCTGTGGGGGGAAAAATAACCATTCGCGGGGGCAGATTATGACACAGACACGGATGCAAAGAGAGACGCCCAGGAACACTTTGTGCTGACGGCCCCAACGGTCAACCTGTATTGCCCCTCAGGATAGGTGGGGTTAGCGGAGATGAGAGGCACGCAGCAGTAGCCGCCACAGTCCCTTCTGTCCTGTCCTGTTTGCTTTGTTCTCTTGAGTCAGCACTATGTATGAAAGAAGGTGGTCACACACTAACAAAGTTATTTGAAGGACAGAATAAAACAGACAAATTAGAAAACCATCACTAAATGCCTAGGTGATGTTCTTGGTAAATTTATATGGGTCTACTTAAAGTGCAAACAATCTATTTTAGAGCCATAAAACCTATAAATATTTAAACTATAAAGCTATGCATTATCAGCCTTTCTTTTGTTTTTCAAAGAAAAATGAATTAAATACACTTTTAACAAAAAATATCTAAATCTTTCTTGAAAATTAAAACTAAATACCATTTATGATATATTACATATCATTTTTATCATTGTTACTCAAAAAATGGAAAAATATCCATAAATGAAAATACCTTGGTGATGTAAAATGAGAACAGGCAGACAGCCCTGAGATGGCAGTAAGGTAGTAGAGCCTGATTTACGCTTGATGCAACCGTGAGTTCATGTGGCAGAATTACGTGCTTCTTAGCTTCCACTTCCTCTGTGCGGTCTCCATCCAGACAGAAATTCTACAGCACGCACCAAGGAAAAATGTATGACTACGCAGACAGCTCCGCAGGTAAAAAAAAAGGCGAGTGAGCCACAGCTCCTACTGGCAAGGATTCACAATTGTAAACTTATAGAGACATCTTGTGATTTAGCTCATAAATACCACCACTATCAGGAATACACCACTATCAAGAGATTGTAAAAAAAAAAAAAACTCTTGCAAAGCCGGGAATACACTGTAGGATTTTTTTGCTCTTTTTGTCCGATTCTCCAGTCGTGCAAGAATTTTTCAATCAGGCCAACTTTCAGCCTAATAGCGCATCGTTTAGTGTTCAGGGGGTAACAAGGGGCGACTAGCCACTCACGACCACCTCCCGATCAGGAATTACAAGCTCGGAAGAAAATCAAACAGGATTTAAATTTAGTCGCCCGTCGTAAGGTGGTTGTGGGCAAATCGTTCAGTGCTCATGCACAAACAAGGATTCTTCTTCAGATGAAAACACAGAAGTATGGGGGGTGCAGGTGAAATGGAGCCCTTTCGTTAAAATTGACTGATGGTAGTAGCCATGTTTGCTCAGCCATGTCTTTGTCAAAATACCTTGTCGCCTTTTCTTTTTAGGGCTTTGAGCTCGCTCTAAAGAGTGAAACGTGCTGGTAGATCACTGAGAGCGGCAAGCCGCACAGTGTTAAAACATACATTGTGACCTGTAGCTGTATGAAATGATTGAAAAAATTGTACAGTGTATGCCCGGCTTTAAAACCGAAACCACTGCTTGTTGGAATCAAAACGTTTCAGGCTACAGATCAGACCTTGTTGCACTCTTCTCACTTAAGGACATCAACTGAGGCAACAGTTCTCTTAGACTTAAGAAAGTAAGAAAATAACTACATAAATCTATCTTTCCTGGTCTGACGAGTCTCCACGTTGGCTAACATTAGTTTACAATGTCAAATTTTAGTGTGAACAACATTAAAGCCTAAAACTCCCCTGTCCTGTCAAAAATTCTGGTTGTGGTCAATTGCTGTTTGTGATTTTTTTTCTTGGTTTATTCTGGGCCTGTTAATACCAGTAACATTACCAGATCCTACCTGTTTTTTTTTTTTTTTTGTTGCTGACCTGATATCATTCATCAATGACCAAACTGCGCCCACCTTATAATGGTGACTCCTACAGAATAAACCATACCACAAAGGTCCGGCGGTCGCCATAGTTAACAGATTTTCAATCATCTTGTTGAAGCTATCATAGCAATTCTGAAAGCATGGAGGAACAAGACCTGGTAGAGACAATGCATATCTTATAAGGTAGACAGAGAGCCCATTGAGTTAATGTATAATACAGTGCACTTAGGATTTAGTAAGTAAGAACAGTGTTTTCTGACCCTGGTCTTCAGTGGTCTGTCTCCCACGAGTTTTAGAAATATTTCTGCTAAAGCGCAGCTGAATTAAATGTTTCCATTATGTTCTCAGCAACCACTGAATTTCGCAGAGGACTGTCAATCAACCATTCATTCAAGTCCTAAAATACACCTAAAACATGTAGAACAGTGGGCCCTAAGGACCAGAGTTTGGAAAACACTGCGGTAAGGCATTGGCAGCTTTTAGAGAAGCGGTGCTGCCTTCTGCTTTACAAACCCTGATTTGAGCTTGAAGCAGTGTAGTAAACAATACTATGTAAAATAATATTTTATTGAATATAACATATGGTGCAGTGATGTCAACAGTCTAATGCATCTTGAACTCAATACTGAAAGATTTAGACATTTGCCTGAGGGCCACATAACGGCATGTTGTAATATGACAGAGAGAGGACAATAAGAGATGAAAAGAAACAAGAGATAAATGAGGTGAGGAGGAGAGGAAGATGGGGACATTAAGATAGAGGAACTCGGAGAAAAGCCATTGGGGGAGTGAAGGGATTGTGATCATGCATTCTAGATCTCAATAAGTAAACAGAACAAATATTCTCCATCTCTTCTCCTCCTTGTCGTCTCATCAGCCATTCAAAGGCCAATGTTATCCCTTCCTTGAACATGATCTCTGCTGGCTTGCTCTCTTCTTGGCAATTCATCTTTTCTCATCTAATCATTTCCCCACAGCAGCTTTCATTCAATCTTTTCTTTCTCCAATCTTCTTCAAATTCCCTTCTTATCTTGCTAGTCTTGTCCACATGGTTGTCGAATATCTGTATACGTCTAGGTTGTTGTAACATTCTCTACAAGTAGAAGATGGGGAGGTAGACTGCCAAAGGTGGTGCTCATGGTGGCCTCTATCAAGGAGTCAGGAGGAGAGTGGGTACTTCCTTGGGGAGTGTTCCTCATTAGTGTGAATGGTACACAAGAGAGGATGTACAAACTGTGTGTATATGTGTCTGTTTGAGTGCCTCTGTCTATAATTAGGAGTCACAGTGAGTAGTGTGCTGGATCACAGTTAGATAAGTGCTCTGGCAGCTAGCCAGCATTTGAGCACACACAAACATACAAACACCCCCACAGAGGCAGCTCGCAATTCTGTGGTCCTAGTATGACATAGCATCAGGGCTGTTAAAGATGATGTGGCTTCTCTCCTCTGTGAAGGCCCACCTGCAGATTGCAGGAGCCAAGTGGATGTATCCAGTGTTACCCTGAAAATCTACAGCTCTAGCTGGAAACCACATCCGCAGATGCACACACCTACACATCCATGCTTTCTCATCTGCCGGTCCACAGGGCAGACAGCATTGGAATTTTGATAGATATCTAAAATGGTGAAACAAAGATGTGATTCAGCCACATTGCATGCATGCTCATAAATGGAGGCATTGTCGAGGGAATAATTTTTGCCCTGTTTCAACCCTGTGTTATGAAACAAACACACACACACAGTGCAGATTTCCTTAAAATGCAACCTCAGCCTCAGAGAAGAAATCTTTCATCACAGCTTGACTAGCACTGGACAGGCTTGGAAATCTCCACACATGCATAAAAGTACAGAGAAACACAACCACATGGAGAGAGACTGTCTCTATCAGTCCCTCCACCTGCTTCCCCTCCCCACTAAGTCAGTATCAGTGGACCACCTGTACCCCACACATGTATATTAACCTAACTACTTGCTCTGCTAGCTGCAGATGTATGCTTCACAAGGCACTTAATCACAGAGAGTCGAGGCATTTACAATTCAAATGAAGTCTCACAGGTCTTGGTACGCCTGGAGAGTCCTGTGCCAGTCCTATACAGTGCACAGTGATGCACTTCATCCTCATGTCCCTGTATGGACCTTCTGAAAACAGATGGATGGAAAATGGATGTGATGGTTTTAAAATTTCAAAGTTAGAGGCGTAAATGCTATAATGTAATGCATTTAGACTATGAGCAAAAAACAATTCCCTCAAACGAAAAGGGAGATATGTGTTGGGAAAGAGTGGACCCCAGTAAGACAACTGTTTCAGAAAATACGGCCTGAAAGCACAGACCTCTGTAGCACAAATTACCTAATTGGGAAAAACACAATGTTGGTATAGAAAGCAGATGGAAAAAATTCTGCCGGAGCTTGTATTTGTGCTATGAATATCAAGGTGTCTTGATAAAGCAAAAAACTCAACCACAAGCTTCTCATCACAGAACAGCGTTTAGTTGTCCTAAGAGGTATGGCTCAACTATCTTTGTACAAACATGAAACAAACATGTATTCTTATTTCTCTTTACAAAACAGCTGAAACAGATTAAACTTCAGCTTCAGACATTCATTTGTACCCTACTATTCACTGACCAAAACTCTTTAATTGTATGGAGCAAGTCTGTAAACAACATTTATAGAGTCTATCTAAAGATTTTTATTTAGATTTAGATCTAAACTTTGACTTGGACGTCTAATACCCTCTGTACACTTGTAAATGCATATTTATATCCTGTATAGCACTTCTGGATAGATGCTAACTGCATTTCGTTGCTTGTACTTGTGACAGTGCAATGACAATAAAGTTGAATTCTATTCTATTCTATTCTATTCTATTCTAATAAATGTCATTCAGTTGAGTTATATGGTTGTAGCTCTAGCTGTAGGTTACAGTCAATGTTCTACTGGCTATAGCAAGAAATCAGCTTCATTTCCAAGTCTTTTGCAGCATCTTAGCAGTTTTTCTTCTATAATTGCTTTGTATTTAGCTTTATCAATCTTAGCTTCTCTGTCCCTGATGAAGATAAACATTCCACAACGTGATGCTGCCACCCCAACCTTTTGACCATGTGGAAAGTCTGTTTAGGGTGATTTCAGTGGTATATCTCCTCAAGTAATAACTTTGGTCCCGTCTAACCAGACACCCTACGAGACAAACTTTAATTTGGAGCTTATGTGGTTTTATTTCAGGAAAGACTTTTTCACCTCTCTTCTATATGTAGGCCTCAGTTGTAAAGGGTAATCCCACATCCTCTGTAACCGCCCCGCTCCAGACCGCATGCGCAAAGCAAAGCCAACAGCCTCCGTGGTTCTTTCAGTCTTGCTCCGCTCCGACTTCCTTTCAGCTCGAGGAGAGCATGCGCGTTATTATCCTTAAATGCACACGAGCAAAACATGCGGTAATGAACGATTAATTTAATGTGACATAATTAATACTCACCATCAGCATCAATCACATGTTTTTGCCCGAACATTTCTTTTCGTTTTGGGTCTTTGTGATAAGGATTATCAGGATAATCAGGATCATTTCTAAACTCAAAACCTTTCATCCATGCCTGAGATAAGAAGTTTCTTTTGAAGTTGTGAGATGTGCTTTTGGAAGTTGTTGTTCCTGGATTTGATGAAACTTTTAAGCCTCTCAGTATAAAATAAATATTTTGATCGAGATGTTGAAGCAGATTTCTCTGTTGAAGTACTGTACCAATATTTTGCACTCAATAATCTAATTAAATGGTCTTAGTTTTGGGGAATATACTGTATAAGAAATATGCTCTATTTTGTAGTTACTGATTTGTTTCTTGCCCTTTTTTACTCTGACAAACTGGATCGTCTCGCCATTCCTTTTCCTGTGTGGTGTGATTGCAATTGCGAATCTTGACCTGGCTGGCTTCCATTAGAGCGCAGCAAAAATTAGCTTGGCCTCCTATTTTGACAGTGAAGGACGGACAAGTTGACAGTGACATTCGGAGGAGTAGCGGTGGATATGGAACAGTTCTCACTGAATAAAATGACTGTGGCAAGTGCTCCGCACAACGTACGTGAGTGGGGCGGAGCGGAGCGTTGATGGAGGGTGTGGAATCTGGGGGTAAGACAGATCTTTACAGGACATTCTGAGCTTTGGATTGCTGCAGTTCCTCCAGAGTTACCATGAGTCTTTGGCTGTATCTTGAGGGAATACTCATCTTACCAGGCTTCTTACTTTATTTAATGGTAGGTTTTGCAATTGTGTCGTAGTATTTCTGTTTTTGGATTATGGATTGGACAGTGCTCTGTGGGATGCTGTAACTAGGGTATGTTTTTGTTGTAGACGTACCCTTCTATAAATTACTCTGTAGCACTATCCATAACCTGTATGCTGTGTTGGTCTTACTAATGCTGTCTTTTTAACCAGAATTCTCTAATAAACCTTTCTGGACTTCAAAAAGCACCAGGGTTTTTGCTGAGATGAAAATAACTAATTGAGCCACTTTCGAAGGAAATTGTCTGTACTGTACTTTATTACTTTATTAAAGAGGTAAAAAGTGGGTGGCTTTCAGAAGCCATATATCTTTTTCATTTACCACTTTGCAATTATTAATTAATTACTGTTGGCCTGTCACAAAAAATCCCAACTAAATGTACTGAAGACCTTTGTTGTGTGTGACACATTATTAAATGCGAATTAACTTCCACAATACAACTGCTTTGACATTAAATCAATTCACATTTAATAACACTTGATCTGCAAGTACCCTAAAACTCATTCATTTTGTTAGTATATTGAATGCTGCAAAATTAATCTAGTTTTGAAGAATAAAATATGGCACCAGTGGTTTTCATGTAAGAAGACGAATCTGTTTGATTAAGGACTTCTAAATTGGTATTATCTATTTGTGCATGTATCTACTGGTGATTAAAAGTAACATTTTAATCTCACCTGGATTTTTATTTTAAAACTAATACAGTATTTATCCTTCGCCTCAGCACTTAGGTAGAGAAGCTGACATTTGCTTTCACCTTCTCAAATGACAAAGTTTAGCTTAAAAATGCAGGTTGTCGTGCAACTGGTCCAGAAGCAAATAATAATTCAACAACTTTACTGTCAGGCCTCACAGAGTTTAATGAGGAAGAAAAAATGGCTACTTACACACACACACTTAGAAAGATGATGACATTTTCCTTAGCTTCCTTGGATGTTAAAGTAAAAAAAAAAGTTACTTAACTGCACCCACCCACACACAGCAAAACAAGCACAGATTCATTACAGGCATGAAAGTGCATAGGTGCCCTTGCGTAAATGGAGCAAACAAATGACACCCTAATAGCTTTTGCTACATGCTTTAACCTTCAACATGGGGTATCAGGTTCTCAAAGTGTGCACAAAAAAACTCATTCTCGTCTGGCTATAGGTGGTGAGGACAATGTGTTGACTCTCATTGACTTAATTTATTTTCATTTTCAACCCTTTCTATGCCCTAACCCTAGAATTAACCCTAAACGTAACCATTACCAGTGCATTCCTCACCCTAACCCTAAATCACCTTAGCCGCTGGCAAAAAAGCTTGTGAGGACCAGCAAAGTGTCCTCACTTTACGAGCGGTCCTCAATTTGATGCTGAAATCAGGAAATTGGTCCTCACTCTGACAGGAGCACCCACACAAGCAACAATACACAGTTCAGAAGCAACATCATTTATATTTCATGTTTAACACTGGATTTAACCTTTAAGTGAAGACTTGTGATCTTTGTGCCTGTTATGTGTAGAGACCTGAGCCTACAACTCTCAGTGAAATTATGTTCTGTATTGGCTGTGTGGAGGTAGGAGGGGAGGATCCAGCTGGTCCGGATAAAGTCACAAGTAATAGAGGTCGACCAAAGGCCAGAGCGTTTAGGGATTATAGCTCAAAGCGCAATAAGGAACAGCGTTAAAGTCTACACATGAACAGGAGGGGACACAGCATTCACACACTGGTGCTCTAAATCCTACAGCATGCTTGATTACAACTCGGTACAGTGCAGGAAGGTAGGCAGGGGGAGTATACAAAGAAAGGACACTCTTTTTCGTTCTTCTCCCTTGGGGCATTTTTTTTTTTTGTTTAGGAAATTTCTCAACTCCCTTTTGACCAAATATTTCCATTATAATATTTCTGTGGATTAAAATAAAGTAGTTTTTCTTGATTTTAACACAATCAGCTAGTCTTACCAGCCACCTTATAGTGGTACACCTGCCCGATTGCTTCTAAACATACAGAGAGTTAGTCATTAAGCATTTTTAGGGATCTAGATGACCTGCTAAAGTTGACTTTGAACATGTCATTGCTTTTTTTAACAGACAAGCTGGTCTGTGTCTGTGGTTTCTCAGGAATGCTGATCAACTGGAGATTTTACAGGAAAATGTAACAGATGTACAAGGAATGATCCGAAAAAGAGAGGATACCCAATGAGTGATGGGTTGAGTTTAAAAGCGAGTATTAAATTCAGAGGTCAGAGGAGAAGGGCCAGACTGGTTTGAGATAAAAAAGGAGGGCAGGCTTAAAAAAATCTGTAAAGCATTCCATGTCTGTGAATACATAAAGTAAATAGATGGGCTAAAGTGTCAGAACATAACACTGGTAAAACTGTCAGCTTAGGACAGGAGACTGAGGATGCAGTTCACACAAATCACAAAAAGTATTGGATAAAACTGTTTCCTGGTTTTATGAGTGTCTAGTTTGATTGCAGCTTTCAGATGTCAGAGAGAGAATTTAAAGCCAACATCATAAGAGCATGGATGCATCCTGTTTTTTTTTTATGAATGTCTCCGGCTGCTGGTGATCGTAGTAAAGTTTCCTTTTTGGGGGCAAACTTTGTGCTCAGTAATGTCAAGCCTACCTGAGGTATATTTCAACATTACCCTTATCCCTACACCCTTCTTTAAAGCCAACTGTACTCAAATGCTATTCAAGGTCACTAGATCTCAATCCTATACAGAACCTTTCTGGAAGAGATGAAAGAATGGATTTTCATCATGGGTGTGCACGTAACTGATCGACAGTAGCTGCATGATCCTTCTATGTCAATATAGATCTAGATCTCAGGGATCTGGCACCATGTTAAATGGCTAGTATTACAGGTGTACCTAATAAAGTGGCTGTAAGTTTGTTACTTAGCTATAAATGTAAATGAATATGTTCATAAATTTAACACCACAAAATCTTCCCTTAGTAACCGTGTAGCAAAAAGAATTGTGAAGCTGAATTGTAATTGTGAAACTGTAAATCATTAAAGTCACTGCCTCATTTTACATATTTCTCTTCTTCTACCCTCCCTAACATAGCCCACAGAAAATATTACATTGGCTTTTGCAACAAATTGCAACAGAAAAAGCTGCTCTGTCACATTGACTTTATTAGAGGTAAGATACTATTGGATCGCCTCACTTTGGGAAGGATTAACTCAGTTGGGTACATAAGGCAGCATTCTTGAAGACAATAAAGGACAAAGCAGTGCAGGTGAGAAAACACTAAAGGTCTCCATACTAAGACTTGATTTGCACAAAAGAAATGTTTTTTCTTTGAAGCGACCAAAGTTTTACCTCACATAACCAACCTTAATCTATACCTTAACATCAGTAATTTGTCGACCTTCATCAGTAATCATTTATTAGAGTATCCCACTTTAAGCAGCAATTAAATATCGAACTCAATTGTGTAAATTCAAATCATTACTGCACCTAAAGGTTTTACAAACTTTCATCTAGGGTAATTTTGAAAAAACAAATGACATAAGAAGTGTATTAGCTGATTTGTGAAGTAAAACAAGTGCAGATCCAAGTCTAATCAACCTTGATTAGACCTGCGGGTTACAATCAAGCCTTAGTACCAAGAACCCCCTGTATTCCAATCTGTTACATCAAGGGAGACGACTACAAGACAGTCACGTCCAGTGAGGTGATATCAGGGATATCAGAGCACAGGCACTCACTCAGTTGTCTCCTTGATGACAAAGTGGCGCTCCCATGCGCCTTGATGCCCTGGAAACAAAAGACATGATGACACAGAGAGTAACCAGCCAAAAAAAGAAGAAAACATTTAGAGAAAAGTTCAATTATTTATGGTTAGGAAGAGAGAAGTAAAGATTTCCAAAGCATTCGAGATTTGACCTTCAACAGCTCCTTTTTTTTTTTATTTTTCTTTCTGGAATAATGAAAAAATAGAATGTAGGAAATCAGTAATGAGTGAAAGAGCTTCACTTTTCAGCACTTCCTATGGGCACAACATAAAAAAGCTATTCAAGTATTATTAAAATAAAAATAACTAATCATTGATCCACTTCAGCATTAACAAACACAAAGCTACACTAAATATAGAGATTCTTGGTATAAAAAGAGATGCTACTGACCTGATAGTTTCCTAATTTCTCTAAGCTTATGAGCTGTGAAGGGTTTTCCTTTAGTCACTCATACAAGGTGTAATAAGGAGACACACACAAAAAAAAAGATCCAGCGAGTGGCTGACACCTCAGCTTTATAAATACTGGTGGTTTGTTCTTAATATTCCCCACGCAGGGTTATTATTCATGAACCCACACACAGACGTGCTCGCCAAAAACAAGGACCCTTATACCATTTCAACAACAATAAGCTTTGTGGCTATAGGGCAACGATGGGATTTTTGGCTGCCTCATAAAATGTGCGAGCCTATTGCCTGAGAAACCATCTGTGATATTTTCCTCTGCATCCACATACTTTCCAGTCATAAGTTTAAATACATATCATATAAAGGTTGAGATAAATATATTTGAAATAAATACCAATTATGTCAAGAAAAGACTACATATTATGGCAGAAGTATGTCAGAAATTTGCTAATGGATTCAGAGGTGAGTGCCATCTTTGTAGCTTTCCAACAATTTCACTAATTTTTAATGACGTTATATTTACATGTCTACAGTATTTGAGCCTACATGTATAGAGAAAACTGTCAATAATTCAAAATTCTGATATTAAGTCATAATTAGAAAAAATAACTTGAGTTGTGCGCTGGAGTATCGGATCAATACCAAGAAATAATCACTTAAAAGAAGGAGTCTTACATTATTTGAATAAATGCCATTGATGAGTGTACGTAAACTTCTGACTGAAAATACAACAAAAACAAAAAAAGGTAATGCAAAAAAAAATAAAAAGTCTTCCTATTCTAGGGAACCAAAGGAAGAAAGGGTTTTATGGAAATGTTCAATTACGAAACAATGGTTATTATGCTACAGCAAAAGAAGTATATTTAGAGAAGTCGAGGAGGTTTCCAGTATTTTGCTGATTGCATATTAATGGAGCATAATAATAGGTCCTTGAGCTATACACTGAGTAGCTGCTAAGGAGATGCAGGTGGGCTACATTAATGTGAGGATGCTTTGTAGTGGTAAAACCAATCTTATGTAATCCTGTGTGAACAATACTTTGGGCTGCAAATCAGGCCTTAATGGCTCTAGTAAAGTGTTAGTCTTGTTATAACAGTTGTTAAATACTAGGTTTGTTCATTCTGTTTTATCACAACAGAGCAACAAGCCTATATATGGAGCTTTATATAAAACAAAAATATAATCAACCTGGCATTTTTACAGTTAAACAGTGACAGCTTCTTTCCTTTTTCCCTATGGATGGTGCTTATCATATACCTTGCAATATTTAAAAGCAAATAAGATGAGCCCAACAGATTGAAAATCGGTGAGAAGATGAGCAATGACAAGGAGGGCAAAAGTAGAGTAAAAGGGTAACAGTAATAAAAGAGCTGAGATGGAGAGAAGGTACACAGTTGAAAGGCTGACTTCAACGGTCACAAGGTGGAGTGGAATTATATGAAGGAATATCATGAAATGTGCAAAAGACATGATGGAGAAGGCATGATCAAGCAGAGAAAAAGATGTTTGAGAAAGAGAACATGGAGCCTTAAAGCAATAAAAAGGACAGTGACAAGTATAAGATGAAAATGAGATGGCAGCAAAGGCTGATGTGAGATACATCAAAAGAGAGGGAGTTGAGAATTGTAGAAAGTAAAGGAGATCATAGGCAAGGAATGAATAAAACATAAAGAAAGCAACAAGAGTAATACTAATAAAGACAGAAAGAAGCAAGGATAAAAGTTAAATGGCAGAAACTCTTATAGAAATAAAAAGAAGAATGCAAATATTCCATGTAGGGCAGCAAACTGCATGTCTTCAGCTCCTCCTCCTCTTGGCCTTTCCTTTTAATTCTATCCAGGCAGCGCTATTACTCAGTAAGGACCAGGCTGTACAAAATGATCTAGTTTACAGGAATAGGAATGGAAGACCTATATAGTCATAGTCATCACTGGACGCGTCCATCCCTCTCTTGAAAGTAGAACAGATGTGGATAGCACTGGTGACGCAGAATCATATCTCATTGTACATATTGATTCAGGATCACCAGCCCCAGGGAGATGCAAGAAACGTTTATTAAGGGTGGGTTGGGGTTGCAGAACATGATCTGTGTCAACACTTTACACAGGAGTAATGAGTGGACATAAGTAAATGCATGCAAGACCAAAGGCTTCTTTTCCCCCCAGACACAATGGATCAATAATACTGGACCAAACATCCCCAGAACAAAAGCAAAGAAAAATAACCCATGGATGTACTTTCTTTTTTTCTTCTGGAGGTGCAGATGCTGTAATTATTTACTGGGAATAAATAAGACACATAGTCAGGCTATAAATAATCACAAATGAATACAACCAAGAAAGTCTCTCCGTGGTTTGTTTTGAGGAGAACTTTTGGTGTTTGAATGAGCAAACTACAATTTAAATAAATATGGTATGAAAAACAGGAAAACGAAAGATAACTGGATCTAGCTATGTTTCCATTGCGACATCCTTAATGAGCACACTAATACATCAGCTGTAATCTTAACCAGTACAAATGAAACCTGTTTCTCTTTAAACCTTTAAATACAAAACATGGCTTCTGATGGAGCCAACAGTAACATTGAAAGAGCATATTCATGGGTTGGTTACTGCTGTCAAGAGGTAGCTGGTCTTTTATTGATGTAATAAAATATCCTGGGGGGCTGGAGTATAGTGGTGTAGTGGTGCCCCTCCCGTGTTGCTACACATTCCATGTCAGTCAGTTGAAAAAAATCTAATACATACTTAGTTTACAAATAAAGTCAGCTGTTTTGGAAATATTTAAAGTTATATTAAGTCATCTGTAAAATATTTCAAGCAAACTGCAGGCTATAGCCATCCCTGCAATGATTAACTCACTAATATCAGACTGTCAGATACCTTGTGATACACAATGACCTGGTTTGCCTTAAAGCTAGAAATAGGCAAAATAATGAACACACAATTGTTAAATATAAGTCTAAGTATTAAAATTAATGCAACTTAAAATCATTTTTTATAGAAAAAACTCCTTTCTGCAATAATGTGCCTTTAGATGTAACTGCTGAATTCGACGCAGAGCCACAAAGTCTTGATCTCTTGTTTGGAGAAGTAGGTGGGCATCAGACGCGAAGCTCTGGAGTGTTCCAGGTCATATCTGGATGACTGAACCTTCCGTCAGCCTTGGTGACTATTTCCTCCTCTGCTCCACTCTCATGTGGGGTTCCTCAGGGCTTGGTGCTGGGTCCTCGCTTGTTCTTTCTCTATTTGCTCCTGCTCGGATCCATACGTATAAAACATGGTATTTTTTTTACCATTGCTATGCAGATGACAGTCAAATATATGTCCCGCTAAAAAAGAAAGATGCCCACTCTTTCACTGCCTTAATAAAGTATGTGCTTACATAAAGGCCTGGATGTCTGCACTTTTTAAATTTTAATTAAAAAAAGACTAAAGTGATGGTTTTTGGCGACACCACTGGAACAGATCTGTGCTCTTTGGTCCAACATATCAAACTATTCGCCACTAATCTAGGGGTAAATTTTTTTTAAATCAAGTTTTCTGTCATTTGAGGCAGCCGGCCAAATCAAAGCCAGTTGTTTCAAGACAACAGTTTATAATGGTAATCCATGCCTTTGCAACCATTTGGCTTGATTATTGAAATGCCCTTTATGTGGGGGTTAGCGCCTCCTCCATCTCTCCCATTCACTCCACTGGCTGTCCATACATTTTTAAAATTCATTCATTTGCTTTTCAATCCCTGAAAGGTCTTGCCTCACCATCACCTCTTTGAGCTTCTACATCTTTATAGACCTACTGGCTCTCTCAGGTCAGCTGGCCAGCTGAGAGAGCCTAAAAAGAGGTAGCTCAGAGGGGACCGCACCTTTCGCTGTTGCAACTCCAAAACTCAACAATGACCTTCCACAGCACATCAGACAGGCCACTTCTCTGACTGGTTTTAAATCTCTTGTCAAAACCCACCTTTTCGATTTGGGTTTTGACACCTAGGTACAGAGTGGGCTTTACTTTATTTAATCCTTTTATTCTGTTTATCTTTTACCCGATTTTTTTTAGCTGTTTTGTTTTTATCTGTACTATTTTATTTTTTATTCATTTTTTTCTGTACAGCATTTTGGTCAGCTGTGGTTGTTTTATAAGTGCTTAACAAATAAAATAGGAATGGTCTGGATAATGAATTCATATGTTTTCCCTTGCAAGGGTATTGTTGATGCTTTTCTGTTTTATTTTTAAAGAAACATTTACCTTAGGATATTAATCTTAAAAAATATAGAATGTCAAGATGAAACTGTAGCATTTTCCCTCAAGGCTACCATAATTAGAAAACTTCATACAGACCCAAAACAAGCAAAATACATTTTTTGGAAAAAGAAAAAAAAATCTTATGAAACTATTCAATCTGCCTCAGTGGATCTTGCAAATCACCCCCAAAACTCTCTATTGTGAGTTAAAGGCTTAAAGGCTGTGTGAAGTATAGCATTTTTTTATTTCTTTGGAAGATAATGGGGATGCTCTCTTAACTTCGCAGCCAAACTAAAACCAGTATTCAACATTTGTTGTGGCAAACTGCTCTCTTGGTGAACGTAATATAATGGTCAAAGCACTAACACTGGAATAGAGTGCGGTCCAAGAATCGGCTTTTAATGCTCTTAGAGTTGTTGGGCTTTTTTTCCACTGTATTCGGATGCAAACTCCCTGCCTTTCTTTATTCATCTGCACACTTTAAGACAACTTCAGAGTTTTCCCCCCCCACAAAAATAAGGATTAAAGAGAGCAAACTTGGCCCTTGCTTAGAGATTTCAATCTCAACTTCACACTTCAGGGTCACAGTGGTACACATCTAAATGTTAGTAGCGAATGCAAGAAACCATAGAAACTGATAAATTGGCTATTTTGAGAGAGCTAAAACTGGTTATATCAATGTTTCATGTTGTACTAACATGGTAGTTTACATAACTGCTAAATTAAACATTCAACAAGTTAAGATGTTGATTACCAAGAATTGACAAGTTTCCAGGTATGGTACACTGTATTCACACAGATGAATCATCAAGGACTCCACTTTTGACTTTTCCTTGAATTGACCATTAAATTAAAAATGCTATTTTTTTTTACCATAAATATTGCCTTTATATCTGCATCGACTGAAAAACAAAGAGGAACAAAGAGGTATAAATCTGCATGAAAAACTCAAATGCTCCTCTGTTCAGTTCTCTATCCTAGCCCACAAGGAGACAATAAGTGAGTATCCCTCCGCTCCCTTTATCCTTTTCATGAGGAGGGAAGGGATGACAAAGAGGAGGGAACAAAGAGAGGAAAAGAGACAGAAGTAGAAGGCCACAAAGAAAAGTTGCCCAAATCTACCGAGTATAGCAACCAACATGGGAAGATGGTGAGAGAGAAAGATGGGGAAAATTGAACAAGTGAGCTCACCACCAAGCACTTTTGATTCTCCCATAAAATGCTCCTTTTAAGAATGCCCATGAAATTAGCTCGCTGAAAGAAAGCAATCTCAATCGATTCAATCCCCTCTAAAAAGAAAAACTAAAAATTCAAACAACCACCAGACCTCAAACTCTTAAGAAGCTCTGAGGGACATAAAATAGCTTCTCGGCTTTTTTTCTCTAAATCCACTCTTCTTATACACGTTCTGAGCTTTTCTTTCCCCCTAAATTCAACAGTGTAAAGTACGATCCCAGAAAGACATTAAATTTGCAGCTCAGGTCGAGCTCTGTGACGTGCCAATTTTAGGGGGATTTGATCTTTCTTGATTAGCGTTTTTGTCCAGGTGCAACAGTTTGACAGATATAAAGTTTAACTTCTTTCACAAAACACCCCATGCCTGGAATTGGACACATTCATGCCGTCTCCATGGTATGTGTAAACGGAAAGAGCCAAGAAGAAGTTAGTGTTGGTTTATAGCTAGATAAATCTGATCAGGGACATTTTGAGTAAAACAAACTTGTTTCCATGATGCTGGTTTCATTGATGAAAGCTTATACTGTATCTACAAGAGACATGGAAATGATTAGTAGAGGGTTTTTCTCTTAATCAGGTAATAATTGGAGGGGCTTAACTTTGTGACCTTCACATTATATTGTGTATCAGCATAGACATTTATTGAAAAATGTTCAGATTGCAAAGCAGGACGTATACATTTGCAATTTTAAGACAACTTCTTCATAATAAATAAATCAAATATCACTAAACCTAAAAGTCATCAGAGTAGAACTGGTAATCTATCTATCTGTGCTTAACAGCTGGCTGTGAGCTAAAATGACAGGGATCTCAAGGTGGTATACTGTAGTGTCTTAGCCTTTTCACTCGGACCATTGTATTGTCTTTTTCACATGTTCTCTGCTACTTTTAGAGGCTAATTTATGTTATTTTAATTTGCATAACACGCTTATATATACTGACTTTTATTCTTAACTGTTTTATTATAATATTCCACCAACGATGAATTTAAATCATCTTCACATTAGATTTTATTTTAAAAATCATTAAGACGAACAAACAGATATATCTACATGTCTATATCTATATGTCTATATAAACATACATTAGTATGAAAAAGTATGAAAAAATAAATAAGCTGCAATTTTTTTACTTAAATTGGAAGCATAGATAATTTGTAAGGGTAATTTCTCTTAAGGTTAAGATATTCCCTCCACCTATATAATTTACATTTTGGGACATCCTTTGAATTAGTAAGACATCTGCTTCGTGTTGTATTAATGTTCTGAGAGACATGATCTTTGACTTGGAAAAGTTAGATTTCTGGTGGAGCACAGTTGGAGTCAAGGTTGTGTTTGGGGCACAGTGTTTAAAGAAAACAAGGGGAAGGAAAGAAGAAGACTTCTGCAGACTAGGTTGCTCACTTTGAGGGACCATCAAATTAAAGTCGCAGAAAGACAAGAACAAAGTGAGAAAAAGTAAGAGGACGTTCTAGAAAAGAAAGAGAAAAAGTTGGAAGGAGAAATAGAGAGGGCATTGCTCAACCCTGAGAAGTGGTAGAAACAGTAGAAATAGCTGCCCCACTTGTGGACACACTTTTTTTTCCCTTTCTCACTGACTGTCCTTGATGCACTGGGGTAGCTAACCTACATAGCCCTGCTACATGCTGCAAAGTCTCCTACAAAGTCTTGAACCTAGTGGAACACACAGTCAGTCTTTATCTCCTTCATACACACATGTATGCACATGTAGGGAGGAGTGGGGGGGCTAAAATTAGGGCGCACATGCTGGAAGCTACTGCTGAGCTAAGTCACCTGTGCTGTTAGCCTAGCTTGCTAGCGGGCAGCCAGCTGCTCCTCTAATTAAAAGCTCCTCTTCCAGAGGGGAGTACATATGGAGTACTATATAGCTCCATGATAGTCTTATGATAATGCAGCAAGGCCATTGAAACCAAGGGCATGTCATCTTAAACGAAGATATACTAGACTAGACAAAAAACGATACAGTTTTTATCAGATGGGAAATCAGAAAATATGTTTTGGGGGTCAAATGATGTGGGATATTGATTTTCTTTAAATTGAAACCTGACGCAAATTTAACCTGACAAGCGGGCAAACAAATGTCCGCTTGGCCAGATGTCTGTGTGTATGTATATGTATATGTATGTATATATATATATATATATATATATATATATATATATATATATACACACACAAACACGTCAGAAAGGAGAGAGATTCTGTGCCCATAGATGAATGTTGTGTGGCATAAAATAAGCAAATTCTGCCACTGAACAAATTAAAAGGATCTGAGAAGATGCTGGCTGATACTTGAAAGTTTTATTTCCCATAGTGAAATAAGCCCTGCATCAGCTTGGGCTGTAAGGCCACTGAGATGGCACACAGCAATTACTTCAAAAGCAACATAAAATGGCAGAAACTGTCTACAAGACAGGGCTGATAAAACTAATATTCAAGCGCCTGACCACAATGACCAGTGTTTGATTTGGCGAAGAGAGGAGGAAGGTGACGACCCTGAGAGAGCAACACCCTGACTTTAAAGCATACTGGCCACAGGGAGAATCGGGAATATTCCCTAAGCGCTGGCCTGGGACTTACCTGCTGGCCTGCATCTCTCTCTCAATCTTTTTTTTGTCTGGCAGTGCAGCAGCAGCGCATCTGTCCGAGAGAGGGCCAGACCAGGCCACTTTGGCCAGTAGCATTTGAATAGGGAAAGAGCCTTGGTTTACTTCATTTAACTCCCGCCCCAACAGTCAGTATCCACCACACAGACAGCAGCGTGTGGAGTAAGGGGTGTGTGACGTGTGTCTGCTGCCGGCTGCCACTGTAATGTGTGTATATAGTGAGCGGTGCAAGTTAGTTTAAGAAGCAATGGACTCTGTCTACGACCGTAGTAAAAGGAAGAGGAAAAGCGGTGCAGAGAGGTAGAGAAACGAAAAAAAAGAAAGGCGCTGGAGGAGGAGGACGTGGCCAAATGCAGAAAACTTACAGATTTATTCACCCCCACCAATGGTGCAATGAAAAAAAAAAGACAAAAGATATTTAAAAAAAAAACACGCACACAACATTGTAAGCAAATGTTTGCTATTCAAAGGTGGTGATGGTAATGACACTACTTCTGCTGGTGCTTCAGGAGAAGGAGAGCATTTGGGAGAAGATACAGAACCATTTTTACAATAGAGCAACAACATCCACCAAGTGACATGAATACCACCAAACGCTACCATTAGACATAAATGGATCTCCGCTGTAATACTGGCTTTCTTGGCACTGCAGCATTATTCTAGGAAGTGATTGTGTTGTTGGATTTTTCTGTCTGTTTCTGACTTGAAGTTACTTTGAAAGTTTGTGTATTCCAACTATGGATTTACTGTAGGTTGGAATTCATTACTATTCCCCAGTATGATGATTTGCCATTGAGGCATAATATGATATAACTGTATAGCTCTAACCTGGGCACTACTTATTATGTAAAATCTTTATTATCTTAGTACAATTACAGCAGTAAAGTAACTGTATTTCCCAACCTTAGAAATTAAAGCAGGTCCTTCTACATCAGTGTTTCGCAACCTTTTTTGACTTGTGTTCCCCTTTGGGCAATTTTCAGTACCATGAGTTCCCCTCTTAGTCGTAAGTATTGATGATTATCCAAAAGTGGAATGTACAATAACTAAAATAAAGACTATTTTACTTAATCTTTTAATCTGAACATTTAATTTTTAGAAATGTATGCTTTCCTTCTCAAATAAAAAACAAATATTTTGCCTGGAAGTCAGTAAGGAATCGAAATAAATACAAAATAAAATCATATTCTGAACCTGTATTCATAAAAACTGAGCTTCCTTATAATCATATTTAAACTTGATGAAGTTGGAACAAAAATTATAGTCAGACTGACTTAATTTGTTTTGCTTTGTCTTAATCAAGACACTTGAGCTGCTTTGATGAGCTTCGATAGCTCAGTGTAAAAAACAGCCGATACCAGACTGCTCTCTGTATCTAGTCTGTACCTCTACTTGGTTTTGATTTTGGTTGATAAAAGCTTGTTTAATTTTTTCAGTTGGGTCCTCACAAAGAAAAACAGATCCCAGCCAGGGTGGCCTGGTTACATGACTGACTCCTGGCCTGAAAAAAAATCTCCCAGTTCATTTAAACTGTGGTCTTGTCATATTACAAAATAGTTAAATAATATAGATCAGAAGGAAAGCTCTGACAAAAAAACAGAGAAAAGCTTGAAGGAAAAAAGTTTGTAAATGTAAAAAAAAAGCAGTCTGCTCTTTTTTTTGTGTTTATCAAATGGCAATAAAGCTGCATATGACTGATTAACTGCATGAATGAAGTATACCTGGCATGCTAATATCTCTGTTTTCTACCTGCAGAGCAGATGAGGCACTTAGGCGCACTTCTGGCATTCAAATCATTACTTACCAATTAATCAAACCACTTCACCACAGAGAGGGTATATAACTGATTGGATCTTTTGAGCTTAATTCTATTTTTAAATGATTCAAATTGGTGGAATGGTGATAGAGCATATTTTACACTTTGCGACGCTCCTGGTGAGGCAAATCAAGTTAATTGTCGGATATTACCTTTATTTAAATTAATTAGACTGTAAGAACGAACAAATGGATATCAGAATTAAGAGTCTAAACTTCACAAACTGAAACTTTTTTAACATCCCACTTTTTCTACTGGGTTATAAGTCCAGAGGAAAATATATCCAGACGGGCAATATGTGATGAAGTAGGTAAATCTAATTTATAGTGTTAATGGCATGTATATTGATAAGGCTGAAAAACATAACAATGAACAAATTGTACTGTCTGGGTAATAAATGTAACTGATTTACCTGAAGTTACTTTGACAAAACAGCCTTTTATCGACTTTGCTGTACGCACCAGGAATAATGGCTGCCTAGGAACAACAAATACAAGCGGCAACAAACACCACGGCATGCAAATAAAGGTTCAAACCAGACTCCCACACATGTGCTTTCTTCAGCCTTAAGTAGCAGCGAGCACACTTTAACCCGTGGTCCTTTTTAGGCTACCTGTGAAATGCATTAGTCAGGCAGTCCACAATGCAGACATGCAATTTGTACATGTGGGGGGGAAGCAAAAGCTGGCATTCAGAAAGAAAGAAGAGTACAAAAAAAACTACTGCGGAGATGACTGATGACAAGTGTGGTAAAATTACAGGAGTCGAAGCTGTACCTGCATTTGGGTGAGGCTAGGAAATGGCATTTTTTCTCAGGTATGACAAAGAGTTGTCTTGTTTGCACCTGCTTCAGCGACTTATTGGAAAAAGGAGGGGTGTCGCTAGCAATCATGAGCTACACTGCAATTATGGAGTCAAGATTAACTTCTTGCCTTGTTTTGCAAAGCTCATCTGTACAAACGGTCAACATTCTCTTTCCACTGGAACCAATGCATTTTTGATTTCATCAGCACAGAAATGTAAAGCTTTATATTTATGTAAAAGCTATCTGTTAAAACTTTCCATCAATAATACATCAATTACTTTACTTCAAATGCAACAGTCAGTAGAAAATATTTCTTGACATGTGTGTGTGGCCGAGCATGTACTGTAAGCGTCTAGTTATTTGAGCAGCTTACATGACTGCACTCCAGCTCCTCTGTGAAATATTTTAATCAGATCTTGTCCCGTCACCACCAGCATGTTCTAAAATGAGCACATAAACAGGACTTATTAAACAGATCTCTTAGACTTCAACATTTACAACGGGCCTCATTATTATTGTATGAGCTCAAAGCCTGAGTCTAAAGAGAAAAAAAAGGGAAAAGTAGTGGGAGGAATGATTTGATAAGGCTGATGTCATATCAAAATGGGATTTTTTTCGTCTACATTTGGTTGTAAAGGGCCTTGGCACAGTTAGGCCACAAAGATAAATCACTTTTTATTCAGTATATACAAAACTGACAATGAAAATCCAAAAAATCTATTGTGCATTTGTTTTTAGCCCCTTTGAATCAATACTATAATTGCTATTAAATCTGCAGGTTTGCTGGAGGTTACAGCTCAGTCAGACTAAATAGGAAACACCTCTGTAAAATTATTCTTAACTATTGGCAAAAATAAAGAATTGCATTTATGTCTCAGTTTAGGGCTTTCAAACATAAAGCCCTATGATGAGGCTCTAGTTCTATCTTTTAAGTCAACTGTGCTCTGCTTCCTTGTCTCCAATGAATAAAAACATCCTCACGCAATGACATAGATAACACATTCGTTTTTCCCAACTTGTAATCAACACTGTAATTTTCCTAAACAATGGCTTTCTTCAACTATAAGTTGTCCAGACCAACTATACTCCAATCTATGGATCTCTGCAGCTCACCCAAAGTTACCATGGGCCTTTTAGCTCTGTTCAGGTGGGCCATACTCTATTTGCAGACGACAGAATGAACGGAGGTCTCTGAGATGCTGAAAGCTTGACACAGTATTTCATACCATAACCCTTCTTAAATATTTAAGTTCCGAGGACCATATGAAGCTCTGCATGCTAACATATGATCTCTGATAGACCTCTGAGAACTTTGCAGAAAATCTTGAGTTATGGTGAGAGCAAATCACACAAAGATAAACTCGAGTATACATGCTATATATTTTTAAACCCATAAAACTGTCAAAGTGGAAAAGAAAGGGAGGTTATCAGTTGCAATGAGGCATAATTTAGAAAGGCTCAGAGGGTGTGAATATTTTCTCTAATTCTAACAAACCAACAACCTTTGTATACATGGTATCCTATTCTGCACACACATAACAAAGTAGAATAAATTAAATGTACAATATTCAAGCATTCTCTTTTCCATGTGGTCATGCTAATCCATCTATGTCACATCCAAATAACGGCTTCCGTTTTGCTCTCAACGCTGCATGATTTCAGTCAAACACCACCCTTTGTGTGCTTGTGCATCTGCGTGGATAAGTCAGCGTTTTGTGTGGGTATTGTGCACCCACTCACTCACACAATGGCAAAGCTTTTTCCGTTTCTCAATTTTTCTTGCCAACTTTATATACATCAGGATTAAAGGTATAAAAGAACCTTTGGAGCAGCGAAGATGAGGAAAAGGTGTTTTAAAAGAGAAGAAAAGGGAGAAGAGGAGACAAACCCAAACTCTGCTCCGGTTTTCGTTAGAGGCAGCCATTTTTAGACAGTCATCCATTAAGTCTCCTGCGTTCCCATACTGTCAGACTTTAGCAAAGCCAAGGAGGCCATGTCAGCTGAGGGCACTGGGTGGGTACAAAGCAGAACTCTTTCTGAGCACTGCGGGACTTTGAAGACAAAATAGGAAGAGGAGATAGTGGACTATAATACGCAGCAAAACAGGTTTTGGGGGAAAGAAAAAGTTCCCATACTTGAAAAAGTTTGCTAAAAGAGAAGTTTAGAAAAGCTCAGCCGCAGCATAACAAAAAGGAAGAATGTATTAAAACTGGGCTTTGCTTAGTGGTACAAAAAGTGGCAGAAAATGAAGTATGGGATGCTGTGTTTGTGTTTCAGTCTGACAGGGCCACTCTGTATGATGTCTGTGAGCATCTTACCTCTGCCCCTGTGTGTTCTGTCTGCGTTGTGCGATCAGTCATTTGGCAGTCTTTCATCTTCAGGGCTGCTCTGGCGCTCTCCTGCATACAAAGCAAACACACATGCATCAGCCATGTCCACATCCCACCCACAAACACCAGACACAAACAAATGAGTGGAGCTGCTCCCCCTGCAGACCTGTTGCCTGCCTCCTCCTACAGCTTAGAAGAAAAATATTTGTCCTCCTGCAGGTTTTTGGTGTTTTCTTGTTTGAAAATGTAAATTTTAAATAAAAATGTAATTCACTATCAGATAAAAATAGGAAATACATATGAATGAAAATAAGTTTTAAATGATGATTGTATTTTTTTGAAGACGAGGCTACTTCAAGGGATGTTGATCTGTGATTTTATGAAAGCATTGACTACCAAGTGGCACCAACTGGCTATCAGTCGTTTATGTTAATGTGAATGAATTTTGTTTCACTCTTTTTTGCATAATTGCTTTAATTCAACCAGATAAAAGGGCTTTTTAAGCGAGACAGCCCATTTAAGGTCATGCAACAGCTTTTCATTCATTGTTCTGCTACATAACTCAAGTGCACTTGCTTTAATCAGAGACAAACGATTCCCTCCAGGAGTTTTCTGGTAGAGAAAAGAATTCACAGTTCCATTAATTATGGTCATTTGTCAAAGTGCTGAAGTAGTAAATGATCCCCAGGCCATAACACTACCACCACCGTGTTTAACAGTAGGTATTCTTATTCTGAAATGCTGTTAATTTTATGCTAGATGTAACAGGATGCAGATCCTGTATGTTTATCAAAAACCTTAAAGATCAGCAAAGTTTTGTTTTTATTTTAATAATATGAGAAGCTTTTGTGTTTTGTTTTTTTGGTTAGTATTGTTTTTTTTCCTTTAAACACATCCATGGTTAAACCCTTACATAAGACCTGTGGTTCTACGCATGTTATTCTAGGTTTTTCTTGTTTACTTCCTGATCTAGATCCACTCTTCTTGTATTATTTTTGGTTGTTTAGCTACTCCTGGAAAAATTCAACATAGTTCAATGTGTTCTGCATTAATGGATAATGCCTCTCATTCTGGTTTTAAGAATTCCCAAAGGCTTGGGAAGGACTTGTTCACCCTTTCCAGACTTGATGTCCCAGACTTTTTTTATCATCTTTTCTTTAATGTTTTTAGATTGAGGAGTGGTTTGTCGCATTTTAGAGGCTTTTATTATACTTCATGTTCTCAGACAGGTTTTGCTTAACTGATTTATTTATTGGCAGATTAGACAGAAATTAAAGGTATAGTGGAGGATTTTTGTCAATTTTTGAAAATACCCACCCTCTCCACAAGCCCATTTCTCCTTGTGCACGCTCTGTTTAAAAGTTGCATCTCTTATACAAGCTTACTTTCCAAAAGAAGATTTGCAATTTTTCCACTATCTCAGACTATATTCCACTATGTCAGAATCACCATGTAAGTGAACATGGGGACGAGCACGTAGGATGGCCTTACGTAAACATATCACCAGAATGATTGACAATTAGGAGGACCACTTACTTTGATGATCCACCCGGAAAAAGAACATCCCCAACTATGCATTTAAGATAACTGAACTTAGATCATCAAAACATGATTGATCACAGTTACTCAGGATTTATTAAGGGAAGGGGCGATTAACTCATTTGAACATTTTTTTTCTTAGTAAAATACTTTTGAAAACTACATCTTTTATTTACAAAGTTTATCTTTAATATGTCAATTTGTTTAGTGAAGTAGTAGTTAAATTTAGAAAAATTAGTTTTGAAGAAATCTGTAAGCTGGTGAATACTTTTTAATACCACTGTGTCACAGAAGGTGTTTATGCTTTGCAAATTATAAGGAAAACAACATCAAATATTTTATCTGGAATAATAAATGTAATAAAACAGGGCTAAATTGCAGGGGTATAAGGCAGGGCGGCTTAAGTTGAAAGAAAATAAATAAAAAAGGGAAGATAAAGCTGGCCAACATGTTAAAAAGATCCTTAAAGAAGATAATGGGTCTTATCTGGCAGATTTACAGATGGGTTGTAGTCAGAGAAGCACTGGCACTTTTCGACAAATGCACCAATTTTATCTGGACCCAAGAACCAGCCAACTCCTCTCTTACCTCTACGTGATTATTTTTAAAACGAAGGTTGCAAGCCCTAAGAGGAACCCTGCACCATTTCCACTGGGAGCACTTTACGACGCTGTCACTAATCATTCTGACATTTTCTCCCAGCGCTGCTCATAGGTTGGAGAACAGAACGGGTTGAAAGTTGCAGTGAATATGACATATGGAGAAATTGATTAACCTCAATAAAAATTAATCAACCAAATTAAAACAAGGTTTATCGTAAGGGGAATAAAAGAAAAGCATTTATGTTCCAGGTCCTAAACCTGCATATAGTCCTTTTCAAATTGAGCACAAATCCAGTTAAAAGCAGCTGTATCTATTAACCGTGACTGAATACATATAAAGCAAAAAGGGCTTTTTTTTCGTAAAGTTAATGGTGCTTTCAAAGTACTAGAGGAAAAGTGAAATCTGATTATGAACAGCCATAAATCTAGTCTCTCTATAAGATAATTAATAGGTTCTCACTTGCAAGTTTAGAAAATTATACAGCTATCTATACGCCACACTATATATAAAACTACATTTCAATTTAGCTTGAAATGAAAAGTAAAACAGTCAAAAGCAGGACCACACTAAACATTCCACTTCACAAATCTTAAGCAGTGTTGTGCCCAGAGGATAGGTGAAAACAAGCTTTGAGATGTGGGTGCAGGGAAGAATCAACTGTATAAGTAATAATAAATATGCAAGTAGAGAACTGTGCATTTCTGGACATTTTTTCCATTCCATCTTGTTTAACTTTCAAAGAGCCGGAATTGCAATGAAAATGACTTGTGTCCAGGCGTAATGGACAACTCAGCAAAGAGCCCATTTCAAACAGAATGATAATGCTCTTTGTGACAAGCAGTCGTTCACAAACATACATTACTTGTGAATTCACTTAGCTGCAGGTGCAAGAAATGGCAAAAAAGATAAAGCAGCATGAAGGATGAAAAATTAATTTTCACTATTTAAAATAGTGATTCAGGAAGCTTTAAACATGGCATAGTTTTGGTGTTTGATGATGCATCTATGATTTCTTGTTTCAGATCTTTAATAAACATCGTTTTTGGATACAGTTAATTCTTACACTGCATGAAAAGTGGGATTTTCGTCAATATGCGGCACTGTAGATTGTCGTGGAAGTTCAGGTTAAAGGCAGTTTACGGTAATTTGCAGGCATCGCCGAAAACTCCCATAAATTGTCAGAAATTGACGTGGGCTTTCTTAGGCAGTGTTCCCCCCATGCCTCCCCCCATGGAATTCTAGGGGAGGCTCTAACATGTAAATGAAAATGCTGTGAGCTATACAAATGCAAATCAGGGTTGCAGGGGGGGTTTTACCCCAAGTGACATTTTTCTAAAAGGT
>NW_015150553.1:1556864-1557378 GCF_000732505.1 Cyprinodon variegatus | reverse complement strand
AAGTCATCTTGGACGCGATGGCGACTCTGCAGTAGAGCAACTGTGCGGGAGAGACAAACTCAAAGAAGAGAAGCTAGCGGTAAATATATGTTCAATTACTGCTAGCTAAGCTAAAAGCTAAAGCTACGGCTAATAGTAGCCTTGCATGAACAAGCTTTATTAAAGTGTATTTTTTGTGATTCACAGGAAGCAGTACGCCGTCTTCACAACTCGGAGACAAATTACAGGCGCTATGAACCGGAGCAAGAGTAAGAGCTAAAGAATATGCTTTCATTCTGGAAAGGAAATAGATACGGATGCCGATCATAACTGTACATTTTGTTTTCACAGACTAATCTCGCCTCATAATGAGGCGGTGACCTCCTATTATTCATACCACTCTCATTTAATTGTTTTCCAGCTGCCTGTAAGACATATTATGAGACGGTACGCAGGAGCTTCATATATACGCAGCCAGAGAACACGCTGCGCGTGGAATCTGCCAAGCATTCAGAAACGAAAGAGAGTAAGACTT
>NW_015150553.1:1539071-1556005 GCF_000732505.1 Cyprinodon variegatus | reverse complement strand
TAGTGGTTTCAGCCAATACTGGGAAGGTTATTCAACCCAGACCTGGCCAGCCGCGCGGGTTCACTACATTCATATGCTAATTAGGGCCATTAGTACAGCTGATCGCTCTCCACATACGTCAGAGTCCGTTTCCGACAATTTGTGGCACTGACAAACGGGGACAAGCGCGGGTTGCAAATTGTCGGAAACTGACGAAAATCAGGGAGATCTGCGGGAGTTTACGGGGATGAAAATCTCACTTTTCATGCAGTGTTATTGCTGTTTTTTATTCTGTGTGGACTGCACTAATATGTGCTGGAGCCAGACTTTTGTTGAGACTCTACTGTCCAAAATGTTTCAGTTTTAAAATCAAATGAAATGTAGACTATCGTGGAGTGAGGGGATCTTTAAGCCTCAGGGGCTAAACAACTTCTGGACAGGTCCTTAGATACAACATCACTAATGTCAGCAATGTCCCTGGCCTGAAATGGTTCTATTTTAAACAGAAATACAAATTTTTGCTCCTTTCTAGATTGTTGATATTTATTTATCCCTGAATTTTCTGTTAGTACTGATGTTATGAGATGAACTGAGGTGCGAGGAGTGGGTCAGTGGTGGAAGGGGTGTTTCCATGAAACTTCATGTGGGGTAGACTTGTTTCATGTAGGAAAGAACCCGAAATCGTTGAGGTCCGATGCCTCACTGTGCGGTGACCTCGGAGCAGTGTGGGGTAAAGGTTCTTGCTCAGGGACCTAGAGTACAGGGTGTGGGGATCGAACCGGGTGCTTGCAACCTTCTCAGAGCAACCTGCTCTAACCACTAGGCCAATACTCCCACTGTGGGAGTTTGTAGGAGAGTTGCAATAAGTTGGATTGAGTTTGTATATATTTTAAGAATAGATTGGTTGGAAATAATGAAATGAAAAAATTATTTTGGTTACACTGAACAACATAATAATCAGAAAATGACCAGGTATTTGGTCTCCGTTCTATAATTAAATTAATTTGGGCATGTGTGCTGCAACTTTTGGATGCATCTCAACACACCTGATTCCAATATGAGATCATTAGCAGAGCTCTTCATTGGTTGACTGCTGCTAGTGAGGTAGGTTAACTATTGGATTCACGTGTGTCGGCCAAAGGACAAATCTAAACTTTGCAGGACTAGAGGCCCTCAAGGATTTCAGTTTAAGTAATTTCTTTATCAATCATGTTTATGCACATCCCACAAGGGCCAGAACTTGCAAAAAAATAAAAATCAGCCTGCTCTGTATTCCTTCACAAAAAAACATTATCAAAGAAAAATGATCCAATTGGTTATTTAATAGAATACTCTGGTTGTTTTCAGGAAAGCCAGCCCTGGCTTTCTTCAAATGTACAACTCTATTTTGTAGGACAGTGAAGCTTAAGGTTAGGAGTTGATGTTAAGATTATGGTTAGCTGAGAACAACACCTGTAGCTGGATACATCTAAAAGTTATTCCCGTTTTGCCTCTCATGGCGGCTGAAAGCTGCTACTTTTCGAGCTCTCTCAGGTGTTTCTACATCTCAAACACCTTGAACTGGTCTTCATCTTGTCATCCTAATGATAGGCCTTACACATGTGATCCAAAGCTCTACACGTGTGCATGACAACAACAAAAGGGATCACTGTTATAAAAATAAGGAAAGGACAAAAAAGAAGGGAGAAAAGTTTGAGGAATTTTTGGAATCTCATTGTGAAAGAAAAGGTGTTCAACTGGATACGCAAACACAATTTTGAAAAGAACACAATTTCCTTTCTCTCGCATTTATGAATCCAGACTCCTCTCTGGAGGAAGACTGGGTATTTGATTGCAGCACACATTAGCTAGAAGGGACTTAGATCCCGCCCATTTGGGGAATATACATGCAGTTAAAGCTAAAAAAAATTTTTTTCCAGATGGTTAAACTCTAATTTGCTCAGGTTTAATTTGCCATAACAGATGGGTAGGTCATTAGGATAAATGAATAGATATGATTTGATGGGAAGTTGAAGCACTGTTGATCAAAATTTGCTCTTAATAGAACAATGTATGCAGAGAGCATACAAAGACGCAAGTACTATGAACACTAGTATTTGCTCTAAATATAAAATTATTCTCCTAAGGTTGCAGGTTTAGCAGAGTTAACGGTTTTCTAAAGACTTTCTTGTGTAGCTCTAGTGGTCAGTGAGTTGAAGGGGGAGACCAATGCCACAATGCTGGCCAATTGCTCGTTTTTGTATTAGGTTCAAATCTGAATCAGGCTGAATTAAAAAGGAAAGCAGATGAAAACAGAAGCTGCTTACGGGAAAATAAACAGGGATGATCGAAGGAGATGAAAGGGCTGGGAAAAAAATGGATGCCAGTGCCAAAAAGTGATCAAACAATCAGATGCATGAGACTCAAGTCAGTGGGTTGTTCTGGCATCGCTCACAGCTTTAACACTGACACATTATTCTGCAAAGCCTCGCCATAATGTCTGCATTCCATTACTTTGATAGAGCAGGTGACAAATTACAGACATGCAGATGACAAATGATGATAGATTTTGTGTATTGTGCATCTCAGGAGCTGTTCCAAGAATCAAGCTTTCAAAAACACTAGAAAATATAATAACACAACATATTTTATAGATTTTTTTATGTATCATATTTCATGAGCATTTGAAAGGATGAACAAGAAACTAACTGATTTCCTTTCCCTTGCTGCCTCTTTATCTTCTTATCGTAGGAATTCTGTCTAAACAAATAATTGTGTTGTGAAAATTCGCTGGCATTAGGATACAGTTTGAACTTCCAAAATAGAGAAAGTATTTTTGTCAGCTGGTAATTAAAATGTGAGAAATTTGCAGCAACTTTTTGAATTTCTATCTTCTCATCTTTTAAGGGGATTCTTTTCTCTGCCACTCAGCAAGGAGCTTTGAAAAGAGCATTGTCCTGAGAAAGAAAAACTTTCCAGCCACTGAGCTTCACCGAATTGTGAAGAAGCATTGCAGATATTTGTGTGTTCATATTTCAATCATCAATGCACCTTACATAATTCAGAGCAGCAAAACTACGTTTTTAAAAAAAAATTTGAAAAAATATCATGGTGCAAAAAATAATTAACCACTAATAGGTGAAGTAAATATAATAAAGTCGCTTCCCCACTGAAAACCTGGGTTTTTCAAAAATCGGGTTGACCCGCTAACAATCGGCTTGTGGCTCTTTTCCCATTTGACCAAAAAGCCGGGTCTAATTCCCTGCTGGCAATCTGTGTGGCCCGTCCCTCCGCACGGCGAGCCTGATGATGTCAACCTGCTGGGTGAGCGTTGATGATGTCGACAGTGCGATGAAAATCTGTGAAGTATATAATGGAGTGCAAGATCTCACTGTGGAGCTGAGTCCGACTTGGTTTTTAGACGTACAGTGTGAGCAGGTAGATTGCATCAGTTGTCCGGTTGCACAGTGTGAGAACATAAATTGTGAGCTGTAAACTTTTAAACTCTGCGGTTTCGTTATACAGTGTGACCTGTAGCTGTGTGCAATGATTGAAAATATCAGACAGTGTATGCTCGGCTTTACTGATTTTTCAGTGTGCCTCTTGAGCTGTCTTACTTTGCTCTGGGCTTTTTTTAAATATAAATGGAATCTTCACTACCAGCCCCCCCTCTCCAAAATTGTAGGTGACCGCAGACAGTGCCACAGACAAGAGGCATCTTATTGTTCAAATCTACATCCACTCTACACTATGTGTATTTCCTGTTTGGTACCTTACCGGCTTGTTTTGTTTGTATGACCGCCATTTGGAAAACGACTCGCGAAGTTGGACTAGCTAGAAGAGCAAGGAGCGCGAGAACGCTGGGACCCTTTTTCCACCTGGTTTCCCGCTCTTTTTTGCCCCATGCCCCTCGGTTGTTGCACAAACTTTACCCCACGTCCTCACCACCTCAGCCATATCTAGACCCACAGCAAGTTTGTGATTGTCCCTCTTGCGTTGTGGCGTGGAATGACATAGCGCAGACCACGCTTCAATATTGGGCATAAATCAAAGATATCTGCGACAAGCTCACTGCAACACACTGCTGCGGGAGAATAACCAGCCCTTTACACTTCACTCTGTTTGACCATACTTGTAGTTTGATAGAATACAACAGAACTTTATTGAATTCACAATGGAGAAATTCACTTCTGACATCGGCTGTTATAAAAAACAGAAGATGCACAAAGGAGGAAAAGGTGCATGAAGTATATACAATGTATCCAGATATATAAAGTGGATGGTAAACAATAAAGTAGAGATATAAGGTGATTACAGTGTATATAAAGTATCTTATCTGATAGCACAGGTACAGTCATCTAGTGGCACAAAAACTTTGATGCCAATAACAGAATTTTTTCCAGAGTTTGACCAAGACTAAGAGGAAAATATAATCTGAAACAATGACAACCACATGTTGAAAAAATAAAGTGCTTAAACAGTAGCAGAAAAACTTAAGCAATTTGCAGTAGCAACATAAGCTGTACTCCAATGATTAATATTACTGACAATAATTTAACAAAATCCATACGTCAGATGCTAAAATAATCCTCTAATAAAAAAAGTCCCTAAAATATGAATGAAAAGATATTTTATACAAGAGTCCCTACATAGTTAATAAGCTAGATAACGCAAATACCAAAAACATCGCTGAATGTATTTGGATCATGTGTTCCCCAAGACAGAAATAGCGACCAAACAATATTCAAAATCTTATGTAATATTGTTTTACACATGGCGAACTGTGTTGATCAGTTACATATAGTTTATTACATCCAAGGGGAGAGGAAGCCGAGCTTACAGATGAAGTTAAGAGATCCAAAAGCTAGCTCAGTCCATAAACTGAAAGAGGATGTGTGCGATTTAAACAATTTATCATTTACTGGTATGCCATAACAGACTTAATTTTACTCCCAGTAGACAAAGAAACTGACCCCTCAGACCTCAGTATTTCCAAGAATCTTTCTTCATACTGACCAAGGATGCAAAGGCACTTGTCCTCTGGAATGCTTTGAGTAAAAAAAGGCCCTCTCCATATTGATGTAATTTACAAGATAACCAGACGTTTCTATTAATCTGCTTTTTGTTTTGTCTTCATAAAAAAAAAAAAAAAAAAGAAACTGAACGGAAAAATATGACTTAAACGGCATGTAAATATCAACACAAGACCTGAAGAAACAAAATTCTTTCTTTTTCATTTTCAGTGACTCCAAGGACACAACAAAATATATTCAAAACCTGAACAGTATTTATTTTTTTAATAATATCTCCCCTTTAATGAACTTTGTAGATTGACTACACCACGATTCCCTAATTTCAATGCCAGTAAGCCTCATTACAGTGATTGATGACTGGTTTTAGCCAACTTATAAAAAGACCGAATTCAAACCAAACTTTATTAATCTTACTCTCTCATGACAAATGAGCTGGCAGTGTGAAAGAAACAAGAAAAGTTTTATTTTAATTTCTCTAAGCAAACAACAACAACCAAGTTTTGTAAGCAGAATTTCTTCATTGAGTCTTGGGAAACATTACAGCCGTGTATTGAGGCCTTTGGGGTTTTGCCTAACAGCAATTAGACTAATCAAAAAGTGCTTGACATGTGTAATTAATAAATACTGCCAATGCATTTTAAAAAGATAAAAACAGAAGATGGAAAAAAACAACGGACGAATTATTTTACACATTGAAGATATATGGCTGAACCAGATATTAAGACATATTAAAGTTGTGCCTTTATTTATTTATTTTAAGAAGGCACACCCAGGTATTATTTTAAGGCAAGACCTCAGACACAATGCTTCTTTATGTGATATTCTAGGATATCAAAAGAAAAGAGGCAATATGTCAGAATAAGAATTGTGGATTCCAACAAATCTGGTTCATCTTGGTACAATTTCTATCTACCTAAAGGCACAACGTTAATCTTTTCAAAGGACCATATCTATATAAACACTATGGGAAAGACCAGCCTTTTATAGGTGACACGTTCTGATACCAAGGGATTAATATGGGCTGCTGGGTAATCTGTGCATCAGAACCAGGAAAACAACAACAACAAACCAAGTCAAGCTGATGGCTGAAGCTGTTGAAAGAGAATACAGTGAAACTAATCCTGTATTTGTAAGGAGTGAAACACCATTTACAAAGGAAGAAGCAGTTTTTCCAGGAAATTAATAAAAAAAAAGATGCAGTTTGTAAGCACCGCGATACAAAAAGAACTTAACTTTGGGAGATATGCCGTTTGGTGTAATGAAACTAAAACTGAAGCATTTGGCAAATTAACCATTTTACCTTCGAATAAGACTATAGAACACAACCAAATGGTAAAGTAATAAAGCAGAAGAATGATATTGTGAAGGAGCTATGTTGCTAAGGGGACTAAACTTTATAGATATCGTTATTAGTAACCAATATTATGTAAAAATATTAAAAATAGTATTAACACAAAAATCAGCTAAGTTAAAGGGGTCATAGAGTGATTATATAGGGTATTTGGTGTTGGTCCTTAAAGGAATAGTACACCCAAAACATGATTAGCCTTCATTTTCTACTCACCCCCATGCTGAACAACACTCTGGAGTACTTTTTTGATATCTCAAATGCATCTGGAGATCTGGGAGGCTTCTTGCTGTCTGCTGACATTCAAATAATGAGGTCCATGGTGCCCGAGGCAGAAAGGTCCATAAAAGTCCACAAAAAACGTTTCAATATTTCTCCATACTGCTCGTCCAATGTATTCCAAGTGTCCTGAGTGGGTAGCATCCAGAATTTACTCCAAACGAAGTCATTTAGAATGTTTTTAGAGCATAAACAGTAGTGTATAGGATTTCCTGAAAGCGCGTTCACGACGCTACGGAAACCGCGGCAGACCAAACCAGATGAAAGTGCGCATTCAGCTCGGCAAAGAACTCATGCTCTTCCTCAACACTGAAGTCCTCAGACATTTTTCTTTCGTTGTTTCTTTCTTTGCATAGGTAAACAGCACATTTCTTCTTCTACACTTGCATTTTTGGCAGAGCAGACGCTGAATGCGCACTTTCATCTGGTTTGGTCTGCCACGGTTTCCGTAGACTCGTGAACGCGCAGGTGCGCGCTTTCAGGAAATCCTATACACTACTGTTTATGCTCTAAAAACATTCTAAATGACTTCGTTTCGAGTAAATTCTGGATGCTACCCACTCAGGACACTTGGAATACATTGGACGAGCAGTATGGAGGAATATTGACACGTTTTTTGTGGACTTTTATGGACCTTTCTGTCTCGGGCACCATAGACCTCCATTATTTGAATGTCAGCAGACAGCAAGAAGCCTCCCAGATCTCCAGATGCATTTGAGATATCAAAAAAGTACTCCAGGGTGTTGTTCAGCATGGGGGTGTGTAGAAAATGAAGGCTAATCATGTTTTGGGTGTACTATTCCTTTAAGGTCTCTGAATAGGGTGTGTAACATTGGTTGAGCTGAAAATAGCATATTTGCTGTTCTATGAGCCCTAATGCAAGCCTGGTTAAAAGCCCTAGAATGAAATGTGAGATTTCCCTCCTTTTATGGTATGCCCATGAATATTTAAATGAGCTGATTGGTTGGTTTACAATAAGCAAAGCTGCTGAGCAAAGACGCATCATAGCAACAAGCACTCACTCACTGAAACAACAAATTGCTGATATGGTAGGGTAACCCGACGTCATCTTTTTCCTGGACATGTCCTACTTTTCACACCTAAAAAAATGTACGGGGGTGGGGATATTTCAAAATAGTCCAGGATTTTAGTCGACTACAGTGCTCCTCCCCGCCTGAACTGGGCAGGCAGGGGGAAGCAAGGTAAGGCAACTACCAACTGTAGGCTAAACAGCTAAACTGGTGTCTTGCATCTACCTCTATTCATGTTCTTGGGTCAGTGAACCAATGGGCTGGTCTGTATGTCAATTTCAATGTGTGACAAAAGTACAGGCCAGAACCAAATAAGACAATATCGCCGAAATGACGTCAATTCGGTGCTTCGTTTGGATTCGCCCATTTTATGGTGGAAGTTTAGAAATGTGAGATTTGCAGAGAAAGGAGGCATAGATGGGGTTTGAACTTCTCTCTACGTCCATTTCACCCACTGAACTACCGTTATTCATCTATGACAATGTAAACTTGGTTTTGCAATCTATGACCCCTTTAATGTTTGGGAACAAATGGGTCTTTTGAATAAACATCATTAAGAATAACTAAGTTAGAAACAAGGTGGCTTTACTGTACGTCAAACAAATCATTGGTTTAAACTGGCCACCATAAAGCCTTGATCTCAGTCCAGCAGAAAAATGTACAAGCAGAGCTAAAAATGGTTAAAAAACTCAAGGTTTTTGAAACCCAGAACATTTATAAACCAGGTTATATAGTTCATAAATGATAAAGGTAAAGGCGACTGGAATTCTGAATTTTAAGAATTTCCTAAAATGTTTTCTCTGATTAGGGTTGCATTTAGCAAATAAAAATGAATTAACACAAAAAGAGTTCAGTCTAAATGATGTTTGGACAGTGAAGTTTGAACAACAAACTGAATCACATTTATTTTAGTAACTGGCGTAATACGTCTAGTTTCAGATGTAACTAGAATAACACAATAATAGAAAAACAGCACAAATTAAGGACTTTAAAAACCCCACAATGGAGATGATTATATGTAAGACTTAAGGTTTTTTTTTTTACTTAACGGATTCTTGTATTACTGTAACAAGAGCCTGATTTCAGAAACAAACTAATAATTTTATCCTTTAAAATCAATCTTACCAGTTCACTCTGGAGTCTGAGAATCAGCTCATCTTTTTCTTTCAGCTGCTGCAGAAGGGCTTCCTCTCTGTTGAGATCCTAAGCATAAGAAGAAAGACGCTCTTTTAGACATAAACCCAAACACAGTGGTGATTTATCCCTGGGACCATATTCCCGCAAAAAGCCTAAGAGGAAAATGGCAGGAAGAGGTGGTTTTATATTCGCCATCTGTTTTATTCGTATTTATGAGTTTATTTGTCAATGGTATTCTTAGCTTCAGTGTGTGTAGTAAAGATGTCATTTTGTGCATGTTTTAAAACAGTGATCTCTTTTGGAATAGCTTGGTGATAAAATTGAAGCATAAAAGGGGCAGCATCACAAGTACAAAGCGATTTAATTTGACCTTCAGTTCTCATAGGATATTACTGTAAAGAAGATAAGAGGCACTGCAAAAAGAAAAGACATACAGCATAGAGTAATGACAATACAAATTAAAAAATACATGTTTTGAAGGCAACATCCTATATATATATATATATATATATATATATATATATATATATATATATATATATATATATATATAGTTTGTTTGTTTGCTTGTTTTGTTTTTAAAGAATGCGAAGGTTTTGTAACACCAAGCCGTTTATTGATGAGGGGAAATAAAAGAGCATGGCTCCCTGGAAGGTCAAAAGAAGCAATTTTAGTTAAAATAGACAACTTCATTCTTAAGACAGAAAAGCGTTTAAACTGTCAGCGAAGAATAACAAAGTGAGAAAAAAATGAGACAAGCGAGAAATCATAAGTGGAAAGATAGACAGAACAAATTGACAGGCAGTCATTACCTCGTCAAGGGCATCGTCAAAAAAGGGAAGAGGGGCCAGATAACGGGAGGAAAATGAAGAGGGAAACTTAGGGAAAAGGTAGGGGGGTTGGAAGGATGGAGTGAAGGATAGGACAGAGAGGGCCTCAGGCTGGGTATGATGATCTGAAACTATAGGGATCTGTCTTGCTAAAGGACACACCAAGAGTCAGAGAGACCACAGGGAAGCATATACTGTAGCTACTTTCCCATCCATTCAAATGACCTTGCTTATGCAAACTACTAGACACCTAGCCTGTAACATTTCCTTGAAGTACATCAAAATTCAGTGAAGAAAATTAAAGGCAAACCGCAAATAATTGCAGCTTGCCTCAACTTAATGGTCCTAGAAGTCAGATTTCAGACAAGTAAAATGATGTGTTGGGGAACTACTGTAAGTTCAGAGACTTCTTTGAGTTTGTTTTTTTTCTTTAACAGATCCAGTCCTTTTCTATCAAATACATCAAAACTTTTGTTTCTGTTCTATTTTAAATCTAGAACCTCATCAACCAACAGCACATCCTTAATTAAATGTTCTTTGTTTACAAAAAGGAAAACAATCTTTTCCTCTTTTCACAGAGGAAACAGCAGTGGACTTCTTTTATATGTTTATATGAAAAAAAAAAATAGAACATCTGAAATGGTAAGCTACCTCAAAGAAAGCCAAAATAAATGCTGGACTGCAATGAATCTGAGTGATGCTTTTTGTAGGTTTTAAATAATTACCATAATTACCAGTGGGAGGGGATTGTGTATAATCTTCTGCATCAACTATAAGAATTTAAAATGTAAGTGTGTCTGGTAGAAAACTTAAAGGTCCAAACTGCTGTAAGTGGTCAAGCAGCAGCCATATTATCCCTTTAATCAACCATGTCTCTATATTCATTTATATGTGAGTTTTTAGACCCCAAGAAACTGATTTCTAACAAATCTAGATACTTTTTCTGTTATTTCAGACTCCTGGAAGCTCTGTTTATCCCTCCTTTTCCACATTGCAAATGTATTGTGCATAACACAGTTTTATCTGCTTTTAATTTTTATTTATTTATGTTTGTAATGCACAACAGACTACATTCATTCATTCAGTTCAGGATTTTAAATTAATTGTAGTGTTAATACCCAAACCAGACTAAAGAAGCAACAATTAAAAAAATATATTACTATTTTCTTTGGGTCACTTTTGCTGGGTTCTATGGTAGCATAAAGGAGGAGGGTTAGATTTATAAAACATGGAGAGAAAAAGTTACATTCGAATTTACAAAGGAAAATTTTAATGTTATAACATATTTAGGTCAATTATTTAGGTCAGTTTTTATGTCTTCTACAAAGTCATCTCTCTTTCCTACAGCACCAATTACACTCACATGGTCGGTTATGTGATGTAGATGAAGATGTTAATGCATAAGTCAATAATTTACCTCCTTGCAAAGTATAAGGTAACGTTGACGATCTTTGACCCATAAGCACTTCAGAAACTGCTTTTTCATTCCTTAAGACATTGCAAGTAAGCAATTTCTTTAGCTGAGACCTGGCAGCTTCATATGTGCTAACTAATGTTTGTAAATCTAAAATCCAATACCTTGAAAATCTGCAAAAAGTGTGGGAAAAAGTTGAGATGATTTTGTTTTCCTACTTCCTCCATTTTAAATGCCCACCTAATAATGAGGTCTGCATTTACCACAAAAGCCAACAAACTAAAAGCTCTGCTAAGTGCCTCTGCAATGATAAACCAAATAACGCATGTTTTCCAAGAGCAAAAAGGAAAACAATTAACAAAAACAAAACCCACTGGTGTTGAATCAGACTGGCCCCCCGTTTCCCTGTCTTTACAAAGGAGATAACGTTATTTATAGATAATATGAATATTTTTTTTTCCCTACTGCTTGCTTAGACACAGGCAGCATCAAAATGACTAGCATGAGGTTTAGAATGGATAGGAAAAGCAGCTGCATGCTGCGACAATTACCACATTAGTCAGCCTCTAAAATTAATCTCACCCAAATAGGAATGAAGGCTAAACTAAATGAGCTGTCTAGTTAAATCCACACATAGAGAATCTTTCTGCACTTTTTGTGAGTACATCAAGCTTTCTGTCAGAAACATTATCCATAGCCTAACCTTGTAGTCACTTGGCTCGAGTGCCAACACTGTACCAAGTAGTAGGTTTCAAAAATCATTTCATGTGAGAATCAGATCAACAAACCCAACAGTAAAAATGACTAAGTTTACCCCTGTGCTAAAATAAGCACCACACAGAGAATGAAATCTCCCATCAGGTGGCACTCTTACCAATTTTGTAAGGCTGAATTGAATATAGAAAGCTAGGAAAGAAAAATGGGGCATGTGAATTTATTTCTAATGTGATTGGAATGGCCTCTGTAGAGATAAATCAGATCAGAATCACTGAAGTGTGTCAACTTCAATAAAAATATATGCTTTTGTATAGAGGTTGAGACCTCTTAATAACTTGAGTCAATACTCAGTTTAAAGGGAACAAAGATGATCTACATTGCTCCATTTCTGCAGTAATCTTTCATTTTCCCAAACATTTTTATAAAAAATATCATTAAGCCTCTTACCTACTGAAATGATCTGGTTAATGTGTTTCTTTTTTTGTTTGTTTGACCCACTAACAATCGGCATTTGGCTCCCTTTCCCTTGACAAAAAATCTGAGTCTGATCCTTCCTACTGCCTATCTGGTGACACCATCACATTGGCTTAGCGTTGATGATGTCTTAGTGCGACAGAGGTCAGAAAAGTAAACAATGGAGAGTAACATGGAAGGAAGCGTGGTAAGTATGCTTTATTGTTTCACTCTTTGCCCCTCTGAATCCCTCTCATCACTGCTGTGCAATGTTTATTAAATTTAAGCAGAGTTGTTTTTGCTTGTTGTATCAGAAGTGACTGGTGTGGAGTGTTGACGTCTATATGTTGCGTTCAATGGTATAATGTAAATTAGAGGGCCTAACCGGGCCTGATGTTCTCACTGTATGCCGATTGGAGCCGAGCCTTTTGAAGGCAATTTTAACCCGGGTCGCTTGCTGAGTCATTTGACACGGGTCAGTAATCCAGTCGTACTGCCACTACAAGCTGATTGTTCCTAGGTTTTAATGAGTTTTTCAGCCAGTGGGAAAAGGGTATTACAAACGTGAGGGTTTCTCTTATTTCTCTACAAACACATTCCAAATCAAACTGCAATAATGGTGAAGAAAGAATCTTCTGCTTCCATAACCTATTCCTCCAATTCCCAGATGACAAGCTGAAGGGTACATTTCGCTGGAGTTAAAGGTTAAAACTGCCTCTTCTCAGTACTTGCTAACAAACATGACGATAAGGTATTCTGGTGTCTGGGAATAATTGGAATAATATATATATATATATATATATATATATATATATATATATATATATATGTTTTTATAAACAAACAGAAAGTTCAGAACAATCAAATCAATCCTAAGTGGTAATCTTCAGGTCTTAATCTGAATGTCATGCAGTCTTAGAAGTTCAAAAACAATTAAAGGTATAGAGGATGATCTTTAATTTCAGGGTGGATCATCCTCCTAATTGTCAATCATTCTGATGATATGTTTACACAAGGCCATCCTACGTGCATGCCCTGTTAGCCACAGGGCTAACACACATGCGCACTTTCAGGCATATATTTGTCGTGAGCTATTGTTGTGACAGTTATTGAAGCTCACTGCAGTTCTTTGAAAGTGGCCCAAGGGTCGTAAGAGAAAAAGTCTCTAAGAGGGTATGAGAAGAAAAGAAAGGCCTCAGAAGAGGCAGATATATCCATACTTTGCCTGGAGAGCTCTACTCACAAGCACTATGGGATTTGCTGTCACAGTGGCCCTAATAACAAGGATGGTGCAGGCACCACGCAGTGGAGAAGTTACGCGATTAATGGGGCAAAAAGCAGTGATCATCTGTCCGAACGGTCAGTTAACTGAGTTTGCTATAAAGTCCACTATGTAGTCCCCGCTGTATGTGGACACAGTAAGCATGTATGAGCTATGAGAACAGCATATTTTAAACAGGGAGTGCATGAGGAGAAATGGGCTTGTGCTCTTGCACATGCATTTTTTTTTTAAGTGGAGAGGGCGGGTCTTTTAAAAAATCCTCCATATTACCTTTAAGGCAGATGGTTTGACCATCCAAGCAGCTATCATTATTTTTTACCCTTATTATTTCAACGCATTTGTAACCATTTTTGAGAATATAATTCATAAAAATCTACTCGGTATGTACAGCAGATTTTTTTAATCAATCACAGCTGAACTGCAATCAGAAATCTCACTGTGCTTATTATCTCCAACTTCATAAAAGGCAATAAGCTTTGTAATAAAATGGAACCAATTCTGACTCATATCTTATTCATCTCTTAGGACTGCTTGGACAATTTCTCATTAGAGCATTTAATCATACATTTATTTATTGGCAAATTTAAACAAAACTCAGTTGATCTCTTGCATAGGCATCAGCATTAAGAATTGTGTTTCAGAAACAGATAGCAGGATATTAAGCAAGACTCAAAAATTTTATCTCATTATCTCTGACCTTGCTCTCTCGCACCGGGTTCCGCAAAATACTACCCGGCTGACTTTTTTTATTAATAAAAATGGACAGACCTATCTTAATAAGCTTCTTGAAAAAGCAATGTGAGACATTTAGAATAACTAAATACTGAAGTTTATGCTTTTCCCAAATAAATCAGAATCAAACCATTTATTTATTTTTATCTGACTTTTATGTTCTTCATTTCGGCTGCCTTGTTCTTCAAAACCAAGAATACAATTCTCTTAATAAAAGCATTTACCTCCAACTGTTCCTGCCAAATATGTTAATACAAATATTCTTTCATATTCTAATGCATCTAGCTGATACTAGCTAAAATCCATCCAACCTTGGATGATTATTTTTATGATCATATCATTCATGTCTACAGCTTCTTCCGTCACCTCATAGGCAGGAAAAAGGATTCTGTGGTGTGATGTCCCACGGCTGTTTGTGTATTTTTGAATCGTGCACATGCATCAGTCCCCCCTCCTTCGCAAAGGTTCTCTATGCTCTAAACGCCCCGCCTGTAATTTTGTATTTTACCTAGAGAGGATGCACCTAGTCAGCAGGAAAATCTCCGTAAGAAAAAGAGGCCGGCGTTATCACTGCAAGTTTACTTCACTTCATTACAATTTGTTGGTGTGTTCTCGCTGCTGCTGCGGCTAGTACTTACTTTGGGATTTCACTTAGCGGACCCCTCCACGGTTAATATGTTTTTTTTTTTGTTTTTTTTTTTTTGTTTTTGTGGCAGTAGTGGCTCGTTTTTCGGACAGTAGGCTGACAGGAAAGGGCAAATGACCACAGACCGGATTCGAACCCGGGTCGGCCGCATCAGGGACTAAGGCCTCGTAAGGCCTTACATGGGTCGAGGGCACCAACCACTGCGCCACCTTCACGTCCCAGTGAATATGTCTTTTTTAATAAAAACATTGTATTTAAAAAATATCTGCATGATATTGCTATGTAACATCTGCATGATGTTGCTATGTAATATCTTGCTATGTAGCTATAGCAATTATGTTATGTTAGCTTTACAAATGCAAGATACATTTGATCAGTACATAAACTTGAAGCTTCTTTTCCATCTAGGTTTGTCAGGATTCTTTTCAGCTATTGATGCTTCAGTTTACACAAAAGAGTGAAAAAATAGCTAAAAAAAAGCCGCAGCAGCAAACAAGCGTAGGAGAACTTCTTCGTGCTTCGGTGTAATGGTGGACCGCTAGCTAAACAGCATATGAGTTCAATTGGAGGCTACGTAATTAATGTCATGGCGGCACGTACGCAAAATTTTTGACTTGACAAACAAGTAGCCAATCCACTTTCGACAGTAGACAAAGTAGATTGGCTAATGTTTTGTAGGCACCCATATGGCCAGGGTTTATGGATTTTAATTTTTTTTTTTTTTTCCCATGTAAGACTGTTTTTACGTGATAGTGAGTTCAATGTACACCTATGGCCTCTACAGCCTTTAAATCTTAATATAACTGAAAAACTTTGGGTTGTGGGGAATTTAAAAACTGCTGATGAAGAAACTGTGCGTAACTTTAACTAAAATTTATTCAACTGATTCATCTCTGAGACAAGTTTGTTAAAGTCCTGATGGCAAAAGAAAAGAGATACCTAATACAGAGGGAAGTGAGTGTAAATTCAATGGATGCTACTAATATAAATAGTTGCACAAAGTCCTTACAATACTTTTTTTAAAGCATAAAGTGTTATTCTATTGTCATATTCATGATAATAATCCACTCTTTTTATACAAGTGCAGTGAAATAGCTGAACTTTGATTGCTAGCCCCTATTTTACCATTAATTCTGGACAATTCCCAGACTAAAAAGGACATCTGATCCAGCTTTTATAGATATTACAGTTTTCAGTTGGGACACTATCAAGAGAAGATATAAAGCATTTCAGGAAAGTTTAAATTTGACTCTTTATAAAAAGGAAACTTTTTGTTCTGCTCCCTTGCGTAGAAAAAGCGTCAGTCTAACTCTTCTTTCTGCAATCAGCCTAAGGGTGAGAGGGTTTTATATGATTTTGGAGCTATGAATAATTTAGAATGCAAAAAAATGTTTTTAAATTTCACAACTGCAGGTTTTTGGATGTAATCCAACTAGATGTGTCAGAAGAAAAATGAAATAGGGGAAATATGGATTTTATTGAAGATTCAAAATCTCAAGTCCTCATGGCATTATGATCAGATTCTTTCTTATATTACATTCCTAAACTTCAGATTGTATATTGAAGGTTTGTCTGAATTACACGGCAGTAAAATGTGAGGCTCTGACATTTGTGGGGGAGAAACATAGGAGAAAAGCTGCCAAAGAAGAGAGAGTAGGGCAAAAAACAAGAAAAAAAAAAACAAGTGAACCACCTTAATACTGGAAAACCACTTAAAAATAGGCTTCAAGATAAGTAGAGTATAAACTGCTTTATGTGCATTACTCACACACGTGTGTTTAGAACAAGGTGCTTAGTTAGAATCTACTGGCCTACTAATAAATTGGCGGATATCTACAGGTGACCTTCAGGAGTTTTGCTGCTGCTTTGTTCACAAAATGACATACGTCCTTCTGCCTACCAAAGAGAAAACAGTACCCAGGAGCCCAAGATAACCTTCAGTTGATTTCTATCGAATCTTTTCATACAAATATCCAAAAATATCCAAATCGGGGGAAAAAAATTAAAACAGGTTAATATTTGAATGTAATTAGTTACAAAAATGCATTTAAGAAAACAATTACATTTAATTAGA
>NW_015150553.1:1537180-1538890 GCF_000732505.1 Cyprinodon variegatus | reverse complement strand
GATGGATGGATGGATGGATGGATGGATGGATGGATGGATGGATGGATGGATGGATGGATGGATGGATGGATGGATGGATGGATGGATATTAAAGGACTAACTACCTTTAATAAAAATAATTGAACTTCACTAATCTCACATCGGAGAACTTTACCACTGCATTTAACCCATCCCCTGGGGAAGCACTGGGCTGCCATTTTGCCACAGCGGGAGCAGTGGCTTAAGGGTCTTGTTCAGAGAACCAGAGTTAGAGCTAGGGGGTAGCAGCATTTGCTCAGTTACTATAGCAACTCTGTTACAAGAATCAAACATTGCATTTATTTAAAGTTTTAAGTAAAATAGCAAGAAATGAACACTATGGTTTAAAGTCAAGGTGAAGTTATATTTGTTCATAAGGCTGCTGAGAAAATACAGCAGAAGCTCGACTGTTTGTCGCATACAAATCACACCCCCACTCAAAGGACTTACATAATTCCCAACAAGCTCTTGTAGAGGTGACATCCTTCTACTGCAGGTAAGGAAATGATTATCAATAATAAATTACTTAAAAATCTGAATCAAACAGTTAAGGCCTCTGTGGCTTTTGTAAAAAACATCAAAAGCTTTTTTATACCAGAGTAACAGAGGGTGTTGTCATATTTAAAAGTTGTTTGCATATGTGACCTTACATTCAGTGGCTGTGTGTGATGGGGATAGGGTGCTAGTGGGTTTTGTAACGTTTCAAAGGAGGGAAAGGGGTGAGAGGGGAGTTAAAAGGAAGATGTGATGCAGGAAATTGTGGGCATGAAAGTGGAGTACAAATAGGCAAAGAGATGACTTGACATGGAGCCTAATGGAAAAGTGACAGGCAATGCATGTGTTCAATCAACACATGTAGTTACAATCAAGTGTTTATAAGTTAGCTTATAAGCTTATAATTTAGCAGAAGTGCTCACTTAAGATTTCTAAGGGAGATAAATTCTACAGGGCTATGAGCTCCGCTTCAAACACAAATCAATGCTTCACAGGGGAGTGTTTCCTCCACACTCTGAGGACGCTTCATCTGCTGCACGCTCAGACTTGCTCTTGTTAACCACGGGGAAGGAATTTAATGTTAAAAAAGGTTGATTAAACTTGACCAAAGCTGATGGTAAGAGTGCACTACACAAATGCAGCACAAGGTTTGAAAAAGAGGGAAGGAGCATGAATTACTGACGCATTATGGAAAGTAAGTGCACTTAGCTTTACTTATTAAACGACATAAGTCCTAATAAATGTAGTTTTCTCTGTGATGTTCTGCTTGTGGCTTGCATAGAGCAAACATGGGTAAAATAAGGTGCATGAATAATGTTTTGGTTAAATGTCTAAATTATATCTAAATATATTTATACGAATAAAAGAAAGTCTTTCTGGGTTCACAAGTTTTTTCGTTTACTGTGAGGTACCGTATTTTCACGACTATAAGGCGCACATAAACGTCTTTTTTTCCCCTCAAAATGTGCGGTGCGCCCTTTGGTGCGGTGCGCCCTATGTGTGTTGTAACTGCGACTTTTGAGACCACCTCATTGAGGAGATGATGAAAGAGTGGCTGAATGTAAGGAGACCAGCTTTTTTTTTTTTTGTTTTAAATATACTTTGTCACAAGAGGGTTGTGTCTGTCTCTCTGTCAGCTCCCAGATCAGCTTTTCTGATTGGTTGATGCGGCGCGCCCAGCAGCAAAACTTCAATTTT
>NW_015150553.1:1526116-1536928 GCF_000732505.1 Cyprinodon variegatus | reverse complement strand
CCAATCAGAGAAGCTGATCTGGGAGCTGACAGCGAGACAGACACAGCGCTCTGATGACATATGATATTAACGCAAATGAAAAAGGCTGGATGGATGATGAGATGATGAAAGCGTGGCTGAGGCAGGTGTATGTGAGGAGACCAGGTGGTTTTTTCCACGCATCACCAACCGGCCACTGATGACGGCTGCGAGCGGCGTGGGAGCGATGGATGACAGACGGAGACCACAGCTTCAGGAAAAGCGGAAGGCAGCGCCGGGCAAGTTACGCCACAGTTTGCAGATGGATTGTAGATGCTTGGAACTCCATTCCACCTAATTATATATAACAATACTATGATGATAAAAATCCAGTAAGCGTTTTCAACACAACCTTAGTGCTAACACACGAGGACAGGTTGATATCCACTCCGTATTTTTGCACCAGCCCACCTATTCACTGTGATGACAGCAGTGAAGCTGAAAGACTTGCGCCTGATATTAAAAAATACAGGGATTTCTGAGCAGTTATTATGAGGTATGTAATTTGAACTTTTATCTTATCTTTTTTATTTCTCCGGACTAAGATAATTCACTTTGTAAATTAATAACCACTTTAAGCAATGTAGTACTTGAGTAAGTATGAATAAAGTATACAGCAGCTAGCTTAAACTATTGATGAGGAGGCCGAGGGTAATATCAAATTTACATCAAATGGTTTGTTTTCTCTACACCTAGTGCTTTTTTTAGTGAGCTTTACTCCTGGTTTGCTCTAATTCAGCCACCAGATTTAGTCCCAGTTTGAGTCCCTGTTTTGCTCACAAGTTAAATAATTATTGCTCAGTCTAGTTTAATAATCTCCCATTGGAATTTAGGATTAACTAAACCAACACAAATATCTAAATTCTTAAAGGTTTCAGGTATTTCTCACAAACCCATAGGATGTCCACAAAAAGAAAAATTGCATTTTATTTTTCAAAAGATCAGCCACCCAAGAAAAAACCAACCAAGTCCAGAGAGGATGTGCAGAACAACTCAGTTATCCAGGATTCATCGAGGAGGAACCACAGGGATATTTTAATTTTATTACTTATCTTATTCATTTATCCTTATTTTGGTCCATTGAATATGTTTAAAAACTTAATTTCCGTCACACCTTCCAAAATTAAACATTCAGAGAAGTGCTGTCTTGTGTCATGGAGAGTTTTTATAGAATCTAATAGGTTTGAAACAGTTAATCGTGATTAATCATAAATTGAAATAATCGTCAACTAATTTAGTAATTGATTAACAGTTAACTGGAATATAGAGACTCTAAAACATGTCTGTAGCTAAAAGAGCAACCCACCTTGAGCAATAGTTATACCAAAATTGTAAAACAAATATGTAAACATTTTGTATTTTTCATCTGTCATTATAATCTATCCAGAACTCCTCTAGTGGAAAAGTGTTACCTTCACCAGATTTAATTTGGTAAAAAAAACTTCTCTAAGGAACCTTTGGCTATGCGATTATTACTCGATTAATCGAAAAAAAATAATCAACAGGTTAATTGTTTTGCAAAATACTCATTAGTTGTAGCCATAGCATCTAAAGCCTCCTGGAAGTGGGAATTGTTTAGCTGTTTTGTCAGTAAAACTAATAAGTTAATGAGTTAAGATCTTTAAATGCTTAGCCTATTAAAAAATATTGATACACAATGCAGTTTGCATGGGATTTGATTGCACTATTTCAACTGCATTGAATAATTAATAAACATGGTTGTGAATTTCTTAGTTTACAGTATATTTAAGATACAAGTATTTTAGTATGGCCCATTCTTATTTACTTCAATTCTATAAAAATCAAAAGAATATAGAAGATAATGTATATTTTGTGAAAAATGTTTCACATCAGTACAGATCACTTATTATTATTCAGTAACATTTACTGCACTATAAAAATTCTGCATTTTGTTACTTTGTTTCAGTTAAATCCTCTGAAAACCTCTAATGTATAGCTGCGCCGATCCTCAGAGCCTTTCACTCTAACCATGTCAAGGGTTGCCTGTCCAAACTATTTCAAAATCTCACTCCAAGGTTTGGTGAAATGTTGGCAGCCCTGCGGACTATAAGTCGCTACTTTTTTCGGACACTTCAAACCTTATGGGATATAAGAAGGTGCAGATTTTCTGTGGGGTTTTCTTAACCATCAGAGGGGGAATTCAAAGTTGGAAATGAAAGGATAAGGGGCTGCCGAACCAATAAAGAAACTGGGCTCAACTCCTGCAGAGCAGAAATAAAGAGCTGACCAAGCCCCATCTTTCAGTAGAAGCTCTTATTGCTGCGAGCCAACAAGCTTAACGGGCGCTAGCGTTCTTCTTCCTCCCTATTCCAGAAGCAATATGTTGAGCTCCTCCTACAGGTTTGGTGGGAGATAGTTCAGTAGATATCAGTGACTTATAGCCCGGTGTAGCTTATATACAGTATATGCATTTCCAGATTTTTCAAAAACATTTAGTTGGCATGGTGTTAATGAGGTTTGCTCTACAGTCCGGAAAATATGGTATTCCCTGATCGTAATACGTATCATCTGATATAGGGGAAAATATTTTACCGTAAGAAAAACAAATATCTGTGTTGTAACCAGGTTAAAAAGGCAAAGATGGTCAAAGATAGCTGGTACAAAACTTTCTGTCCAAGACTTTCTGCTACTAACACACTGTTGCTTGAAATAGACCTCAAACAGTAACTCAGGGATGATTCTCTTTTAGTTCATCTAAAATACAGTAGAGAACTTTAACTGGGACAAAAATCTGGTTTAAAAAGAAAAGAAGCCGTGTCATATGTGTTGGGTTTAAATTAAACTAGGGCGCACTGTGACACAGCAGCCTCTCAGGTGGCTACCGTAGATTATTTTTACACTCAGAGAATTGTCTTCTGGAGTGCCAGAACAAACTCTCCATCTCTCATTCCTCATTTAATTCATTCTCTTCAACCTTTACACAGTTGCTCTCTACCTCCTTCCTCGTACCAACACCTCCTTCGTTTTCACCAATCTGAATTTATGCAATACTGGATTTCTTTTATAAATGACAACTCTAGCTCTCACGAATTCACCAGACACCTTGTTCCTTATTCCGTTTCTCTTCCCTTTTTCATTATGTCAAGTACTGTGTATTGTTCTCAGCATTGTGACTTCCCCCCCACATATTTTTCCTCTTCTCATGCAATATGCCTTTATATTTATGTTTCCTGTTCCTTCAGCACTGTCAAAGGTTACCTCTGCCTCCCACCGTCTTACTCATGCTCCTTTCTTTATGTGTACATACACACCTCTGTATCCTTCCAAATCTCAAACTCTTCAGCTGCTGTTGCTCCCTTCTGCTCTTTAAACTCTGACTTCTTCTCTGAATCAAATGAGAAGAGCTAAAAAAGCATCAAACCTTCAAATAATTGGAATTATAGCGTATCTGTTACTTTGCCAAAATTATTATACACAGAGCACATTTAATATGGCTGTTGATTTTTATTTGCAAAAAGTAATTTCAAAAGGAAAGATGAAGGTGGCATACTGTCTTTTTGAGCGTTTTTTTTTTTTTTACTCTGATGCAGGCTCAGTCTCAGGGCAAGATAGTTCACTTTGTTGCTAAAAGCCCATCTCTGCCAGACACAGCGAGAGAAGTAGGGAGAGCTGATGTCAAGGGATTGAGACCTTGTTTTCACATGGCGGTGCTGGCAACTGTATCCCATCGGCAGGATGGCAAATCTTGCAAAAATGTTGCTAAGACAGCAACAGTGAAGTTAATTGGCGAATGGTGTGGACTGCTGTGCATGGCATACATAGTGGAAAACAAAACTAGGCATGGCCATATTTGAATGTAATGTTTCTAATGGGACCACTGTCATAAAATGATCACCAAAATAACAGATTGATTGAGAGATTCTTGAGAAGAATCCTCACATTAAACCAGTGCAGATATTTAGGTATTGTAGGCCCACACGCACAGCCAAGGAAGCTCTTAAATGGTTTCACAGAATGAAAGTCAAACTGCTAGAGCTGCCCATTCAAGCACTTGAAGTGTAACCAATTGTGAATCTATGAAAAAAGACTGAAGAACAAACTGCATCAAAAGGACTGAACTTTTTAGGTTTGAAAGCAGTTTGTGTAGAAGAATAAGACAAAATACCACCTGAGCAATCCATGTGACTCATTTCTAAACAGGTCACTGTCAGAAAATATTTTTGTTTTTTTCCTAAAGAATTCTAGGAAGCATATTCAGTCATTTTTTCTCTGTGTTATTAAATTTTGTAACCCCTTAACTTTATTCTGGCTGTATATAAATGCACTCTTTATCAGACAATATTGTATTTATGCAGGCCAGTTATACGTCAGCCTGTACACATAAATTCAGCCAATCATGTCAACGGTCATCTGTTAATCATATTTTTTTGGTCATATTATTTTGATTCATATGTCGCAGCTAATATACACAACGGTTGAAATAGGAAATAAGAATCATTTACATTACCATTGAGTTCCATCCCGGTGTTCACGGGGATGGACGTCTGTGTCATCAGCAGGCGTAGAGCTAACAGAACAGGCAGTGCTGCGAGGCAAGGGCTCAAACATGTACGGCTGTAAGCCTGCTACACCAAACCAAGCTTTTGCCTCCCTGGCGTCCTCTTTCACAATATCTTCATCCCCCCTTTCTCCTCTAAATAAAACATGTATTGTTCAAGGAAACTCATCCATGACCTCTGACACAAAACTCTCCTCTTCCATGCTAGTGTGGTTGCTAAGTGCTACTTGGTCCCAATGTAATTTCCCATTGGGAATCTACTAGCACTAAGTTGCTAACTGGTTAGCAAGATGCTTCCTATAAACCGGCCAAAACGAAACTTGCTTCCGCAAAAACCAATGACCAATTACATTCACTTTATTCACTCGTGTAAAGTCGGGAGAATTTGGAAATGCAATGGTTGAAACAGCCACTTCCCTACGACTTTAAGCTCCATCTATTCCGACTACAACCTACTATTCTTATTGGTGCAAAATATTTCTCTTCTTTTTTGACATTGGCATAGCACCTTAAAGTAAATATTGATAGATTTTGGACCCATCAAAATTCCTTAAACAATATCCCATAGATTTTGTTTTTCAATCAAATGTTTAGTTTTTTCTTTACATCTTTCTAGTATTTGTAGGATGTATTATATTTGAGAAATTCATTGTTTTAATGAAAAAGTTGTAGTTATGACCTTTCATGTAAAGGAGGTTTAATTTTTGCCAAGAGTCTTGTTGCTATGTCTTGCTCTTTTTTTTTATTAAAAAACTATATACAAAGGAGGTAAATATATTACAAATCAGCTGTGTGATTTTCTTGTTTTTTTCATATCCTTTAAAGCAAGCTTGTGATCCTAAAAAAAAAAGCTGTTATGGAGACTTGATGTCACCCTGTCCACAAACTCTCCAAAATAAGCTTTGGGGGCTTCTCACCTCCTCCACCCTCCTCCTGACAGCGTGGCAGAACGATAAACTCTGGTCCACATTTAGCCTTAATTGTAATGGTTTAAAATGTTTTGAGCTAATAAATATTGTGCTAGAATGTGTTTCCTACTGTAATGTTTAACCAGTGTTCAGTGTTTGATGGTGGGAAATTTTGGGATGCTACATACACAATGTCATTTGACTTGACATTTTAACTTGAAGAATACAGAACATGTAAAATGAATATATATACCCTCTCACCACTGACACTTCCACTTTGAAAATGTTTTTTAAAGACGTGTTTAACGACCCATATACTTTTAAATCCTTCCTTTTCCTTTTTAAATAATTCATTTTTGGTCTAAATGATGTGGAGCTGTGATTATTTGGCCTAAATTTATCATAAATGTAGCTCATCAGGTGTCCATCTTACCAATTTCCTATGATCGTTTTGATGTGATCTCTTTAATTTCAAATAAGGCCCTTCGCACCCCGCCCCCCCTCCAGGCTGCAGAGCTTTCCACTCCACCCCCTAAAGGCTTCTAAGGATTTTCATTCCTCTCAAAGCATCTTTAATTTTGTCTGTGTTCTATATAGTTATACTCTGATCTAAGTGTCTTAACAACAATTTGATAGTTAATCCATAGTGAGAATAAAGATTATTGATTCTTTAATACAAGACCCCAACCTAGTTATTGAGTTAGAAATCACAACTTTGAAAAATTAATACTATTCAAAGTACACAGTAATGTTATTTTTTTAAGATTTAAAAGTGAGTGCACAATGCTAACATAAGTAGAGGCCAAGATGCTATGCTATCATGAATTGGCAGTATTAATTAACAAGTCTATAGTTAAGCTTCTTGTCATTGTAGCCCTGTCAGCAGCTTACTGCCTTGTTGTGTCTGTTGTTTCTATAGACAGCAGGAACTAACCCCTTAGACAAAGTATTTCAGCAAATCTTTTTTCATAAGTATATTGCATTACCAAAAAGGACTTTCCTCGCTCATTTATGTACATTTCCATGGAAAAAAATAGGAAGATGTACTGATGCTGGGAGATGGTGACATGACTTGTGTGGGTTAAAACAACCAACAACCAAATGTCTACATTTAACTGCTTGTTGCTTAGTTATCTTTCAAATTGATCCACAAGTTATGTAATGAAAATCACATAGACATAATGACCCACCAAACCTAACAGAGAATGAAGAAAACTGTACGGACTGAAACATGTAACACAGATGGCATCTAAATATATGAACACATCAAGTGTAGAGATTAAATACATTTTTACGCACTTTCCTAGTCTACAACTAAATGTACATTTATTTAATTGCTTATAAAATAAATTTTGCATTATAGGAGGAAGAATGATTTAACAAACCTGTGCAGCATGTGAACGTCACTATCTTTAAATGTGTGTCTTAATCCTATGGAATGCAGGTGGACAGCTATGTCCGGACCTGAGCGGTCATCTTTCCCTCACTGTTCAATTTGTTTATGTATTTGTTTTGTTGTTCCCCAGACGGCTAAATTAAAATGGCTCTAAAGACCATTCCTTACTTCATCCTATGTCAACATAACAGGTTTAACACTCTACCATTAACAGGCACTCAAGGTATGAAGTCTTGTTTTTCTTTTTTTACATCGGAAGACATTTTCTATGTTATCTATTACTTTGATTGTATTTATATTTTGTATTTGTACAAAATAAAGGTAAAAAAAATTAAGAAATGCATTAAAAAATACATGAAAAGGAAGCATTTATCTGTTATATCAAGTTAAACTTTACTAATATAGTAGAGACATGGCTAAAAAGGACATAAAAAAAGACTTTGTAAAAATAGCTAAAAACCCAAAATGAATACAGTAAAAACTGCTTGGGTTGCATAAAATTGCCTGATAAGCTGGAAAGTTGCTTCCTAGCTGAGCTGATTGCTTGCCTGGAACAAACTTTATACATTAGAGCATATGTAGAGACCTTAATTATCTATGCAGGAAAATGCAGAGTAACTCTAGGCTCTGATCAAGAGAGCCTTTGTATGGCAATACAATCAAAACAAGAATCAACTACATGCCAGATGGCTTTGGATCAATGCGTCGCTGGTATCAGACTTACCATATGCTGATAATTCAGACATTACAACAGAGGCTTGGACAATTTTTTTTCAGGGTTTCCAGGCAGGACAAACTTTGATTTAGAATCAAGACAAAAGACAAAAAACAGAAATCCTCAAAAGACAAACTGATCCCCAGCTCTTGTAAAGCTGCTTTGTATATATTTTTTTTTTACGCTGGTTTACATAAAGAGCAGAAGGAATGAATGCTTTTTTTCAGTAATGTTAGCAAGCCTTCGGTATAACAGTGCATGAAAAAAATAATCACAACACCATATGTTTCAATCTCTTTGACTTTGAAATACAGACATCAAATACATGTATTAGAAAGGATATGCTGCCTGTCCAAAAACATCACCACCTGGATTTAACAAAGTAAATGAATAAAAGCTTCGATATGTTGGTGTAGATTCTCAGCCATCCATGTCTTGGTAGGAAAAATAAAACTAAATCAAACAAATAACTCCCTAAAATATTTACTGTTTGAATTAGCTGAACTAGGGAATTTGGTGGCGCAGTGGTTAGGGAACCCGACCCATGTACGGAGGCGTTAGTCCTTGACGCAGGGACCCGAGTTCCAGTCCGGCCTGTGGTCCTTTCCCATATGTCTCTCCCCCTCTCTGTCAGCCTACTGTTAAAAAAAACAAGGCACTAGTTCCATAAAAATAAATAAAACAACGTCTGGATTCAATTTGCAATCAAATTTTCAAATTTGAGCTGTTCATCCCTCTCATGATGTCTGCCTTCTTTGTCTCATGAGTCTTTCAACCTTGTTCACATAAAGGAAGGTTTGAAACGCCTGTAAATATCTTTAGGAGGAGTTTTAGTGCTGCGTTTTAAGTTGACCTACAGTGGAACACCAGACCTCTTCCTTAGCTAAGAAATGGCTTCCTATGGTCCTCGCACTAGGGTTTTTTCTGTTGCTTTTGTTTTGTGCAGCATGTGTCACTATCCTGAAATGTGTGTCTCTAGCCAATGAAAAGCAGGTGGACTACTGTGTCCTGACCTGAGGGGTTATCTTTCCCTCACTGTGCCATACCTTTATGTATTTGTTTTGTTGTTTCCCCAGACGCACAGAAACACCTGAAAATCATCTATAGCCCCCTTTCCATTACGATTTGAGAGTGATAATTTGTGGCAGGAGTATCCAAATTGCAGTCCAAAGGCCATCTGCATTTTCTGTGAACCATCTCCAGGAATAAAAACGGGTACAAATTTCAGGTACCGGCACAGGCAGTTGATGTCAGCCAACACATTTAATAATGCAGATCTTGGCCTTAGTTTAATTTTGCTGTAAACAAAAGAAAAACATAAACTGATGTTTATGTTCCTGGCTAGATGTTGCAGACATGGATAACCTATTCATTATTCTATCCATATCCCTACCTTGTTGCTGAAAATGGACAAAAAAAAAATCTATAACTATTAGTAGTCATATTATTAAAATATCTATAGGTAAACATACATCTCTTTTTTTTTTCTTTTTTTTTTTGAGCAGTTTAAACGTGTCACAAAAAAACATGGTTTTGGCCTTTTGGGTTGATGAGTTTGGAGAGATCTAACTGGTGGACCAGTTATTAATCAAACAATAATGAAACCACTGTTATAGTAAAAAAATAACACTGAAGTCTAGGGAAGACAATAACAACATGGTTCTTCCACAGATGGAAACTTCCACATTTTCGGAAAACCTCAGACGACTGCAGCAAATAATTTCACTATTCTATGCAACGACATCAAGAAATTAGTTGTTAAGGTTTTTTTTTTATTAGTTTAAGGTTAATTTGGCAATGACTTAAATAGTAGTTTGGACCGTTTAAGGTGAGCATAATGTTTCTTTTAGCTCATTTCTTCTCCTTCTCCCCTACTGTCTATTTCTTCCGTTTTTTTTACTTCAAATATTCCAGAAGGTTTAAACCATACTGTCTTTCGTCAGGCTCTGTCCCAGGCCACATTTTTAATTTCTCCATAACATCCAGCTGCCACTGATCCTTCATGTAGGTCAGTAAGGAGGCCAGCTACGCAAACACACACTCTCTTCTTTAACTAAGATACACACACTCCAACGCATACCCTAATAAAATGAGATAATATAAAATTCAGGATGAAGTCTTCACTGAAAATATATATCAGGATACAGATCTGGAACCATTCAAATTTTAAGAAGCACACTGGATAGAAAGCTACGATCTATCCTTGCTAGTGGGTGTGTACTTTATGGCTGTGTAGTATAAGATTGTATATAAAAAAAACTATAATAAGGTGTCATGAAAAAACACAGTCACAGGCAGCGACGCAGACTTGGGACTTCACTCTCTGGTGTGACAGCCTAACAAGAAGGCTGTCGCAATCTAAGTATGGTATATATCAGAGGAAAGCTTGCCAAAAGCCCTCTCCGGGTAGATTTAAACCCTGCTCACACGCTTACATGTATGCAGGCAGTTCAGCAGCTACCCACACACATGCTCCCTGCAGAGATTAATAAATCTCATTCAGATCACACGGCTCTGATGAACTTGGCTGACAGAGGGGGTCTGCAGCCTGCCGACACAAGTGAGGCACTTTGCCCCTCTCTTATTCAGCTCGCCCCTACCTCACTCGCTTTTCATCTTTGTCTTTTTGCTGTCTTCTTCTAAATTTCACTTTGCCTCTACCCTGCGTTGCTTTGCCCCTCCAATCTCTTTCTTCCTATTTCATCTCTTCATAATACAGCAGGAGCTGATGTGGAAAAAAAGGCTATTAATTGCAATGATAAGGCTAAAATTGTAGGAGACACACAGATCAAAGGAGGGTTCAGTTTCATATTTTTTGATCACAGGCAAACTGCCGTGCTTCTTTCTGGGCTCTTTTAGCTAAACAAGCTGGACCAGATTGTTTTAGGCATCTGAGAGCGTGTGATATGTGGCTTGAAAAAATGCAGAACAACTAAACTCCAACCAAAACATTATAGCATGTTGGAATAAAAAGACAACTTCTCCAACCATTTTCTCTACCTAGATGGGACAGAACAGTCCTGCATCGGGTCGAGTACTGACGGGTACCTGTATAAAGGGTACATCAACGGATAGAAAAAAACTCCATATTATTTCACAGATGCGGGTACAGGTATACAGTGGGGCAAAAAAGTATTTAGTCAGCCATTAGTAGTGCAAGTTCTCCCACTTAAAAAGATGAGAGAGGCCGGTAATTTTCATCATAGATATACCTCAACTATGAGAGACAAAATGAGAAAAAGAAAATCCAGAAAAT
>NW_015150553.1:1468024-1524858 GCF_000732505.1 Cyprinodon variegatus | reverse complement strand
ATTTTCTGGATTTTCTTTTTCTCATTTTGTCTCTCATAGTTGAGGTATATCTATGATGAAAATTACCGGCCTCTCTCATCTTTTTAAGTGGGAGAACTTGCACTATTGGTGGCTGACTAAATACTTTTTTGCCCCACTGTATATGAACAAAATGTAGGTAACATAGAACTACAGCATGAATGAGATTTATTTCTATTTTCTTATTTATTACCTCAAATTATTTGATTCAAGAATATCCAGATACCGATATTTTTTTAAGCAATCAGGCAAACCCTCTAACTTCGGCCAATGTATAGCTGTTAATCTGTGAGCGCAGCGCGCACTAGATGTGAGTGTGAGGCAATGTTCTTTTCTGCCTCTGTTATCGGATGTTAGCAACCACTAAATGCCCGTTATTAGCCGTTATCCGTCCCATAGAATGGCTCCAGGCTGCACCTCCTCTACCTTCCATAGGTTTCTTATGGCTGATAATATGCAGCTCATTGTTGATAGCAGCTGCTTTACGGCAGTTACGCAATCGGCATTCAGCAAAGCAAGTATGACGTGACAAGGCATAAGTCTAGAAAAGCAAAACAAAAAAATAGCGTGCCATCGGGTAAAGCGATCTAAAGTTTGGCTTCATTTTAAGGAAGAGAAAGATGGCAATAAGGCGCTTTGCAATCATTGTAAAGTGGCAGTTACATCCGCGGGAGAAAATACATCCAAAATGCGGAAACACCCCCACACACATACATTTTAACGAATGCCGTGTTTTTGATGCATTCGGACAGAAGCTAAAGTTACGACCAGCATGGAAGGAAACTCTGGTGGTAAGTAGCTAGTTTTACTGGCTGTGCTTAATGTGGTTCCTAGTCAATCATATGCCATTCTGGAAATAAACCAATTTCCTACCTCTCTTTGGGGTTATTGAGGGAACGTGCCTTTCTCGTTAATCCAGCCCTTCATTGCTAGCATGTTTAATTAGAACTACTGGTGGCTGGAATTCTTACATGATTCTAGATATTGCAATGGATGTAACGAAACATGCTACGAAGATGCTCCGCAGTTCAGGGAGCGAGATAAGGGTGACGCTCGTTTATTCAAATCAGGTGGAGATGAGTTTATTTCCCTGAAATTGTACAGTAATGCTTTTTCATTAAACGGAATGGATAAGGAATCAAATCGCTTAACAGAATCGATAAGGGAATTGGAATCGTGAAAATCTTATCAATTCCCACCCCTACTCCTGATGGCCTTTTCAAATATGTCATCTATGACTTCATATGTATAAATCAAAGAGTTTTCTTAAAACACAATTCAGCCAAGTTCAGCCGAGATAATAATACAGACCCAACAAGAGAAACTCGCATCACAATCCTTCACATCAGCTCAAAAATATTTTAAAAACGTCCAGAATCCATATGAAACATGTTTCAAAGAATGCATTTTATCATCTGAAGAACAATGCATGAGTTTAAGCTTTTTTTTTCTACCAGTCCAATGCTAAGGTTTTGGTTTAAACAACACTAACTACTGTATTTTGATTATTGTAATTGATGCTTTCTGGTCTTCCTTAAAACATACTAAAGGCTTACTTCAGTTTTTTTCCACAGCAAGAATGGTGAAAAAGACCATAAAAAGGATTCACATCAAACCTATGTAAAATTCTCTGCACTGACTACCTGTGTAATTGATCAAATATGATTAATCGTTATATTTATATTAATATTGTGTTTTATGATTGGTTTTATTTTAGGGTTTCTATTAATTACTTTTTCGTTGCAGCGGATGCAGTCATATTGTATAATGGTATCAATGCCCAGCATTTAAGCATTCTTATTTTGGTAACAAGCCATCATTTTCATTTAATTGTTATATTTTGCAACAAAGCAAAATATCAAACCACCACAAACAAGAATCAATCCTTTTTTTCTAAATGGAGCATTTCATATTTATTCAGTTGTCAACATTTTTTGAAAAATAATTGGGGAAAAAAATGCTCCAGTAAGTGATAAAATAAATAAATAAATAAAAAAGCCTTTCCTTTCCAAACACTGCTCAGTTGTTTAGGCCAAAGACTAATAGTCAGTCAGTGTCAGGAGCCAAGAGAGCCAAATGTGGCTCCAGAGCTGCAGATTGCAGACTCATGCTGTGTATGGACAGCTGTTTTCTCTTCGAGGAGGGGGACCTGCAGCTGAGCACAGACATGCAAGAGGTGCGCCAGCCAATCACCAAAACAACTATACTTTCACCGATTTTAGAATGCAACCTATTATGAAGGATAAAATAATGTCTTATTATAAAACAAGGGTAGTTGGATAGTGAAATAACGTACCAGGCCAACTATACATTCTTACAAGTAATGTCATCAAGAGAGGCCATAATTGAAAATAACCGGCCTTTCTGAATGCAGACATGTGACAGGCAGGCCAGAGCTGTGTATGGCAGTAATTGGAGTCAGCCCTAAGTTCGAATTTCATATTTTCAATGCTGCTGCCTATAAATCTATAACTCCATATGGCATTGAGCCTCACAAACAACTATTGTTATAAAACCTAACTGCCATTTCCATATTACCCTTTCTCTGGCTCATGGTTAGCAGCCAAGTCATTGAGCACTGTAGCTCATAAGGGTCAATTATGTATTGTCAAAGGAGCCCTTGTATACAAAAACAACAGATTAAGTCAATCAATGGAGGTATGAGGCACAGACTTTATGCTTCTCATTGTATTGTAAGTCTGACCAGTGGAGGAGATAGTTTATAAATAAGGCTTCATTAGTCTAAGCTATATGCAGCAACCACTCAATCAGAATCTATGTGTCATCTCCTGTTTGTGTGAAGTTTATTATTAATCACTGCCTCATCTACATAAATGAACGAGCCACTGCCTTTCCGCATAGCATGTTTCAACCAGGATCTATTAATTATGTTCTCATAATGCTTCTGTTTACAATGACAAAATAACTAAATAAAAACATGCGCAGGCATAATGCAGAAACGGGATAAAACGGTCCGCCCGTTTTTACCTTTAATGGAAGCGACTTCTCACTGCAAGGACTGATGGGTAGAGACTGAATGCTGCTGGCTGGACTCGTCTCTGCGCTCTGCAAAACAAAATCCCAAAAAACTTCATGAAGGCATACAACTTAATTTGTTAAAAAAATCTTCCTAGAGTAGCTTTCTTTGTGAGGAAAGGGGAGCTCTCTGCATTATTTAGCACCATCTCTAAACTTTGTTTTGGTTGTTAAACCATATTGGAGAAACACTGCATCTGAGATGTGAATCTCTTCACTATAACTTTTGTTCCCCACAAAAACTATCAGACAAACAATTTTACACATGTTCTACTGATCTCAGCTGGAGTCATTTTTGATTCAAGAAGATGTCAAAGTGGGTGACAGGGCTTTTTTCCTCTCTTTTATTTTACCAAGTTTCTTTCATATTATGCGGTTTCTAACATCAAGCGTGATGAGATACGTTTTGGCAACCACAAAAACAACACTAGCAACGACTAGGCAGAAAGCAGAGTCTGAGACACACGAGTCTCAAGCTGACATGCATTCAGATGACAATGAACGCACATGCAGACTCAAACAGACATGACTGCACTGAGTGACATAGGTCTCCAGTTGCTGCACTAACTGTCGCCTGTGAAGGATTAAATGTGGCATATGCAGCACTGGATTTAAAAGAATGTGGATCCTCAGGCTAGAGAATGTTTTGGTGAACAGATCATAGAAGTCTATTTCATGCCTTCAAGGTAAGAGTAGAGTTGTTGAGTATTCCTCAGTTTCAAGACTGATTATATGAAAATAGTTATTTTTTTGAGTGGAAAATCATCTAAAGTCTTCCTAAATATTTATTAATGAAGCAAAATAATTCTTAAAAATGTCATCATCCAAACCAAAAAGCTACAGTAAATATATGTGACCTGTGTGAGGTCATTTAAGCAACATCTACAGTACAAGCAGGCAGATACTGTAACCGCACAGACAGGTCCAAGTCAGAGGTTCTGCTAGACTTTTTCACTTTCTGTCATTTTGACTTGAAAGGAAAATAAAAACCTTTATAATCTACTTTTATCCATCATCATATTATTTTTCAATGGTCATAATTAAACCATCTAATTTCAATCATTTCAATTAATATCTAGGCCAAACAAGCCCCAAATCAGCCAGGTGTAACTTTTTCTCTGTGGTGAGAAAAAAACTCTGAATGTGGTCCTAGTAACAGCATAAAAGCAGAAATAATTAAATTAAATGATTTGAGTTGAGTTGAAAAAAGATTATCTACTGCGGCCTGAATGCACAGTCTCACAGCTTCTTCCTGCTCAGCATGGACCTGAATTTCACAACCGCTTGTGCATAATTAAAAGTCTCAAGTTGGATTCCTGCAGAGGCTATTGCCTCAGACAGACAACTGTGTTTTTATGTTGTTCTGGAAGCTGAATCCGAACTAGAGACTGGAATTACAGGTGCCAATTCAGCCAAAGTTTTAAATTATGGGATCATTTCACCAAATGATGTGATCAGAACTCAGCAAGATGAGAGGTTTCATGATTCAGTGAGGCCTCGTATCAGCAGGAGGAAATCTGGTTGAAATAGCTAAATGATTTATCTGTTAGCATGGTGTGGAGAATAGTACAAAACCTAATATCGATTGAAGTACCTAGGCAAAGAAGAAGAACTGGGCCTAAACAACAAACACAGGTGACAGAAAAGAGAGGTTGATAAAACGATCCACAAAAACACTGTAGAAAGTGTTAGTTAAGTAATGTGTGTAAAACAGAGGTAGGGGATGTGGGGTCAACAAGTCATCGCTAAGTCGTGTATTTGTTCTGCCCAGCTACTGAACCAGGTGAGTTCAATCTGCACAGTAAATTAAATTGTGCAGATTTGAATCATCTGGTTCAGTGGCTGGGTAGAATAAATACATAGCATGGAGATGGCTTGGTGACTCCACATCACCAAACTCTGGTGTAGAATTCCCAATTTAAAAGCATCTAAAACATGACCACCATTGCTGTATGGAATAATGTAGGATTGTTAAGGGAGAAGCTGATCCAGCTTTGGCTCACGTGTGGAAACCGGCATTTAAGCAGTTTGGGTTCTCTTTTTAAAGCCAAAACAGTTTGAGGGAAGCTTCAAACTCTCTCACACTTAAGGCAGGTTTCAAATTGCTGCTACTTTGTCTAGGTCCCTATATCCAAGGAAGAAGTTTGTCAGACACTCAAATCTAGCTTTGAGTGGACAGGGCCAGATAATGTAGTACTTTGACCTACTTGAAATAAGTTGGGGGAAACATTGAAGTCCAAATCTTTGCAGAGTAAAAACTTGATGTTTTATTGGTTTGGCTGACCTTTTAAAGACACACACCTCCCTATCAGAATTATAGGTGTGCTATGGCGCCAAGCCATCAATGTGTCATTTGTGATCAATGCTTTTCCCTACATAGAGAGACAGCCGTGCACTCACTGACACCCACACCCACTGCACACCTCCTTCCTTCTCCAACACAAACACATCCTCTTTAAGGTCACCTCTATCCCACAGCCCTTAACACACAACTGTCCCTGCAATTAGATGTGGCTCAGTAAAAAGCCTCTCAGATTTAAGAATTGGCTGCTTGGGAGCCATGAATATAACAACTTGCACTGCATGGAAATGTAATGTCTAAAGATGATGAATGGCTTCAGAAACAAAAGCAATTTTTGCAGTTTGACGCACAACCTTAATCTCATAGGTCTCTTAAATTTGGAAGTTAAAGCCTTTAAATAAGAGAACAAAGAATCATTTTCACTCCTCCTAATCGACTTATGAGTTTTATTAAGACAACATACCCTTTTTTTTTATATATCACAGAGAACATAGTTCTTGGGTTGACTTGGTGGAAAGCTTTAGCAGGAGTTAGAGTCAAACAACAGAAAGAGGATGTCTAGATCCAGAACAATGTCCACAAGAGTTGTGAGTATGTACTGTAACGAATGGGACATCACACTTTAGTTAGAGACCAAGGCTGAAGTTGACAAATGGGGATCATTGTTTGAGGCTGCTTTTACACACACGTGAGACAGAGGCAGTTTAGAAATGTTCTCTCCATGCAGCCAAGGGGATAAACTGCTGAAAGAGAAATAATATAGAGCAAACAGAGCATAGTAGGCCAAAGGTAAACACTGGAGCTACTAAGAGGTGCTGTGATATCAGGCTTGCGTCCATCTACCTTTAGACATAATAAATATTTTTCTGTACTTCATGTATTCTAATACATGGGCAGCGCTTGGCAAGAACTTAGACCCTGTCAAGTTAGATTTTTCTATTGATGGTTCTGTACTATCAATAAAAGTGATTTATTCTTGTTGCATAACTTACTTTTTTGGAGATGTTTCATGTCACAGTGCTAGCTCTAAAACCTCTCATTTGGACCCTTTAGTTTGGAAACAGAGGATGGAGCAGGGGAAGAATGTAACCAGATGTTCTTTCACTCTGCACACTGCTTTGAGTGCACCGTTACTTTATAAATATACACAGAGTATTCGCAGTTATGAATGCCAGACTGATACACTCCAAAACATGCCTTACTTAACTTGGCAGAATGCATAATTTTCTTTTCAGCTTAAATAATGCTGCAGTTAACATCTGTTTTCTTAACAGGGTCTTACCTTCTGTGCCATAAATCTGTGCTACGTGATTACTCTTTTATATTCTACCATAGCTCCTTATATATGCATAGGGTGCACCTCCTTATAAATCCAAACCTTTAATTTTCAAAAAAAGGGTCATACATAACATATTAATAACATTCTGTAAATTATTCTTAAGGTTTAGTATTATTAAAGTTTACCATTTATTTTTTTACATGTTTTTAGATCAGTGCACAGTAGAGAATTTATCAGCAATGCACCGATCCGATGGAACGATATCTGTGATTTTATCGGATATCTGTGATTAGATCAGATCTCATTGATTTTATCGGATACCTGTGATCTTATCGGATATCTGTGATTTCATTGGATATCTGTGATTTTTATCGGATAGCTGTGATTTCATCAGATAGCTGTGATTTCATCAGATAGCTGTGATTTCATCGGATATCTATAATTTTATTGGACATCTATGATTTTTTTGGACAGCTGTGATTTATATCGGATAGCTGTGATTTTATGGGATATGTGTGATTTTCTGGGACATCTGTGATTTAATCAGATATCTGTGATTTAATCAGATATCGGTGATTTTATTGGATATTGGTGATCCAATCCAGTGCACTTTACATGGAACTTATTTATTTTTTGTTGCTTATTTGTTAATTAATAATATAAACTACATGTATATTTGTTTAATTTGTTACCCTTGTTTAAGAATGTTTACGTCAAGGCTAAAGCCCTCACTCACAGTGCAAGATATACAGTTCATCCATTTAACAGTTGAAACAAATCGGTATAAGATTTCGGGCCAACACGTTCAGCCCGGTTGTCAGATTGGATCGGAAAAAAAACTTTATTGGTGCATTTCTAGAAATTATTGCACTAAGGCCTCTTTAAACAGAACTGAAAAGGCTAAGTCATTACCCTCACATGTTAGCATGTTAGACTTAACATTAATAAACTGTGTCAGCTTCAACTGCAAAACATAACTGTCTCTTTCACCTAATACAGAAAGCCCCATAGGGCTAGATAGGGGAGCCTGCTCTAAATATGCTGTAGTTTGAGTTTACTGTGATACTAAACGCATATTAGAGTATTTTACAGCTTTTATTATATTAGAATACTAACACTCTAATATATAATGTAGCTGTGAACATTGGACTCCTTCCAAAGCAAAACAAAAGCAACAAACTTTGCCCTTTGTCTGCAAAATTCAACATTACAAGCCATCTGTAACCAGTTCAGTTCAAAAGCCTTTTGGCAGAAAGTCTAAAGGATGTATAACCAGCCAACCTATCTATAAAACGCACCCTAACTCATTATCTAAAAGATATATAAATTCATCTGACCAAAAATATTATGCCAAACCTGCATTGACTAAACAAAAAGTCGGCCACACTTTAGTTTCCAAAGCCAAGCCCTGAAACACATCATTGGTCCAATGCTCAGTGATCAGTGAATTGAAGAGCAACCTTTTGGACGGGACATGTCTGCAATCTATTGTTTAGGTTTTGGAAATAATCTAGATAAATATGAGCAGAAATGATGTTAAATTATAGCATTTATAGCATCATGAGTCATGATGGTTCCAAATCAAACCTGACAGCCGAGACCAAAGCAACACAACACGATAGCTCAGATGCCAGGCGAGCAGCAACATATCCTGAGTGCGCAAGGGAGAAACAATTTGAACAGTAGTGTATTAACACATGCCATGTTGTTAGATAAAGCAGTAAATATTTTAGCATTTGATCTTGAACTTCGTTTGAATAATCTGCTAGAATGACAGCAGCGCAGAAATGAGAAGAAAAGTCCTTTTACACAGCTGAGCTGAATACTCATGAGAAAATGACTGACCCTTTATAGACAGCAATTATATAATTCATCCTCCTTTTGTCAGATTAACTCTTTTAAAAGCTGAGCAGTTTAATAGAGGCCACCTGAAATCTCTGATCCAGAGGAACTTTGTGCTGCATCACCTGTTGTTTAAAAACGTCTCCTTTTCAACAGTCCTTGATCGAGGTTTAGTTTTCTTTAAAATACGGGACATTTAAGTTGGACTATTACTCGTTTTTAAAGGTGTCTTCAGCCTCCCTTAGCTCACCTCACCTGATAAGCAATCTTCAATTGAAAGTGAGTTAGATGCAGACAAGTAAAGACTGTTATAGAGCTTTGATTTTAAACTCCGGAGTCACAGCATTATCATTTCAGACATTGTACATGGAATAAAGCACCAAACATCAGATAGGTTTGATGCTCACCTCGGTGCTCTGGAGGGGCACGTCTTAGGCTCTTCACAACTACTATTGAGCATTTTTCATTTGGATAAACTTAACATGCACAAGTGCACTCTCACAAACAACTACAGGCCCTTGGCTCAAGGTACTTAGAGATTCACTTCCATACAGAAAGCCCATATTCTTATCTTCAGCTACCACAGTATACATGTCAAATTAAATACCACCACTTATACTTCAGTGATGTTTTCAAGGTGTTACTTTATTGTATCTCTTATACTTTATCCGTTGGTTGCGCTGTTCTTTTTATATCTCTTTGCAGGTGATTTAGCAGACTGAAGATGTTTATCGTTATCTCCCTTTTATCTCCTCTTTCTTTCATCTTTTCTCCTTTTTTTCTGTTTTTTCTTTCCTGTTCTACTTACATTACAGTGTCCATATAATCTGTAATACTCCCTGCATGAATTATAGCAAAGCTATTTATATGCATCAATCAAGCAGAACACTATGGCCATAGCTCCACTTGTGAAAGCAAAATCTGTTGGGCTCACTAACAAAAAAAAAAAAAAAAAGATAGGTTTGATGTATTGACAATTCCTAGTACAGATTCGATTGCTAATTTTCCTGAAGATGACAAATTTCCATTGGATTAAACATAACACAAAATACACCAGCAAAATTAAAATATAGCAAAGAATAACCCGTGTTGAAAACCCCAACATTTCAAACACAGCTTATTTATGTTGAAGGACGCAATGACTGTGGTGATTAGAAAACTAACGCTTTGTTTGCAGGGAAAGAAGAAAGCAGCAACAACCAAAATAAACCACTCAATAGACTAAAGAAATACATTAAGAATACCAAACCAAAACACACAGGCATTAAAACTCAAAGAGAGTGATGGTAACATAATTTGCGAGTTAATAATGCAACAAAATACCAAAGAGGGCAAAGTATCTCTTTTATATTCATGTTCTGTTGCCATGCAGCCCTTCTCTCCCCTGCAACTTCACCATTCCTTTAGTTTATGTCACCATATAAATTAATTCATTTTTTTCCTCTTGCTTCTATCTTAGTGGCCCTTTGAGGAAAAAAAAGAAAATGAAAAAACATAAAAAATATGAACAGCAAACAGATCAGGAAAAAGCTGTACATAGGCCTCAGTGGGCTAAAGTTAGCTACTCGCTTTGATCTGTTGAAGATTATATAGGTATTGAAGTTTGTTTTTCTATTCTTCTAAAGGATCTCACTTTGGATTAAGTTGCTCCTTGATTACATGGAACCCTGTTGCACCAAGGTGTCACCTTTTTGCTATAGCTCACCTGCCCCATTTACAAACGGATTCATCAAGACTTACTTACGATACCATGCTCACTTATTATAGCATGCTGTTTGGGAAAGATGCACCATTTCTCTTTATAACCAAGTATTTGATGACTTTATCAGGATAAATATGTAGAAAAAAAGACTTTATTAAGTCTACCTTTAAATTTTATTTTATTTATTTTTCAGAAAGTCAAAATTACCCCCACATTTTATTCCAGGTACAATCTCCATTTGGGTCAGTAGAATCCGATGAAATACAACAGAGTGTGACCCCAAGATCAGAACAGAATACTTAAAAGCAAGCTAGCATTATTTATGGGAGTCACATAATTACATCTTCATTCAGGAGACTATGAGGAGATCATAGCTTATTACTTTAAATCATGGGCTGTCAGAGCAGGTATGGAGAAGTGTGTGTGACACAACACGTGTGCTGTACAAACGGCTTGTTTTATTCTCCAAAATAGCCAGGATAAAAGACATGTATGTATGTTCTCTACATACATACACTGTTCAAAAATATGAAAGGGAAACTTTTTAAGGGGAGTAAAACGTCAGGTAACTTAAACTTCCGGTTTATTGATTTGGCTGTAGAGATATGTCGACCCCCTTCTACGTGCAAACGTTAAGAGGTTGTCAATCGACATCAGCTTTTTTGGTATTCATGAATGGTATAAAGGGGCAAAAATGAGACAAACCTAAAAAACAAATGGTTTTAAAGGTGGAGGCCAGAGACTATTTTTCCCTACCACATTTTGTTTTGACTACTTTTTTTTGTAGTTTTAGATTGACCAGGGTCAGTGTCGCTTGTAGAAACATGAGGCCTGAACCCTACAGAGGCTACACAATCAGTCCACCTCTGCCAGGATGGCACATCAATCATGCCATACACCATCAAGGTTAGAAAAGCGTGGAGGAGATTCCAGTAGACAGGCAGTTACTCTAGTAGAACTGGACAGGGCTGTCAGAGGTCCTTAACCTATCTGCAGGGCCACTAGCGTAAATGTCTGTGACCAAACCATTAGAAAAAGACTACATGATAGTGGCCTGGAGGCCAGTAAGCGATGTATTCACCATGAAGCTTGCATGGGATTTGTAAGAGAACCCATGAGTAAGCAGGGAGGGTTCTGAAGCCTTATTCTTTGCACAGGTGAGAGCTGTTTAGTGTGAGCTTATGTGACAGTAATGAAAGGGTCTGAAGAAGCTCTGGAGAAGGTTATGCAAACTGCAACATCATTGAGCTTGGATGGTTTGGTTGTGGAAGCACATACCTGTAGAGTATAAACAATAGGACCCTGACTCCTATTAGAACACTCCCATCCATTTTTTAAATACTTACTGAGAATCATCCATTGCCATTTATAAAATGACAACCAGTCCTCACATCCCTAATAAAATATGAATAAATAAGTTATCATTAAGCTGCAAATACACATACACAAACACAGCACCTACTACATTTATTTAACACACTAGAGTTGAACAAATGACAAACTAAAGAGACTGCATGAATGGACAGTTAATACGACCCTATGGTCTGCATAGTTATACCTCGTTAAGCTACACTACTCCTGCTTGCCAATGCTTTAAGTGACCATTTACACTAATCAAATCTATAAAGATGTGAAGGTACTTCTACAGAATTTCATACATTCATGGTCTCATAGCCTAAGGTTATGCCAGAGCTTTGCATAGACTAAGACCTTAAAAAAAGCTGAGTAATACTCTGCGAAAGAAGGATTTGTGCATGACATACCATGAAAGAGACTTAAACACAGATCCACGGTTCCTGCTTAAAACGTATAATCTCAGCGGATCAAAAAGAGAACAAGACAAGAGAGATCATTTAAAGGAGAAAAGGAAACCAATTTTACAAGATTTAATAAAGCTGATCTAACAAAGAATAAGAAATTATGAAGGGAGCACCATTATTTCCCAGATGAAACAGCTTATCATTACTTGGAAAAGCTTCCAACAGTTAAAAAAAAACGACGCAAAGCTTTTAGAACTATTTCTACAGATTTCGAATTTTATTTGACACTCTTAATCTTTCAAATTATCAAACTTCTTTTGTCAAAAGACAATAAGAAAAAAAGTTTTTTGTTTTAGTTTAATATCTTAAAAGAAATATGCTATTCAAAGCAACCTTCCCCAAAAGGTAAATTCTCCTCATCATGAATAACTAATTTACCAGAATCAATCAAATTTTTAGGGGGTTTAAAGTTTCATTAGCTACACAGAGGTCCGATTACTGCCTAACATGAAGAATCAAGCAATCACTTTACAATATCCTGTCATTTCTGACATGGGTCAAGCAGACAAACCTAACAAAGCATCAGAAGAGGCTTTGATCTTAAACAAAAGCAATCATGTATCAGTCTAAATGGGGTAAATATGGTCTAAGGAACACATCTGAATGACTCAGACAAAGTTAATTAGTGTCTTATCTAAATTCTCGACTTTACTCATATTGAGATAGATTGGTATGCCCATAAACATACTCTTCATTCTTAAAGAATGAATTTGCTGAATTTAAAGTAAAATCTTCCACCCCAGTGTCTCACTGTCAGCTATCAGTTAAATTGTTAAGCAGTTTTTACTCTGATATTAAAGGTTCTACACATAAATGCATATCAATAGGTGTCCACGTGCTTGTTACTGTTCAAGATTTTATCACCCACCTCCTGTAATGTCCGTCTCAGTCTTAAAAGCAGGGTTTTGACTGCTGTGCATTCCTGCTGCATCAGTCGGAGCGGAAGGCTCTCTGGCCCGGGAGGTAGAGGTTCTTCTTCCCTCCCTAAACCGGACCCCACGCTGCATTCAGCGGGCAGCAGGCTGGTTGGTCGGCTGAGTTCCCTAGAGAAGAGGGAAGGAGAAATAAAAATAAAAGTAGTAACAGCACGAACCAGCATGAAAACAGGATCATGGACCAAGCCTCAGCTCTCCCTGCTGCTGTCCTAGTTGCCATTTGGTCTGCACTGATAGTGGCGGCGATACATTCTACAATAATGTGGCTAAACCAGCTGTTTTGTGGGGTTCAAGTAATCCCACAAACCCCTTATTGTGCGTCACCAGCAAAAAAAAAGACACTGTCCGGCTGTGTGACAAGTGTGAGTGTTTTAGGAGCTGTCCTTTTCGTTGCATGTTGTGTCCGTGAAAATGTGGTTTCTCACCAAGTATTCTGGCTTTCACTCGTAGTCCAAAAACATGACTGTTGGGTTAATTCATCACTTTAAAAGCTATTTAATAGTGTGTGTGGGGTTGCTTGTTCACACTGTGTGTCTGCATTGCCCTATGAGGGGCCAGCAACCTTTGAGGTGATAATCCCACCTCTCTCACAGAGACACCAGCTTGCCGACATTTCTAACAAATCAGCGGATACAAAAAGGATAGACATAAGGACGGTAAAATCTTATAACCATAAAACCCCAGAATCATTACAACACATTTATAGAAGCATTTCTTGGTTTATGTTGTACTAAAACATATGTATACTGCAGCATACATTGTTTGTTTTATTACTTCTATGGAAACATTTACCCGGCAATCTATGTATAAAACTTTTAAAATATGTTTAAAGAAGATCAGGATCAGGATGATTCTACTGTTTATTTAACATATAAATGTTGTATTTGTATCTGCATATGATTGGTTCAGGGGTTTAGAGATAAAAGCCTGAAAAGACTGGTAAGAGAAAATCTAAGTAAAGTTTTTTCATTCTTATTTTTGCGAATCCTACTGAAGTTTCCTGTAGTTTGAGGTTGTGTAGTTTTGGCTCATTTTTCTCTATTCCATGGCTCTTTATTGTCTGCACAAACTTCTTAAAAAGCAATTTATGTGATTTGCAAAAAGACCATAACAAATCATTAGAAACTTTTCTACATTTAATGTGGCATACTGGCTAAATATATGTAAAAAGAAAATCAAGTTGATACTCTGTGTAACATCTTTTGATTCAAACTTAAGAATCAGTCCTAATTTGTTCAAACTAGCTGATTATTATACTCCATATGCTTAACTTCAAATACAGATTCACTGTACTGGAAATATTTATCTCAGACTTTAATCATCCTTTTAGAGCCATAGTTTCTAGATATGTTTAAAAGGGTCTGACAGGAGAAGCCGACACATTGCATATAATACAGGGCAGAGAAAATAGCGATTGATCTTTGGACAAAAAGTTTCAAGGAAATAACCTATGCTAAATGTAAATCTCCATCCCGCTTTTAATTCAGAGGAAATCACCAGCTGCTGCATCTACCTTTACTGCTTTGGGGGAGGGAGGGGCTCGCTAACTCTCTGCTCGCTGAAAATCGTAAACTCAGATCTGTGCCACCATGTGTTGTCACCAAAGTCTCCAACAACAGTAATAGAAAAAATAATTAAAAATCCCAAGATTCGTCGCTAGTTGCTACTTAGAAAAAAAGCAGTCTCTACTCTACTTCCTGGTTCACCTAGTCTGTTTGTTCATCTGTTTGAGGATGGAAACCACACAACAGGCTGACTGAGCAGGGACAAAACTCCTTCCAGAACTGGGAGATGAACTGATGCTCTGTTACTCAGGGTTTTCTCAAACCAGTTGTATTAGGTGTAGGCATTAGTTATGTAGGCAGGAAAGTTCTACTGTGGCAGTCTGTTACAATGGATCTGGAGAAGTCCTTTAATGACGACACCATGTAGTTGTTCATCAGTCTTCTGGAGAGGATGCTCAAGATTGTACATCATGTTCTTCATTTTATGAAAAATTCTTCTTTGTGAATTCATCTCTAGAGGCTCCAAATGAGTTCCCAGCACAGAGCCTGCTTTCTTTATTAGGTCGTCAGACTTCTTTTAGCCATCTAATCATGAATAACATCTACTTTTAAAATGTCTGCCGTCAGACTGTTTCCTATTTTGAAATACAGGTTACATTTTGCAAAAACCTGTGTGGGTCTAAAATTCTGAAATTAGGATTTAGTGGAATATGAAGTCCTGTCACATCTTTGAAATAGCTTTGAAAGTGTGTTTGGTGTAAAAGGCATGCGATTCACTAGGTCAGTTTTATTAAAAGCAGGGAACATTGCTTCTCTTAGGACATCTTGTGTTGCTTTTTCACTTATCTGGAATTCAAATTTTAATGGTTGATTGGTGCCCAGTTGATGTCAGATAAACAGTAGGTTTCAAATATCTATCATTTTGATATGATGGAAGCAAGAGGAGAGCATTTCATGAAATTTGTTTACCGTATTAACTAGGGTATAAGAGTAGCAAATGTGTCGATGTTGTGGCCCCTGGAAACCTTTGACTTACGCATGGCATCGGAAAGCTGCAGCACTAATGAGGTGGAACTTTTCAACGGGTCAAAAAAAAAATAAACAACAGGCAGTTTGGTTTATATGGAGAACAGATTGAATATCTTGCATTAGCAAATACGCAGTAAGTCGATGTGAGAGTCATTCCCCTACAGAATCTTCTTTTTATGCCATTTAAACAAAAGGCAGATGCTATCGAGTGTGGTAGAGACAACTACAGCATTAATAAGAATAAACAATTCTTTCTATTTTCTAAGCATTAAATTAAAGATACAGCAAAAGAATTCTGCCTCTGAATTTCTGTGCTCCAAAAAATAGTTTTCCAAAACAAAAGCACTAATTTCACAACATGTGATTCATGATATAAAAAACCTAGAAAATTATTTTATTTTTATGCAACCTTAATGCATGCATGAAAAACTCCCTACTAAATTGAGACTTTGACATCAGCATACAAACCTCCACTTTTTTATGACATTTTGAAAAGGTGAGCTGTGAAATACCACCCTCCTGTCTAAAAAAGCACACAGACACCCTCTGAGTTCATATTCTGCATAACAAGAGAGGGTGGAGAGGGAGTGATTGCAGTAAAGAGAGGCAGTCGTAGTAGCACGTGGAGCTCTTTATCATCAGGCGAGCATGTTCGCTTTGACTGATGGCCATTTAGAGGAGGGTGAGAGGAGATGAGAGGCCTTCTGTCTCATTCTCCCAGAAAAATGACCAAGCAAACAGCGGCAGGGGGTGTTAAGTCAGACAATAAATTCCATTGAAAAGCCATTTTTTGGGACCAAAATAAGACAATAAAACAAAAAAAAACATAAATCACCTGGAGAGATGCAAAAGTGTACATCCTGCAAAGGTCTAACTGAATTGGTTCTTTTTATTTTGGTCTTTACCAGTTCAGCGAGTTACCACATCTTTTTCTTCCCGCTACCCAAGCTCGCCCCTCCTCCACTTCTCCTCAGGCCTTGTCTTCCTACTCTTTAGTTTTCCCTCAGCCCATCTGCCCCCCATTTTAGTTGTGACAACCACTGCACAGAGCTGATGCAGTATCAAAGCCTGAGGTAGCCCTCTGGGGATTCTGCTGAGCTTCTCAGACAAATGTCGAGGAAACAGACATCCTTTTGAGGACAGGTGAACAGTGTCTGTCAAGAGGCTGTGGGTGTTTATGTCCCCACTCTAAAACGGTAATGTTTGTAGTGTTTTGATTCAGTTTGACATCCCTGGATAAGGTGAACTATCGGAGTGTTTTCTCTTTTGCCCCACATGCTATTCAAGAGGGATGAGTTGAGTGAGAATAAATGACAAAAGATCAGTCATTTTTTTCTTCTTTCTGAGCACTGTGTCAAATAGCTGTGCAGCACCAAAATAAAGTTTCTCTGTCCCTTCTGTGAAAAGGTTTTGGATTTTGTTCTAAAGTGTCTGAAAGGGTGACAAATTTACCCTTTGTCTGATTTGTACAAAGGTGGAAGTTTAAGTTATTTTTCTGTGTATAGCAGTCTACTTTTTCCATAATAAATGACTTAGCTGTTTCACGGCACTTTACCTGTGACATTTCTGACAATCAAGCCATGTTGCTGATGGTTGAAATTAGTTAAACTACAATAGGAAAGACTGAAAAAAAAAACCCACTAATGAAAGGATGTTCTGTCACGCAGCCTATGACCAAATTAATCAATTCTGTTTTATTTTCATTTTGTTTTTATTACTATAAAGAACCACAAAGAAAAGTATATTTCATAGCAGCACAATATAAAGCTTAAATCAGACCGCAGCACCAAAATATCTAATATACCTTTGTTTAATTATGCCCCAAAAATCGAGCCATTTTAAAACACTATTTTAGGACATTCACAAGCATGTTTACTGCTGTTCCAAGATTAAATTGCTTATCTAAATCTCCTTTATTTCAAGACTCTAGTAGCTTTGCAATGAGCAAAGCTAAAATGGTTTAAATGTCAGTGAATTTAACTCTAGAACAGTTCTCTTCTCTGGCTGAAAGATATATTTAAGACTCATGAGCTGCCTGACTAAAATTGCACAGAGCAAACTAGTATATAAAAAAGATATTGTATTTTGGAGCTTACATAAAGAGTTATATATGTTACATAATATTATTTGCATGTAAAGCATATTGCACTATTTTAGAGTTCATTAAAAACGGTTTCAGCACAGTCTGTTTAGACATTAATAGTGCGTTGCAAAGGACTTGTGCTGAGAATTGGTTTATGTTGGTTTTTCTTTAGCTTGTAAAGTTAAAGGAGACATGAGTACACAACGGGCCAGGATTGGAGTATGTGGTTATAACATTAAAATATGTCAAATAGTCAAGCATTGTGCTGACTTGTGAAAAAAACTGTACATAGTTACAAACACTATGTACATGACCGGCTACCTTCGCATTCATTTTTCAAAGCCTCTTCCTGTGGATCAAGGGCAGTTTTTCCACAATCTGATGATAGCTGAGCTAAATTCTAACATGTGTCTAGATGCATGCATTTGAGAACCCTGATGCACGCTCACTCACCCACAATGCTTTTCTGCACAGATCTGTCCGCGTAGATAAAAGTTTTCCTTGGTGCACGGTGCGGACAGAATGTCCACACTCTATACAGAGGAGCATGTACACAAAAAAATGACACTGAATGCCACGCCGACCTTATGGATCTGTCATGCATAATCAACCTTCTATGAAGAATGATGTCTTATGGCATATGAATGTTTTGATGGTTCCTAGAAACATCTTAATGCCAAAACTGCATACCTTTACAGATATATATAATTTTTTGAGTTCTTGGTTATTTTTACCCTCATCTCGTGAATTCATTATAATATATAGTCAGGCTTTACATGGTCTAAAAACCAAAAACTGTAAGAAAAAAGAGAATAGCAAGAGGAGAGAATGGATGAAGAGACTGATTGACGGACATACTTTGATCTCTGCACTGGTTTCATTTAAAAGCAGTAAAACCTTCAAACCAATAGTTAATCCGTATGCAGTAACTTTGGTAATGACACCCATGCTGCTTGAGCATTAAAGGAGTTCTTTAAATAATTGCTGCTGTGTTTGGGAAAAAAGCAAACTTTTACTATATGGACACATCTTCTTTTTGGGGAGAAAAATTGCACATCACGGGAATCTCAAAGACTCAGTTCTAGGTACAATTTCCTCCAGAAGATTTAAGTGAATAAATGTTAGTTTCTGAGAAAAAAGAGAACATTGTCTATCTGTGGATGCATGTGCATCCTTGCATGAATATTTTTTTTTGTCTACAGTTACAGGGCAGACACGTTATTTTCCAGCTAAGCATGAGTTTCATCAGCAGGTAATTACCCCACACATACAGCCACGCACACACTCACACAAAGGGGAGTGCAGCAAACAGTGGAAGACAAGTCTGTTCTGTGATGATAGATGCTATACAGGCAGGGAGGCCGTTCCTCCACTCAGGGTCATCTGTCTTTTCACTGTCATGAGCTGGTAGCCAGACACTTTCACTCTGTTTCACTTTTTCTATGACTCTCTCTCCATTACGAACACACACCCACACACACGAATATCTGCAAGGCATGTGATTGCCAGGAATAGGACACAGTGAGGGTAGGCAATTAAGAGATTATACAAGTAGACAAAGTCCTAATTTGAATTGATAGATATGTTCTATTACACCAGCTAGTGGTAGAACCTGGTACTACCTGTGCACGTCCAATTGCAGATGAAGATTTTTTTTTTCCAAATTGTCTCAGGTTATTCAAAATAGAAAATAACCTTAAATAAAACTGTTTGAGTTCCTTTTTTACAGTGAACCAATTTTCTGCTTCTCTCAAAAGCTTGCACCACTCCCTTCAATCATTTATCCGTTTTGAGCACATGTATTTCCCGCAGTCTTCCCTTCATATTATCTTTTTTTGTACTCTTAAATACATATATAAGCTTTTTCTACCCGTTCTCTTCTTTCCACTGTGCTCTCCATCTGTCTGACTCCTCTCAGCAGCCATTTCTCAACTGCTGTGTTAGAAGTGATCCATTTCACCAAACTGAAAAAGCCAATTATCCTCCTTTTTATGACTTTCAATATTTTACCAGTGTTTTATTACTAGGTAGTTGGCTCCCGGTGCTGACACCTACACACACATACGCACAGGCAATAAACTATATATGCACAGTTAGAAACACAGGACATTCCTACATGCATATTCCCAGGTAGGTTTACACAATGCTCTGCTGATGAATAATGACTGCATGTCAAATAAACCATGTGGGATTCAAGTGCATTATCTTTAGCAGCAGTGAGAAGCACTGGGCTGCAACTTCCTCAGTCATCAATAAAAAAAGGACACTGTCTCACGGATGATAATTGTAAGGGACACTTAAACACTGAGGCACATTTAGAAAAGCACTCGGTCTCCCCTGCCAAATTTTTCATCATTAAACATTTTACCGACAACGGCGAACACGTTTATAGGGGCGATCCAATTTGTGTGTATGGCTGTGCTCATGTGTGAAATGCAGACATCTATGCCTGCGTAAGAGAAGTACAACCGTATAGCATGGCTATAAGAGAATGATCACCCTCATTTGTCACTCCTTCTTTCCACCTGACAGAAACGGCGCAGTCATCTGCATTCAGCACCTGAGGCTACGGATGTTTAATGCCGCCATTAAACTCATCTCCCACATAAAGTGCATCTGTGACTAAAGAGTGAGCACAAGCGGAGCTCCAGGCAGTGAATCTAATGGTGAATTGAACTCTCCAGACACAGAGAGAAGGAAAATTTTAAACTAATGTTATATGGCAGGGTTAAATTTCTGATTAACCCTAATGTCCTCTTTGCTTTCCGCACTCTGAATCAATGCCTCTCTTGAACATAAGGTCCTTCCTCTGTTTTTACATTCATCTGGCAAAGCTTATCATCTTCAGGGAGTTTCAGCTTGTCCATCTAGCTCACTCGTTGGACAAGGTTGCCGAACATACCTTTAAACAGATTATTGGACAGCTAAATTGCGTGTTCCTACTTTCTGGACTGCTCTGCAGGAAGTGACTCTGTGAATACAGAGTGGACAGGAGAAATATAAAAACGATGGTGGAAAAACTATGAAAGTATGGTTTCATTAATATTTTTAAGCTCAATAGGTTAATCAACAATATTCAGATGCTTACTGTTAACGTGGAATAATCCTTTATAGGTTTGAGTGATCTTATTACCTATAGGAGTTCATCATTGACATGGTTTTGAATTTTTTATTGGTAACAAAGAACCTCAAACCTAAATCTGTAAAATTCTCTTTTTATATGATACCAGCTGAGGTAAATGAGAACTGCAGCCGGAAATCTATCCCACTCAGCCGTGACTATTATCAATGGTGTTTTGGATGAATATTTGACATCAACATTTTATTTCCCTTTAAAATTCATAAAGTATTGTTGAATTGAACTGATTGCCTGAGCAGTAATCAATCCATTAGCAACTAAGCATGCCTGTGATACAATAAATTTTTTTGCATAAAACTTGGCATCTATATGAAGAACGCCAGAGTGTTAACTAAAGCAAGTTAATATTACAACTTGTTGTTGCTTGCAGAGAACCATCTGACTGACATCCCATGTGTCACATTACATATTCTTGTTTCAGAAAATGCTGTCAAGACATTTTTATATATTTTTTTCTAAGCAGTATTCCCGAAAAGAGACGCATTATCGCCCAGAGCTCAAAAAACTGGCTGTGTGTTTGTCTGCTAACCATATTTTCTGCCTCATACATTCTGACACATGTAACTCTCTTGAGTTTATATTGTTATGCAAGCAGTAAGGGATTCTCTCCTCTTTTATGTTTTGAAAATATAGTGTCCATTCTTTATGAGAACTGCACACAAAAAAGCCAGAATGCCACAAGGGACAGATGCCTCTGAAAAAAAAGGAAAAAAACATGAAGCTGCATTTTTTTGTTTTTATTAAACTCAATCAGTAAATTGTGCTCCCAAAGGAGATAATCATTTTCAAGATGCCTTTATGTTGATCTTCTTCATTACTTAAGGACATGATAATTTTCCACTGTTTATTCTCAAGCTCTGATGATAAAGGACCAGAATTTCAATGATGCTATAATTACGTTGAAACTTTGTTTATCTAAATAAAGTGCTGCATCATTATGCTCCAGATGACCCTACAGCCATTAAAGCTAACATTTGAAAAAAATACAGTAATCACTTGCATCACATATTATATAGTCAAATTTTCATGTTATGCAATATTAAATGCATGACAATGAGCTTTTAATTTGAGCTTGTACGTATCAAAGCTAGCAGATGGTTCAACAATGCCGTCAGTGTTGAAAGCTAAATGAAAGCATACGCACTTCAGCTTTTCATCTCCACTCCTCTTGTCAATGCCAGGCTGCCTTATTTCCTGTCAGGGACCAAAGATATTGCTTAAGATGAGTCATAATTCTGATTTGTTTAGTTTCTCATGGCATTGTTTTCCCCACCTTCATAGAATAACAGCTCTAGTGAACAAAGGGTTTCCCACTTAGGAGGGCAAAGTTATGATTTAAATGACATTCTGCTTCTATGTGTGTATTTATTGTTACAGACTCCCCATTCAAGCAGCACATATATAAAATGCCCATGCTTTATTGTTACATTTAGCTATTCTAAATCAAAGTTGTACCTCTATCACGCTGAGAAATTTTTATTTTTCCATCTTTCTCTTGGTTTGAGTCCCTACAATCCCAAGACCTTTTTTAACAATCAGCAGCTCAAATTCTAATAAAAAACTACATAAACCTAAAACCATAAAACAAGGGATCATCATTCTTAGAGTATGTTCATTCACCTGTTTTATTTTTATGGGGGGAAAAAATCAATAACACATACAGCTATTTTATTGGACTTTATATCAGAGCTCAGCATTTTGGCTTTGAAAACTATAATTGGGTTTTGGAAATGTAGAATAAAAAAAATTAATATATATATATATATATATATATATATATATATATATATAAGAAAAAACAAAAAAGGGGAAATGCAAGAGCCAATTATGATGATATAATATTATTAACTTCCTGAGAAACTGGATCAATATATGGAAAAGTCAGACACAATGCAACAATGTCATAATGGGAAAGTCAATTCTGAAAAAATAGAAAGATGAAACACAAATGAAGGCTTTGTTATAATGACATCACCGTTTTTTCCAGGATAACGTCATCACAGACCAAAAGTCCATCAAAGTGTTTCCTTTGGAAGCAGGTGACAACTTACTGACGTGACCGGTAAACCGCCTGGATCTCAAAAAGATTAGAACTTATGTTGAAACGGAGGAAAATTGTTCTTGGCATGGCATCAGCTTGCAAACCTGATCTGTCAAGTGCAATCTACGACATTAGGAGCATGATGGATGTAAAATATTGCTTCCCATCACCAAAATCCCTCTAAATAGAAGCTGTCAGGGTAAACAATGGGGGGCACAGTCAAATCTGAAATAGTTTTATTTTCTGAGTGAATAATAAATGTGTAATTAAGTAATGCAAAAAGATTATTTATTTGTTTGTTGACATATGATTCCAAACAAGACTTTTTTACATATCATAACTCTTTGAAGTTGCTTTCATTTGCAAGTTGAGGTTTTCAACTGGCATGTAAGAGTACAACACTGAAAAGACTTTTTATTCACAACCATGGGCGAATTCAATTAAAAAATTGGTTCACTCCACTAAAAAAAATGTTTTTGAGAGCAAATTTTAAAAACGTAATCTGTAAAAACACAAAAAGACTATCTCAACAGGTTACCAATTCAACAAAGTGGGCAACAAAGAGGCACACAATATAAGCAACTATGTGTGTTACCTTGTTTTCTTTGGTCTGGGTATTGAAACAGTTTGTCGACTGTAGAAGGCAGCTGGAATACCCAGAGGCAACTACCTCATACACGCATGGAACATGCAAACCATGCAGAAAGACCACAACCTTCTTGTTGCAAAGCAACAGTGCTACAAACAGCCTTACGATGAAGTAAGTACAAACGTGTTACTTTAAGATTAATTTATATCTGCAAGACAGCAAATAATGTAAATATAAAACTCCAATTATATAAGCAAAACTTTGTAGGTTACACTAGTGAAGTTAAGCCTCAAATACGATAATACACTTTATAGGAAAGACTGGGAAAGTTCACTGTCATCTTAATTCAGAAGTGTTTTGATTAAAGATATCTATGCTGACTTTTTCTAAATTCTCTCAGTTTGTGGAAAAACAGAGGCTATATATCCCCACCTTTTCATAAAACAAAAAAGGCAATGGTAGAACAAATCTCCCTTTAAAGTGCAGGATATTAAAGAGGACATATAATACATATTTGAAGCCCCGCATTTTTTATTGCACGATATTGCATGATTCACAGTTCAAAACAAATCCTTATTTATCTCATGCTGCCTGTTATGTGGCCCCTCAGCTCAGCTGCCGCCTGTAATATTAGCTCCGGGCTCTTTAAACCCATAAAAGCCCATTTTCTTCTGACTGGCAGGCTTTGTGGAAGCCTGCCGAGGGGCAGCACCCAGTGCTTGTGAGCTGAGCATCATCCTTTCTGTCATTGTAGAGCCTCTAAAACCCAACTCTAAACCTACTAAGTAACATAATTTCTTGTTCTCGACTCAAAATGGTAGCTTCACTAATCTGTGTACACATTCCTTCTCTGACTCTCAGAATGTGACAGTGCATGACAGCATAGCAGTATCTGTGTTAAGACAGTCCCAACCTTTATGTGACAAAAAAGATTGAGATATTTTCTCCCACATTTTGTGTTTTCAGACTGATTATTTCAAAGCGTGGAGTGGAGAAACTGGAAATGTGAATATATGCCGTAATGTCAAAATAAAGCAAGTTTACATAAATGTTAGTTACTAAAGATTTGGTGGACCCACTTATAAGACTTTTCAACTCATTAATTTTGTTTCAGAAGAACCTTTTTTAAGCAATTTGAAACTTCTTTAAAACCTTTTACCATAATATTGAAAAGTATGACTACGCTATACACAATGAAAAATCGGGAGTGCTTTGGTGGTACAGTGGTTAGCGCACACGACCCATGTATGTAGGCCTTATACCTCATTTACACTACCCTTGAAAAACCGTGCCGAGACCGGTCTGAGCTCAGTAACTGAGATAACTTATCGTGTGTAAATGGAAAGCAAACTGAACTGAACCGAGATAGACACAACCGGACCACGCTAACTGCAGACCAGTTCCAGAGGTGGGCTCTGCTCGGTTTTTCCCTGGCTCGGTTCTGTGATAACAAGAGGGCATGAGCAGAACGCGTCATCTCCATCTGGCTGCACATCCCGTTTCAAACTCCATTCCAGTAGTTGGCGGTAATGCTCCTCCGTAAGTTGCTTGCCAACCAACACAAAACAGAAGAAGAACAACTATAAAAAAAATCGAAATCTTCTCCATGCAACATTTTAAATAATGACATTCAAGCATAACTTTCTGAATGTGACGGGCGCCGCCATTTTGATTTGCTTGAGTCCAACTGCTTGATTTCCTCCTTCAATACTGGCAGTAATACCGCAGATCGTCGCGAGGAGTCGAGGAACCGAGATAGCGTGATGTGTAAACGGTCGGCAGAACCAAGCTCGGCCTGATTAACTGATCCGAGCTCGGACCGGTCTCGGCATGGATCAGTTTCAAGGGTAGTGTAAATGGGGTATTAGTCCTCGACGTAGGCGACCCGGGTTCGAATCCAGACTGTGTCCTTTCCCGCATGTCTCTCCCTATCTCTCATACCCACTTTCCTGTCAGCCTACTGTCCATAAAAAAACGAGCCACTAGTATCATTACAAAAAACATTTCTGCATTTCATATATGTCCAGAAAAAAAATGCAACAGTCAATTCATTTTCAAGTTTTTGGTATAAGTAATACAATTGCCATTGAAGAAATAAAACTGTAAGATGCCATATAAGAGAAGGATGACAGTGCAATTTTTCTTTGATTTTGTTTTCTGGCTATAATTTACATAACTTAATAAAGGTTAAGAAGAATGTGTTTGATCTTTGTGTCTAAAGCTAAATGCCAACAGTCAAACACTGTATTGTCTCTTAATAGCAGCTACTTGTTGAAGCTGAAAACAAAATACAGCAAATATGACATTTAGGGAGAACATATAAAAACATACTGCTTGTTGTTTGTGTTCTGTCTAGCTCTCAACACTGGTGCATCTATTTACCGTCCTATTGTGTTAGCAATTGTTTTTGTATTTGAAGAGACACAGTGGAACAAAATGGGGAAATATTCCTGGTGATAAGTCTTTACATTGTTCACACAGTTCCCCTCCCCGCATTCATATGTTTGTTTTTTTTGTTTTGTTTTTGCTGGAGAGCCACTAAAAGCATCTAATCTCAACCTGAACTACTATTGTTAAAATCTTTTGGTTTTCAAATCAGGCCATTACTTTAAATTATTTTAGTCATTATTAGCCTTTTTTCCTCATGTGTTTTCTTATAATAGCACCTTTATTGTAATAGCAAAGCCTGAACAAGTACTTGACCGATATGTTAAAGAGGTTATATTTTCAGACCATTTTTGGAAAGTAGATAAATATAGTAGATTTAATTTAATAGAAAATTCTCCTTTAGCGTATATTTTCTTGAGTAAGAAACAAAGGAGAAAAACACTGAAATTTAAAAGGAACAGTAAGGCTTTATATCTTAAAAGAGATACCAATAGTAAATGAAAGAACTTCTGTGTTAAATCATTATTATGATCATAATTGGAGAGGTAATAGGATAGAAACAATAACTCCAGACTTTTTAAGGCATCCTGAGAACCGAATGCTTAGCTATAACAAGTGATTTCTGGGTACAGCCTGTTAGAATATAAAACAAGTTTCCTAAGGTGAAATACGTCAAGATAGGAAAAAAAAAACGTATTGATTAAATTATAATGCAAGGTCCACAGACTGCTGATAAATACACAATGAAACCAGAGCCTTGTCACTACTTGCTGGGTAACGATATTCTACATCCTTTTAAGCAAGAGTGAAGTGAACACAGATCAGGGAAAATCTGCTTTGTTCCTCCAGACGTCCACTTTAAACTGTGCATGTCTTTGTGTCTGCAAATCCTGCTGTAGTGCTTTTTATTTGTCCCATGGCTCAGCAGGATTTTTCTTCTGTCGTGTTTTTAAGCTTCAGATAGCACATGTGTTAGTGCGTGTCAGAAGAGAAGGAAGCCTGTGGATTAATTGTGCTGACTTGACATTTTCCTCGTGTTAACCATGTGGGATTATGAAACATTACTGATTTTACAAATGTTATACTTAATATTCAGATCAAGCAATAATTGTTCATTTGTTAAGAAGACATGAAACAGTTCTACAGAAACAGATCTACATCGTCTTTCGTTCCAGATATTCATGATAAACTACCAGGCCAGCTAAGAGTATCTTAGCATGGACTGGGTATTGGCCAGTTACAGATATCAAGGTCAGGAGAAGGCAATATGGATTATGTGCTACAGTATTTACTGCCACAACAATAAAAGGAACAGAGAATTTTACTTTATAATGTTTCAGTTTTCCATTGTACAAGCAGAAGTACATAGAGATCAGTGACTGCTTATAGTCCCCCTCAAAAAACAAAGCAACAAAAAAATGCTGTTTCTAAAAAATAAGACTTACCCATTATTAAATAGACTACCAAACTAAAACAGTTCAAATTATTTCAGTAGCCCACATTTGCTGTATTTAATCACATTAAGAAAAATATAAATGCTATTTTTCTGATCTGCGATTGACCCCATTTTGGACAACTGACTTCCATTTCACAAGTCAAACTTCCCTTCTAGATCCGTAGGATCAAAAGTGACAAACAGATCCTGTTTGACAACATGAAGTACACGAATAGATCCTATAAGTGACGCAGTGTGCCCTGTTCTAAAACAGTACAAGAACAGAGGAGAAACTGGCTGACTGACATCTCTAACTCTGTAAACAGTAAAAAAAATAAATAAATAGAAAAGCGACTGTATTTTTCACTACATCAGGATTCCAGCAGACTACTGTGTGGGCTTTTATCCATGCAGGGAGAAAATAAATACAGAGTCATGTTAGCCGAGAAACATCTTGATGACTCCAGGAAATCATTATGTGCAATGACTAGATGAAAGTAGAGCTTTTTCCAAGGTGTACTTTATATCTGGTATAAACCTAAGATACCCTTTAGAAAAAAAAGACTAACATACAGTCAAACATGGTGGTGATGGGGTTGCCTGAGGCTGATTTTCTACTTCAGGACCAAAACGACTTGCTGTAATCGAGGGAACCATGAATTCTGCTTTATGGCAGAAAATCCTGAGGGAGAATATCTGCCCATCTCCAAGGTACCTGGGTTACGATACTTGCATTATATCTGCACCGTACAGACAACCATTTTTTAGATGTCACCAGCAGCAAATTTAACAGTAACACATGAAAACTTGACACTGACACAACTCATAAATATCAACTGTTTCAGTTTTTTTCAGTCACTGGATGTTTTTGGTGTCTCCAAGTTGCAACAAGACTGCTACTGGGTCTGAAATTAACATGATGGTTAAACTGTTATTCCTGTTCCCTTTAATTCCTGCTTTTGTTTTCAGCAATCGATCACTCAAAAGGAGGGATAATAGGCTGAAAGACAGCAGTTTAGGGGTTGGTGATCAGGAGGACAAGGAAGAGAAACAGGGGCATTACCTTGTAATATATGTGTGATAGTCATTTAAAAAAAAGATAGAGAATAAAGCAGCATTTTAACAAATAGTTTCAAACTTATTTAATTAAATCTTTATCCTTTAATTGTTTCCTGTTAAATTTTAATAAAACTATCTACACAAAATGATCACAGATGACAGAAATAATATCTGATGATAATAATAATACAGATGCTGTTTATGCTATTAGAATAGGGCTTTATTCTAACAACACTAATAGGACGAGACCTAGTTCTGCATAACATTTCTTAATATATTTTATTATTTATTCATTTTATGCCTCTTAAAAACTGTTTTCTTGTTCGTTTTTCTCCATGATAGGTAAAATACATTTACCATTTATTGTTGATGTGAAATTAGTTTATTTATTTCAAGATTTTAATTTCACCCATTATTTATTGCAGCTGTTTTCAAAACATTATTGTTGCAAAGTTATTTGGGAAATAAGGAGAAATTAACTGACAAATACTGTATTATTTTTCATGTCCAGCTGGGAAGCACCACACAGTATTTGTTCTTAGGGCCCCCAAATAGCAAGCATCTGAAATTATTTTCTAAGTATTTTTGCAGCATCAGCTTCCCCTTTGGATGTGCTAATACTACTAGTCCAACTTTAATTATCTTGTGTAGAGGAGGACAGTTCAGAGTGCTGCTGCTATCATTCAACTTTGGTCCAGTTCGTTTGTGTCCTTTAAAGCCAGGTAATTATCACAGCTGTGATCATTTATTTCCTCTGCTAAGAGGATAGAGCAGTTACAGAAAAAAAGGGTTTGCACAAACTGCCTACAGAATTGAAAACACCAATTACTTTGCACTTTCTTTGAAGATCAGCTTTGCACATACAAACCTGTTTGCACGTGTTTTTTAAGATAGGTAAATCCTCTGAAGATTAGGCCCTGAATTTATTTTTTTAAAACCTCCAAAACTATCATTTGGAGACTGAGGGGTTACTTTAGGTCTTCAACTTGCACATTTTGCAATAAAATAAGAAACACTGTTTTCTGAGAATTAGATGGTTTTTTTTCATGGATTGCTTTCTGTCAACTTGTTCCTTCCGTACTGATGTCGCAAATGTCTTAGGGCCTTTGAAAAAAGCAGGCTGGTGACTCACCAGGATTCCTTTAACTTAGGTAAAACAAACCGTGGCACTAGACTTATGAAAAATTCAATTTGGTCTACAGTTATAAAAGCCCCTTTAAAACCAAACTTAAGAGAAGGAAATGTGGCTCAAATAGGCAATGGTTTCTCTAAACAGGCTGTTGCTTCTCAACAGTAAGTTATAACTCAACTAATGTTATCAGAACTTTGGGGTTTCTTTTGGCAAGTCATAATGCTGCTGGCAATTAATCCATGTGCTATATCCAATTTACCCAGTAATTCAGTTTTAGTGGGTTCTCTTCATTGCATTTGATGAACCTACACTTGCAGGAGTACAACTTTCCATAAATGAAGACAGATTTCCTAACAAGCTCTTATATTTTCCATTCGTTTGCCAGTCCTGAAGTAGAAAGTTCAGATTCAGGTGCTGACATCTTACAAATTGCCTGTTCAATTCCAGCACACAGGGACACCTCTGGGTGTTTGCATGTCCTTGCCTCACACTACCTGTCCTCTGCACGCTGATCACCAGTGGTATATTCAAAAAAGAAGAATGGACAGGAGATTGGACGGGGAGTGCTCAACAGGCAGACTGCTGCTGCCATAGCAACTGCAAGCTATATCCACACTGTCAAAATTTAATTTCCTCTGCGTCATTTTTATAGGGAAGACAGGGGAAGAGTTGGTGTCTTAGCGCAACACACAGTACAACACAGGCATTAAAGATACATCACCAAAATATTCACTGGTCTGATGCACCCTCCATCAGGAGGCTGAAAAAGATTTATTGTCACGAGGAGCTGGTGCTATTTCAGCATGCACAAAAGACAGAAGAAAGCTTTATTTAGCCAGGCAAAGGAAACTAAATCCTTATTATTAATCTGCATGGTAATTGATGCCATCTGAATTATTTTACTGTGTGGCTTATTGCAGCGTCATTAATATGACTGTTTTCATTACCTGTGAAACTAAATCTGTTGCATACCGGAGTTATTCTCAGGTATGCATACTCACTGCCTTCTATCTGATGTACTGTTTAAATGAACACATTTACAGTAGATGAGGCAGCTAAAGCTGCAGCTACTAAGCACTTTCCTTTTTTGAATATAACTTTTTATATAGTACAGTTTGCCTAATATCCAATCCAGACCAGGACTATGAGGACATTCGATGCTTGTCTTTCTTTGTTGTTTGTTCTTTATTCAAGTAATGATAGACCCTATACAGGGTTGCTTTGACAGGAGTTGTCAACCTATGTGCACTGCTGTCCCTCAACATTTTTTTGAAAATAATATTCCTTTGAATCAGAGGGTTTATGTAGGAGGCTTGCCACAAACATGACTTAAACCAACTTATTTTCTGTGCCTCTCCGGTCTTTGTTTAAACGCTGGGACCATGCCTTCAAATATATTAAATATACTGTATCAAAATAAAAAAGTTTATTAGACCACTGAGCAATGGTTCAGTCCATTTTCCCCTAATCATAAATTAGATACTGCTGATGTTGTATTTGCTTTAGGACTGGTTAAACAAAGGAATGTGCCAGGTCCATCCTATGTCCTGGACACATGTACTCTTCTCTTAGAGTACTAACTCCAGCTGTAAGCCAGAGTTCAGGATTCTCCATCTAACACTTGAATTGGCTTTCTATTGCATTCCCTTTAAACTAGCAGTTTTCCCTTTTGCTACTGAATCCTTTTTCTGTTACCATCCCTTAGTGTATGTCTGGTTTTGTCAGAGTTCTGGCAATTGTGGACTGACTTTTTATTATGTGTTCTCGTGGTTCTCAAATGTATTTTTTGTACTTGTTCTTATCCCATCTTTATTAGTTTATCCTGTTCGGCTGTTTACACAGCTCTGTGTCACTAGTCAATTATTCCCTGCTCTTTAGAGTTTCTCCACATAATTTTGGTTCCAGCCTGTCAATTTCCGTTACTCTTCACCAGCTTCTGCTGTTGCCCTACTTCTTTAGATACCTTTAATGTGGTTTTTTTTTTTTTTTTTTTTGGTGTGTCTATTCTTTTCCTGTGACATTCTTGTTAATTTCATTTTGACTTTGACAAAAAAAAACTTTCAACATGATCCTTCCAACCACTTGTATCCATGAGTCATCTATAATGACGCTCTACAGTCTTCTATTATTGAGCAGGGAAAATCCCATAACATTCTTCAAAAATCCTTTTACTTTGTAGAATTTAAAAACATTTAAAAATTAATCTAAAAGAAGTGAATCAATGTAATACGATTTTCACTTTTTTAATTCAATGCCCAATTTAAATGCATGTCTTATTTAATTTAGATGTAACTATCAATATTTAGAGCTCTTTTCTCACTTTATCTTAAACATCTCCTGCCTTTTTACATGAACTAAACACATTGAAACTACCAGAAATTCCATCATTTTACATTCAGCAGGTGGAAGTTAAATGTCATTGTTTTGCACAAGTAATACTTGCATCTTAAGGACAGAAAATGAAATACCTGTCAACAAAATCATCCAACCATCAACCATTAAACAGATGTATACATGCAAGACTGTGCATTTTCATTTGCGAGCTTATAGCAGATGTTCAGTGCAGTCAGTCTGTCTGTCTCCTGCAGCCAAACTCTCTCTGGACAAGCTGACTGACTGACAGGTGTGTATGTCGATTCACTTGTATCCTGTTGTAGGGAGATGAATCTGTTTACTTGAAAACAATGTGCCGATCAGCTTCTTTTTAGAGCACAACACCCCCAGATCCCTGTGATACAAATCATTGGTTTTAAAAGGACATTTTATCTTCAGGTTGCATTAGTAAGAAGAAATTTGGGATACATCTCAGAAAAATTACATTGAATCTGTGTAGTGTCTTCTAAAGAGACAGAAAAAAACACTTTATATGTGCGTGTGTTAGTGTGTTTGTGTTTTCTTGAGTGTGAGCAGAAGGGAGCTTGCTCTGCCTGCAGCAAATCAATGTCCCCCTCGAGGGAATGTGGAACCTGAGACAAAGAGCAAAAGAGACTTGGAGGAAATGGAAGAGAGTGAAAGAGACAGAGGAAGCCCTGGGCAAACACATATCGCCTTCCCCCTTCGAATATTGGATTCGAGATGTATTCCCAGCAAAAAAATTTGTGTGAAAATGTTTTGTTAGAGAAAATCAGTTAAGACGCTGAACTAAAATGGTGAGAAATTAACACCTGGCAGCAGCTGCGTCTTAGCCAGGAAGAAACACTCATTTCCATCCATTTTCTCATGCACTGCAGCATTTAACAACAGCTGTCAAAGAGGTAATGAAGGCTTGTGAGATCTGTCCGAAAACTTTAATGTGACTTTGTCACCTCCGCAACAAGTTCTCACTTAATCCACTCCACAGAACTATGCTCAGTCTATTAAAAAAAGACATCATTTTTAACAGCTCATTTAAATATTTCCTACATTTGCAGTAACAAATTCATTTTGTTGAGAATATCAGGGTTTATTTGTTAAATGACAGCCATAGTTAGGATGTTTACAGCTGTTAAATGCATCCTGTTTTTTGGCTGATTTGAGGGATACATCCAGGGTAGCCTTAATTGCATTTCCCATGATTCAGTGCGGGTCGAAGCCTATTGATCCAGCTCGGGCAGCAATGGCAGACGACCGTGGCAAGAACTGTGAATGAAAATTAAAAGAATATGCTTTCTGTGACCAAAACAAACTTTGAAGGTGATTTGAGATAAGAATTTATGTTTGTTAAATTGAAATATTTGACTTTAAAAAAAACTATAATAGATTAAGATTCCACATGGTTTAAAAAGAGAGGTTCGGCATTTCTCAGTGCCAGCTCACCCCCAGCTGCTGTCAGCTGACCAGGAGGTCTTCCCTCCCTCTCATGGGCGTCATGTGGGCTCCGGGCCCTTTGTGTTCTCTTTTAACTACTTAATGGAATTTAAAAATATTACTTGCTCAGATAACATCAAATGTTTGGCTTATTTAAGACTTTTATTAGTTATTTTGGAAATCTCAAAGGAAATGTAAACAACAATATCATTTTATTAATTCTAATTAAGGTATATTAGGAAATAATGAATTACCTCTTCTCATCCATGCAGCCATGGCACAACTGCTGCAGTTCCAAAAGGATTAAATAAAGAAAAATCTGAGCAAACAGTTGGGATCCAGCCAAGAATCTTAATATTGTAGATTAAACTTGAACTTTATGCTTACAAATCCAATTGTTCTGGCCAAATAGCTTCTATACAGAAGGGATTTTTTACATATATTTTTCTAGGCTTATATATTTTCCAGAACAACATTGTGTTTTTCTGTTTTGATAGTTTTTTTCCGTTCTTTGGAAATCATCCATCACAGAATGCTGAGGGCCAAGTCCTGTATGAGAACACCTCCTCACCTTCCCTATTCCTAAATTTGATCTTCCTCACTGTCTTTACCTCTTGTAATTTTTACATTCTAATCAATTTCAATGCCCTCTTGTTCAAACTGAAAAGGTTTTACATTACTCACCGCTGATTTGGATGGAAAGAGCTAAGCCTACAGGAAAGCATACTTAATTTACCCAGAATGCACCGCAAAATAAACAACATGGCAACATCCATCTGACAGTAATTTAAATTTATTTGAAATAAAAAGCTAACAGTGGTTTTGCTGTATTGTATTTACATTGACAATAAATATTTCTCAAATAAATATAGCAATAAAAATCCACTACAACTAATTATGGATCCCTTTAAGATTCAAAATCTGACCTGGATTCAGATTCCAAAGGTTCAATATTTGGTCTGGGACTGAAGCTTTGTTAATAATGTCTGAATCACATAATCTGGAATGAAAGATAGATTAAAAGTGTATCATAGACTCCACCTCTGACATAAGACTATGAACTAATAATAGTTTATATCAGCTGGTACTTGTAATTGTAGGGTTTTTTTCTTACAAGTGAATCCTCTCTAAAATGACTTTGTAAGTTCAAAATAAAATTACCTTAATGATTTTAGTCACACTAGCATAATTAGCAAACAAAACAAAAATTATTTCTGGCTTACTCTTGATGTTAATGTTATAAAGAAATGTGTAATTTTCTACCAGTTACTCACAAGTCAGACTGGAACCTTGGGTATAAAAAAAAGTTTCCTAATTATAGCCTAAAACATAAGAATAAAAAAACTGAAATAGAAGAACGGACATAGGGAGTGACTGGTGTCACAAACCATAACAAGAACAGTAATGGTTCTTCAAAAAGGGGGGACTTCTTATTTGATTTGGTCAGAAATTACACATTAATGGATACTGACCTATTTCCACTAGATTTTTAGAAAACACAAATATACATTTAAATTCTAGTGGGAAAACTTTATTTTACATGTTCCAGTCTTGAATGAAGATGTTTTTAGGACAAAAAATGAGGGAAGATTGCACAATCTGAAGTCAATAAACTACAGAAATGTAACGTTAAAGGCAGACTGTACAGCGTGCACCCAGTTAACACCCACTCATTTCAGTCATTATATTTTTGAAACTCGAGTTGGACTTTGAACATGTCTGACATGAACAGGATTAAAGTTACATTTGTGGAGGAAACAGAGCCTTCTCTGCTGATGGCTGGCAGGAATGGAAACATCTTTGTTCTTATCGTGCTGTTATTTGAAAAGATTCAGTAAATTGCTTCTCAATTCGTTTCAAACCTCGCAAGAAACTCCAAAATGTTGCCTTCACTAGAGATGTAGATAAAATATTTGGTTTCTGTTGTTTTCCAGGTACAGCACAGCTTTACTTTTAGTAACAGCATATTAGTGAACAAAAAGTTTAGTATCTTAGGTTTGCTGAACGGTAGTTAAACATTAGACATGCTTTATAGTTAGAAAATGATTTATCAAGAAGATTATGATTTGATTTCCTGTTAAATAACTTAGAATAAATTATAACTTATAATTAAATTTATTAATAATTACTATTTTTAAATCTGCTTTGTGTTTATGGTAATCTACTCTTATATATTTATAGCTCAAAATCTTTTTAATCATTATAAAAGTCTATAGTACCTCTCCCTTGCACAGATAAAGTTAAGCAAAGTCGAGCTGAAAAAATAAACTGGTTTTAGCTGACTGCTATTTCAGACTTGATCTAGTATGAAAGCAGAAAATGTATTTGTGGGCAAAAATGTATCGCTGTAGCTGCTTTTTAAGACAAGTGAGGCATCAGGATAAATAAAGCAACAAATGAAGGTCTCGAAAAAATACCTTAGGTGGGTTGAAAATGTTGCCTACGTGATTCACTGAAACTGTCTAGACACAGAAATAACTGTGTTCACTGAGATTTCCTAGAATTACAAACAAAAATCAGAAAGAAGAAGCTCTCGTTTGTCCAGGGTCTCAGTATTCACTATAAATCTTTTAAAATGTACTTAAATCCATTCTCACAGGTTGACCTACGCTGCCTCCCTGAAAAAGAAAGACAATCTTTGACAGTAAAGAAAGCATGTTTCAACAGTCAGGGTGTATTTACTGAATGGATGCCAATAGGAATAAAAGAAATTCAACTAGCAAGCAGTGAGAAGAACAATGAAAGGTAAAGTAATAATCAGTGCAGGCTCGTCAAATAGACCACCAGACACTACTGGTGATACAACCCTTTATTACCCACTGGCTCCATAAAACCAAATAAGTCTCATCCACAGAACAGCTCCCTCTGTATGTGCGCAGGCTTGGAGAAAAGCCACTGTGTGTTATGAACCAGATGCATCCAGACTCAAGCACTGAGAGAAGGTAAGTGGCCAAATCAAATCACATACAAAAGAGACAGTCTCGGACAGTGGCATTTATATGTACAAACAGAAAACCCAAATGTTCCCTTTAAGACTCTAACCTTTGTCTTTATGAAGAAGGAAATGGAGGAGAGTTGAGAGAAACTGCATATTTATGGGAGATTTTATTTATTCATCCAGCCTTCACCTTTCTGTTTCATCTCAAAGGAGGTGAAGAAGCATTAAGCATTAAGGTGTTTATGCGAATCAGAGGAAGAGGAGTTTTCTGGGGAAAAAAAGCAATACACTTCCTTTCTTTCTCCTAAGTAAGTTAAAAAGTAATAAATACAATTGTTTTCCAGCTCTTCAGAGATGAAGCTGTATTTTACAGAGGATAATTGCCCGGTAGGTGGTACATGTGTAATAGATCTACTTCATCCTTACATACAGTATGCACCAGCTGGATGCAGAGCTTTATCAGCCAACACCAGACCGTGGCCCGTTTCTCTCCTCTTTTTGTGTCTGTGGCTATTGTTCTACTATGCCATGAACCTAATACTGTTCAGGACTGTTAATCCTGGAGGTAACACAATTATTTGTCAGACATAAATTGTCAAGCGACCTAATTCTGCTACTGACCATCTCCCCATCTCACCCTTTTTTAATCATGTTGGCACAGGCGCCACTTGATACCAAAGTGATTAATTGTCTTTTGCATTTTGTCCCTTCTCTGGGTACCTTTTGGTCTGAAGACAAAATGACCCGAACCCTCCAGTGTTAATGCATTTCAGTGTAATCCGTTACATTTGGTCAATAAATGCACTATATCAGAGGTCTCTACAAATATACACACACAGCTCTAGTAAAACCAAACCCATGCAAAACCTAAACTTTGAAAATCCCACCCAGCACTGTTTGATCCATCATCTAAAAATGATTATGTTAAATTAGGTTAAAACAGCCAAAGGAACTCCACTCTGAGGTTGGTGACAAGCCATATTGGATACACAGAAAACATGTAGAGAAGGTCTGGTCAGATAGGACCAGTTTTGAAGCATTTTTGGCTAACATGGAAAACATAATGTCTAGTAAAATACTTATTGTCTTAACAGAACATGGCCGCCATTAAACAGAGGTGACAAAGAGCAGGGTTTTCCTGGACAGAGGACAGAGAACCTTGTCAAAGCTAATAGTTGGACCTAAATACAGTAAAACCACAAAGACAACCTACTAAGATATCTTACTTAAGACAGAGGTGAAACTTCATGTTCCAGGATGTTCATTTGTAGAAAAAAATTTTCATTCTCTCTACAAAGCTAGTTGAGTCATAGCCCCAAAACAGCTGGAATTGCAGTGAAAGGTCGATCTCCAAACTATTCAATCAATGAAATTAATGCACAGGTATGCAATAATAGTTTTATTTCTTTTTTTGTAAGTTATAATATGGATGGAAGTGATTGTTTATGGGGGAAATGTCAAATAATTTAGAGTAAGTTAGAGAGTCACTGCACTCTGAGTATTAGTGAATAAAATAAATAAAACCCATTCATGCAATTACTTATATCAAAGGCGCCCTCACTTTATTTTCTGTACTGTTGAAGCTGTTTTGTGAACCTTATTTTATTTTTTTGCAACTACTGCGTTTGCCCTCCAAAAATGCAAAACATTTCTGTTCAAACTATCTACACTAGCAGAACTTTCAAAGTTTCGAAAACATGGTACTTTTTTATTTATCTGCAACTGTAGGGAATATGCAAAGCAGGCTGTTGTATTTTTTATTTTCCCACTACACATAAATTTACCTCTGAATGTTTTCTCTCCCTGCAAAGCGATCTGCTGGTGGATCCAAAGGGGAAGGAAGCAAGTTCGGGCAGGATGTCAGGGACTGGCTCGAGTCTTCTCTCGACACTATTAAGAGAAACACAAACAATCATTTAATTTCTTGACTTACCTTGTACTTATCAGTGAGGTAAATAAACAACCTGACTGTGAAACATTCACAACTTTCTAATTACACTCAATGTTAAAAAGATCCAGTGCTCTATTGTTGGTCATAGTAAAAAAAAAAAAAAAAAAAAAGTTAATTAGAGCAAAAGTACAAGAGTTTGCATTTCTTCCAGTCTTTGTGGAGGTCCATCTGTCTGTCCACGGCTGCTGAACTCAGTTGCCCATAAATTGCAGGGAAACAGCTTTCTTTTTAATAAAGGCCCTTAACAGGCCACAGGAGAGAGGTAAAAATGTGAAGCACCAATAAGAGTGTGTAGGTGTGTGCAGACCTATGGGACAGGTGTGTATTCATTTGTGTGTTTATAGCCTCTGCACGCGTTTGGGGCTGTGTATACCACCACCTGAAAGCCATGTGTATGTGTGTGTCTTCAAATGACTCACTTTGATTATGTAGAAGAACCCTCGTCTTTTATAGCAAGCACAAAATCTTAGTCCCTTGACTTTATGAGAACAATTCATCAAACCTTTAATTTCATGCTACACTCTGCAAACCATTAGGTCTAATGACTAAGCATCCACGCTTGTGTGCTAGTATGTATTAATGACGGTGCCTGGTTTAGCTCTGTATCAGCCGGGGCCTGTAGAGACGCCTTCATTATTTGTGTACGTGCGAGTATTTGGTGCGAGTGCACAAAGGCTGAGCCCAAAAAACCCAGCAAGTCCAGGAGAATATACAGGGAAGTGTCGCAATTTGGTTTAACGAGGCTGAAGTTATTTTTTTTGTTTGTTTTAATCTCTAATAGTTTGTTAAACATTTAAAAATACTTTCCAGCGAAATTTGTTTTCTGTCACTGACCTCTCAAGTGGCACAAGAATCCACCTGACCAGCAGACAACTTTTGTCACCTTTCACATGTACTTACAGTTAGCCAACTACTGAGTCAGGAAAACATTTTGCAGCAACTCATTTGAGCATCCTGAGGTGGTGAAAACATTTCATGTGTTTAAAGTAAGCATCAAAAATCTGATGAAATGGGATTGAATGAAGCAAGGTTGTCAGGGCGTGAGTGCTTCTAAAAATAAAAATATTTTTATGAAAAACTTTTCTTTAAATAAGAAAGTTGATTAAATTACCATGATTACATCCAAAGTATGTGGAATACTACCTCTGACTAAACAACATATTAAACTAAAAAGGCAGGTAGGCAACAGTAGTAGAAGACCCAACTGGATTGTCACAAATGTCAGCTAAGATCAGGCTGGAAAGTGTTGCTTTTGTCAGAAGTGTCCTTATTTTGACTGCATTTGGCATTTTTGGCATTAACAGCATGAAAGACATGTGCCTATTTGTTTCAGCAGTTCAGGCTGGTAGTATTTTCTAAGCACACATCCTGGGCATTGTATAAACATCACAGCCTGAGTCTTGTTGCTAACCCTTCCTGTCATTTAATCACTATAGTTTTTTTATGGCTACTTCCTCCAGAAAAATGTACATGTCAAAAAGTTCAGCTATCTTAAAGTGCTACAGCCTTTATGGCTGCCAGATCTCAGTCCAATAGAGCACATTTACGATGTAACAGGAGATTTGCATCATGCAAGTGCAGCAGAGTGCCTGCAGGAATGAGGAGATTATGGGCCAGCATCTTGGAAGAATGTCTTCCACACCCGATAGCATTATTACCACAAAAACAAAATAATTCTGAGGGCAAAATGAGCTCCAAATGGATTCTAAGGTACTGATTAACTTTTAAGTTGAAAGGGGATTAACCTTATCTGTTTGAACCAAGCCCTGACTCATACTGTAGGTTACTTTAAAAGCCATGGAAACAGGAAACGTAAAACTAAAGCAAACAGTGACAGGGATGACACTCTTCCTTAGAATTTTAAAGGAATCATCACCTGTAAATCTGACTTTTTCCATGTACAAACGTGTGTGTAAGTTCTAGGCTTTAGTTAAAACCAGCTGAAACAATCCATAATGTGAAAGTAGCTTGAGTTTGTTTGTGTGGGCTCCTTGTTTAAAGCAAAAAAGCCCATAAGGTCAGACAAATAATGGTCCTCTATAATTTACGTCATTCATGGAAGGGTACTAATAGGATACTTTAAGTCCCCCTTGCTTTCATCATGACCACCTTTATTCTACAAGGGATGATTTGAAAAAGCAGGGACTCTCCTGCAGGCAGTAGTTGAGTGATGCTGCTTTTGTAAGAGACTGGAGAAACAATGAAAAGTGAACCATTGCAAACAGCTAATGCTGCTAACGGTGCATCCACATAAAAGTGCAAACACACCAGTCAAATTCTCATGCGTTCCCTCAGGAGAAAAAAATTGTTAAAAAATAGCTCAGAATGAGCTCTATTTAATATTTGTATTAAAAATGACTAAACCAAAATTTCCAGAAACATTTAGAAGGATTATCAATACCAGGTTATAACTCATTTGACTAATAAAGGTTGATGGATATCTATGAAGGATGAATGGTATAAAAAATAATAGTAGACTGGACTATATGGCCAAAAATTATAGCATGAAATAGTTCTTATTTTCAGTCCATACGATTGTTATTTGAAAGCCTCAGAGATTCTACCAAGAAAAGCAACAACAGATTCCTGTACAAACTTCTCAAAATTATTCTATGTCTATGAAACCCCTTCAATATAACCTTTTTGAAATTATTGTTTAAAGAAAATCTACATATAAAGCTACTTCTTGGAGCTACAAGCTAGGCAGATGAAATGCACATTTATTCAGGTGATCATCTCTCCCTCCTCATATTCCCCAATCCATGCATTCATGCTTCCCCTTTACATTGCCTCCATTATTTTTTTGTGATTTTCTTTCAGTTGTTCAAAAAGGCAAAGGTACCTAAGCCTAAAAGACTGTGTTCACTAATTACTTTAATTAGCAAAACAGCAAATAACTTGCTCTGAAAATACAATCTATTCCCCCAGTTAATTCACCAAAAACAATAACTTTTGATAAACCCTTACTGACTTTGTAAGCAGCACTTTACAACAAGTACTCTTAATTTTTCTCCCCTTCTATCTTAGTCATAACTCATACTATAGTATTGTTTTATCGTGTTCTGTTTGTTAGTAAAAACCCTTTTTCAATTCTCAACTTTAGTAAAAACAGAACAGAATGAGCCCTTTTTTGAACAAAGACAATGCTAGTAACGTTTGAACCAAACCTTTATCTCAGCAGGTATCAGCTCAGTCCATAGGTTTGACATGTAGAGTCACCAAGTCATCTCCATGCTTTGCATTTGTTCTGCTTAGCTACTGAACCAGGTGAGTCCAATCTGCACAATTTAATTCACTGTACAGATTGGACTCACCTGGTTCAGCAGGCAGACAGAACAAATACATGGCAGGGAGATGGCTTGGTGACTCCACATCTCCAACCTCTAGCTCAGTCATAACAAAACTAATCAATTCACACATCCCATAATGTCACTAGACGATTCTGTGTTGGTGAGGTAAAGCTTGTGCTCTCCTCTATTTTAAAGGCTGCACTCAGCTCTTCTCCCCTGACTGCAACTTTAAGCTCCCCAATCAGCTGTAGCTTTACCAGCAAAATGCTTCCTACATGGGCGACACACAACAATATTTTTTCCTGCTAAAGTCGGAGGTATTTGCTGGGTACAGGTCATTCAAAAGTGGGACACTTGTCATGTTGGCGTGGGCTCTCAACTTATAGCTAAAAGTTAGGACATCAGAGCTGAGCAGCTGATTAGCACAGCCTGCAGCTAGGGGTCTTGATTTTCCTAATATTGTGAGATCAGTGATGTGAAACCAGTCTTTTCTACCAATCTGATCTACATCTGTAAAGATCTAAAAATTGCCCACTGTCAATACCTTAAACTTTAATTTTTATTTCAGAGCAGTTATTTTAGAAGGGTTTTTTTGTTTGTTTTAAAGGCAAAGATTTAGTGTTTTTTTTAGTAAGATAAGAAATAAATAAATAGAAATTGAAATACCTTGTGTCTTGTAATCTTATAAAAAAGAAATCAGTTATCAGTGAAAATTTTTTAGGCTTTTTAAAACTGCAATCGGTGCACCCCTACCAACAGCTGCAGAGCATGGGCACCCGTCTGTGGTGTACATTATCGCTCACGTACTGTAGCCAATGAGCTGCAGCACTTCCTGTTCGGCTCAAATCGCCTGCACCCAGAGCATCAGTCGGTGACAGACGCCGTAACCACAGACTGCAGCATACACGAAATACCAGAAATGTGTTAAATTACAATATCTCTGTTATGGAATAACATTATATTGAGATTTATGTTGATATGGAGTTATTGTCCATCCCTAAAAAGAATTATACAAATGAACTCAAAAGTGTTGTGATCAGTGGACCTATGCCACCTTATAAGATGTTACCAGAGGCTTGTGTACATGAAAGTTTCTTTAATTCTTGTGAGAACTGATTACTTTACAACTAAATTCCAAAACAAAAAGAAGAGGGGAAAAAAAAAAGATATGCAAGGTGCTTCAATAGATGACAAGCTAAATCTCAAGAGACTTTTGATTGATGTAATAGAACAGTTTGCTGAGTAGCTTTAATTTACTGGATTCACCAGCAGCTGAGCAGCTTCTGAGAAACGTAACGCACACAAACTGGAAAGTGTTCAAATTCCAAACATTAATTGACTCCATTGAGGGGGCAAAACAAAACTTTTCACAAAGCAAAGATTTTAGGTGCTAATCAGTAACATAATCAGTTGTGGCAGTATTTACAATAGCTCACTGATGGCCCCATTTACTGCAGTGTTCCTGTAATTAACGTTAATGGTTGCAAAAAGTGAATCACTTAGCTTCACCACATCTGATGAATGAGATATTTATTTAAGTTACTCTAGAGCTTATAATTGTCTATGGTTATAGCAGCTCATCGTACTTATGCGGGATAATGAACTCTTTATATGAAAAGCAGCTGAAGTTGGGAGTTTGGCAGTCACTGCCACACAGAAATAACTCTCCTCTGACAGATACTTTTCAACCACGAAGCATGTCGGCACTGAAATGCCAAAACAACAAAGGAGATAAATTGCTACAAATGAGCTGGTTGGATATAAGTTGCTGGTGCGTGTCTTATGTAGTCAAAATACTGGTTTTATATTTTAAAATGGTGGAATAGATGCAGTTAAATGAAGAACTAGAGAGGTAGAAAACGAGAGCAACGAAAGGGAATTAAAGCAAGTATGAGAAAATGTGGAAAATATAAAGATAGGAAGTGTGAAAATATATCTTGACAACTGACTTCTGTTACTAAGGCATTAATACGACTCAAAAAATATGTCGCCACGGGGAAGGAGTTACCATGTCGATGCCTCTGATCATCTGAGAGGTCCAGATCTAACATGAGATCATCTTCATCCAGTTCTGAGGAGCCCAGATTGTTCAGCACATCCTGTTGAAGAAAAAGCAATGCCACATCAAAAGACCATTTTAATTGTTTAACTAAATAAATAATTAAACTAGGTCTTCTGCATAGGCCTTATGCGATACACTTTTCATCAATTCAGCAGGATCTCCATAAACTCTGCTTGACAAAATTGCACTACATTGAACTATCAAAAGATACAGTTCGTTTTATTATGAAATGAGATTTTTCATCCTCACCCTCAGGAGCTGAGATGTTTATTCCGTCTTCATCGCTAAGAAACCTCATAAAACACATATTGTGAGTCCTATTATCTCTGTATGATAACGGTTTGTTTGAAAAAGCAATAAATATGACAAATGAGCCTGGAGTTTTGTGTAACATCTGTCAGCTTTCTATTTGCAAGCTGCTGAGTACATCAGATAAACTCTGATAATCTGCTGTTTTTAATTCCCATGACAACCAGATCCAGCATCACGCTCAGCTGAGGTTCAAAAAATGGACTCAGACTTTTGCTTTAATGATGTTTGCGAGTCCTGAATACCTGTTCTAATAAAATAACCAACACGGAGGCTAAAACTCTGCATGTTATTCCAGAAGCCTCCTTAAAAAATGCATGTTTTTAATTTGATTGGTTAAAAACATTGTTGCACAAAAAACATTTTTTTGAGACGACAACCAAAAGTACATTTTTCTACACTTTTCCCCATATAAACTATAACAATGTTTATACTGTTTTAAACTGATCTGAGATTTCCCAGAATCCTCTGAAATCCTTTACAGAAAAAAGCCATTTGGTAAAACCAGACTGTTAGAAGAAAAGCAGCGTTTTAATAATAACCCCAACCTCATACTGCAAACCTGAACCCAAACACATAAACTGTTACATCACTTGCTGTCAAGTCTCATGATCTTAGTATTATAATGCTGCAGAAGCTCAGGTTAAATTGGTTAACTGGATACCAAAGGTCAATGCTGCCATCTAATGGTCACATTAAGGACATTTAATAGTTTTAAATCTTTTTAAATTTTGAATTTTTTTAAACATATATATATAAACCTGCATAGTTCCGGAAAGTTTGATATTGGAAGAAACTGTGGTGAACCTAATTGATAATAAAAACTTAAATAAATAAATGTTTTTGTTTTTATTTTATAACTTGTTAAATTGTGTATAACTTAAAGATTTATAGGCACTACTTTGAGTATTAAAGCCTTTCATTTCATATCTTTATTGTGTAATAAGCTATACATAAAACATAGAAGTACTGCTGCCCACTCTCTCAATCGATCTCCTATCTTCTGAGAGGAAAAGTCCTGACCATTCAGCCAAACCTCGGAATTCAGTGCAGCCTCTGTACGGCAAGCACATAATATCACACTGCTGCTTTTCCCAATTGGAGGATCATTACAGAAAATAGAGGAAGGAAAAAAAAGAAAAAAGCAAGAGACTTCATTTCAGATTTTACAGCAAAAAGCTATAAAGGTATTGGGAAAGAAATGAAGAGTCTGTTTAATACTGCATCACACAGATTGCATCTGAAGCTAAATTGCCCTTTTTTAATGCACCCCTCTCTCTAGAGAAATATGATCCTACAACCAAGCAATGTCACATTTTCACCTCACATTTGTTATTTGATTGAGCATCATCCTCGAATTAATAGAGATAATATTAGATTCAGGTCTCATTAAAGGATGTCTCCTTTTGCTAACTGCCAAACAAAATGTCACCCAAAACAGAGATCAGAGTAAGAAGGAGATTAAAAGACAGTGGTTTCTATTCTCCCTCTGCCTAAATCAAAGAAAATTACATGTTTTCAGTGCTTTGAGGTGGCATAAGCATTAAGATGAAGTGAGAGCGATTTGGCTTTTCGTGCAGGTATTACAGCCTCCAGCTATGGAAAAATATACCAACTAACAAATGGCTTCAATCTGCATGAGAAGGCACTTCCCAGCCACTGTGTTTACAGTGTGCCTAAGGGCACGGTGGAATGAACGTCCAGTCCAATTGGAAATCCATTTGTTGAATAAAACCCACATGACAGAGAAGTTTGCTCATGCAGACTCGCAGTTTATCATCTGACATTTGTCGTTTTCTAACAGCCGCAGAATAATGCATCAGTATGGAGCCATTAGTCATCCAGAAGGCACAGCCAACATCCATCTAATACGAAACAATGTCGGCTAAATATCTGAAGTCAAACCATAATCCTGAGGGATTAGTCTTCTAAGTGCTTAGTTATTCGAAGGGGTTGCAAAGGAGAATGCCAGAGCAAAAAAAAATCTGTTGTTTTTCCACATATTTAAATGTGTGCTTTACTACTTTTTAAATGATATAAATTCTCCCTTTACAGGATTAAATGCAATCGTCTGATCTTTCCGTATTGGTCACAAAACCCAAGAGTGATGCAGCATTTGCTACCAATGATCCATTCAAATCATTTTGTTAAAAGACGTTAATGAGCATGTTTGTTTTGACGATTTTGCTGACTCTATGTGAACAATAAAAGTAGATGGAAGCTTTTAAATCTTATATATTTATACAGAGGGTGTGACTCAGACTTTACAATAAGATAGGGAAAGAAAACATGACATCAATTTGACAAAGCGATGTCTCCACAAAAAAATACCTAAATGAGCTATGACTGCACATTATCTCTGCTCTCAAATATTAATTGCAACATTACTCCTAATTTTATCGTCGTTTTTTTATAATTATGATGAAATGTAAAATAGAGATGAACAGTTTTCAATCGTAAAGGATTGTTTTTTTAAGTAGGATCCTATTTTTCTTCTGTCGGGTGTCTGACATAAATCATTTTTCATCCCCATTTTAACAGAATTTGTGCCAGTAGAAACTCTGAAGTTAAAGGAAAACATTAAAACAGCAGAAGCACCAGAAGAAAACTAAAGCCACAAAGCTTTCTTTTGTCAGAGGAGATAGATAAAAACCAGTAAGTGTAGCTGGAGATATCTGTTGCTTTTTTTTTTTTTATCTGTACAGTATAAAATCTTCATCCAGCAGGCTTGGTAAACACACATCTTTGAACAGAGATGAACGCCATGGGTATCCTGTGTTCTGTCAGAACAGCATGTGCTGTCAGATCGACGTACGCTTAAGATGTTATCTAACATAAATGAATTCTGAGTCACAATATAAACCACAGTCAATGTTTTCTATGACTTTAAACATGAAAAAAATCTAGCCAAACTTTACTACTAGGCTTCTTCTCCCAACATCCCAGAAACTTCAATCATGTCTGGCCACTTCTGCATCCAAGAAATAATAGTATAATCAAAGCTGATTTTCTTTTTTAAAAGTCAAGATAAACATGTTTTTGCTGGTCGGTAGACTGCTGCTTATATTCAATGTGGGAATAACTCTGTTGCGCATGTGCATGCCTGCGTTTTAGAACAATGTTTGCCGATCTGACAGCGCATGGCAGATCGTCAGATCTGAAAGAACGCCGGGACTTTCTGCCGCTACTACAGCTGTTCACTGTCAGCTCAAACTCAGCTGGTTTTGCAGAGAAGCTTTGTGACATGCGGCAGTATTTAGGGCTGTCCCGGACTTCTGAGCTACAACAATCAGACGATTAGATCAACTTTAGACGCTTTTTTAGTGACTTTAACCTGTTCTTTCAATTATTATTAATTATTTCTTGTTTTAAGGTTAGATATCTTCACCAACCAAAGCAGAGAGCCTGTAAATTTAATGATTTCATTGTATTTTTCTCTTATTACTCCACAAATTTTTTTATTTTTTTTTTGTAGCAGGAGAGCACTTTACCTGCCAGTTGTTGTTGTTGTACACTCTTCAAATAAAAATACTGTTTTGGAGTTTGGCTAAGCAGTTGGATACTGAAGAGTCCTCCAACTCAAGTCAATTGTACTAGACACAAGTTGCTTGGATAGCAATCTGTTCATAAATGTCATTTGGGCTCATTGTAGCTTAAAAGCCCATGTTTTTATGTAGAGAATTTATCGCTATATCTTAGCCATCCCTAACAATCGATCAAGATCTGCTGTAAGAAAATAGGAAAACTTTAACATCAGATTATATATTTCTATTTTATTTTTTTCTTCTCCTGCAACATATATATTAAAATGCATTAACAATTCCCGCTGTCCTCCTATTCTTTCCACCATCTAGCATCAGATATCACAACAATCTCTCTTAGCAAGGAAGAGTTTCGTTGTCTTTTGTGTGATTAATTCAAATATAACTTAATAATTAGCCTTTATACAGTGAAAACAAACATAAACAAAAGCATAAACAAAAGACAAACAATATCTTATTTTAATTTAGCAAGTAAACTATTGAAATGCCAATGGAAAAAGGAAAAAAAAAGTAAAAGAGAGGGGAAATTCAGTCGGGTTGTTCCATCATACTCTGTGCATCATTACAGCTACTAACAAAATAATTTGTTCAAAGTCATTTGGGCTGTCTCTGAAACAGGAAAATATTGTACGCAATTCATCCTCTGTGAGCTAGTTATGAGCGTAATCACAAGCAGCCTGTCAAAATATTATCTCCACTGTCACTGATAGACTTATGAGAACCCAAAAGCTGCAAATGCTAGCAACAGAAATGTTTCACAGCTTCAGAAAAGATAAAAAGAAAAATCAATAACAAACAGAATGAGATCAATGGAACTGCTTCCCTTCACAGAAGTAAATAACTTGGCCATTTATCATTGCAGCCCAAAACTTGATTTGGTTTATGTTTGGCTTAGTTTACACATGGGATGAATAATATCAGGAAAATAAGTCATAGCGAGATTGATAGGGAAAATGGCAATGTTGACTTTAATTAACACACTTTTTTTATTTCTTTTTTAATGAGTCATCATGTCTACGCTAATCTCCATGAACATGATCCTCTATGCAAATAAAAACATTTAGGAAGTACAACCTTTAGGGGCAGTTTTATCCAGCTTTCAAAATACTTCATTGATATGACATGAAATAGCATAATGTTATCCAAATGAAATAGTAATGTAGTGTGGTTAAGTGGCAAGTTATAAAATAATCTCTGTTTTGCAGAATTTAACAGAAGAATACACACAAATCCACAGAACAGACCGGGACCGAATGCTGCTCCAGCAGCACTGTAGGATGGACAGTTTTAAATCTATGCAGATTTGTGCTGGAACCGGCTCAACAAATGTTTATTTTGCAGTGAAGACGCTCTGCTTTGCTATTCCCAACACATTTTAACTGCACAATATTTTCAGAATTATTATTTTTTTTGCTTACTAAGGATCGTAGTGGTTTGGTATTTCACCAAAAGCCACATTTTAGAGTCTATATTCAGGCTAAGGTTATTTGGTAAATAAACTAGCTGACAATTATTCTAATGATCAATTATTGAATGTTTTTGTCACCAATTAATGGGGCATTTGCTTTTAAAATAAGACCCCTATTGGTTTGGAACATTCCTTCTTAAAAACACTGCTGTGTATATTTATTTTAGTTATGTTTGGATGATATTGAAATAAGCAGCCCCAGATCATTTTCAGAGTGGTGCTCCCCTAAAGGACCTTTTTTATAATATGACTGTCATAATCAGCCTGCCGCGAGCCTCGCACCTCACACCTACAGAGCGTTCACTGTCTAGTATATCACAATAAAATGTCTGAAGAGGTGGGTATTAGTGTACATTATCTAATGTCATTTACTGTACAACTTCCTCTTTTTGCTGGAAGTTGTTACTTTTATACAAGTGAAAGTCTTCCTCTCAAGTCAAGTGTTTTCTATTTGGTAGACATAAGCCAATGCTATGATGGAGTAATAGGGCCATACAAAAGGAAATTTTGTTTTGACAGGTTGTAATATTATGCGAATAAAGTAGTAGAATTATGAGAACAGAACTTAAAAGATAGAGTACTTGGAAGTACATTAACAGGTCTGTATCAGTTTTGCATCAGGGTATTCGTTATGGAGCTAACGCCTCATCCAAATTCACTCTTCAGCTACCCCAGTGCCAATCCGATTCTCAGTTTCTCTGTTTTCTCAGTTTTACTGCTGACTCCATCAAATCATAAACTTCCAAAATAAAAATAAAAACTCCTCTGTAGTTGGTAGCGCAGTGAGGGTGTGTGGCAATTGATGCCAATGCCTGTGCATGGAGTTGTTTGTCTTACCAGGAGATGAGAGCAGAGAGTCTGCCACCTGGGTCGGTGGCACAGAAACGTGCAATGTGGTTAGCCGACCACAGCTAGTCAGGCGAGATGACAGACCAATTAATCGTCTTATAAACACTTAGATTAGCGTCATGGGGAAGTGAATTTCTCCGCTGTGAGATCAATAAAGCTCATCTAATCTTAGAAAAGGATATATCAAGGTTAAAAATGTTACTTAGTGCTGCTTTAGATCATCTTAGATTAAATTTGTTTTTTTGTTCTTTTTTCTTTTATGGCAGGAGAGAGATGCTCTGCAGCACGGCTGCAGTAAAGCATGTAAAGGAGGTGGCATCACTTTGGATTTTATATATAATATATACAATTCATTTATAATATATTTTATATTTAAACTGCAAAACTAAGATGTAGACGGAGGAGTTCTGCATCACCTCTCGCTGTGCTGTGAAAAAATGCATTCATTTAATGTGGTCTGGGTGTGAGAACGGTATATGAAAACCTTAAGAGATAGCACAAAAATGAAATAAAAATAAAAAACCCGGAAAGCTTGCACTTTCATCAGTGTATCAGGGTGAGATCTTCTACTGCATTAAAAGAGGTTGTTTACATCTTAACCAAAGGTGCCAAGAGGGCTTTGTATTTATTGATAACATGTTATTGCTTGCATACCATTATTGAACATATTAGAAAGAACACAGACAAGGTGAAGACAAAGGTGTCTAAATTCTGAGTTTTTCATTAGCTACAAGTGCATAAAACTGACCAATAAAATTTTACGAAGCAAGAGGAGATAGGATATAGTTTAATATACACTGCTGAGATCCAATGTTTCCTCCATTACTCAAGCCCCAGAAGGGCACTTCATAGGAAGAGAGGAGGCAAGAAAGAGATTATACAACATTTAACAAAGTGGAAGTGGAGAGGCAGCAGTAGCAGCCTGTAATATAAACAGTAATGTGCAGAGTACATCCATACTATGTGTAATCTCCCAGAAGAAGCTTTTAGTCTCCAGTAGAATAAATAGGATTGATTTAAACGACTTTGCCTCCTATGGAGCTTCCTTGTGGGAAAAACCAACCCCGTGACAGTTATATCCTCCTGGCAAAAACAAAAATGAATGTTGCTAAATTATGCCCAAACAAAGACTGCTGCAATGTGTGCAGGCAGACAAAGTAAACACCAGACTAAAACCTGTTAGATGACTGAGGAAGTTTTTCGAAGTACGTCACACATTCACACTTAATTAAAACTTCCAAAGTTTCCGTAAAAAGGATTCATTCAGGAAATGCCTACTTTACTTCCCACATTTGTAACTGATCATTTCCATATATTTGCAATACTGAAGTTTACTGTTTATAAATGATTCATATTGATGGATTTGGCTTGAATGTCAACTGTTCTTTCTCCATGTTTTTATATGTTTGGGTTTTTGTATGTGATGCAGAAACAGAAGCTAAATTAAGTCTAGATTCGAGGAATGTTTTTTTTATATATATCTTCATGGTCAGGGCTACAAGCACTGACTCAAATCAGCAAGTGTAATAGAAAGAGCATTATACCAGACTATCCTAGCAGAATTGCACCCACTCATTCTAAACTCTTTAGACATGCAGCTCATTGTGTTGTGGGAAAAAAATCCTTCAAAAAATCCTTTACTTTGTGAATAAAAGCAGATGCTGTTTGAGCGGAGGCCGCAAACTAAGTGTTTAAAGATTAAATACCGATGGGTTTTCTGCATAATTCCCCTATCTACATGGCATTTGTGTACAGAGCCTCTTTCTTTACCTCTGTTAGAATCTTAGAGGGTACAAGGCAAAAAAAAAGTGATGACCTTAGTTATGTTTCGTGACCAAATCGAGGGTGGAATTCAGATCTAACATCTAACATTTTCAGAAGTACGTTTCCTAGATGGTAGACCAAACAGGTCGTAGTGCAACTAAGACATTGAGATAAGGTAAAAAAAAAAAAAAAAACTGATTCACATAAACATTTTTTAGACTGAAATCATTTATTTCTATATAAATTTTTCAGTCTTGTCAACACTACATCTTTCAATGACATGTTTCCAAGGTTTTCTGCCTTTAATCAACTACGAACATCTTTAACTTCTTTTTTGCTTATTTCTTGCATCACAACCACAAACTTGAATATATATTTTATTTCATTTTATCAACCAACAATAGTCATACCTTTTAAAACTTAAGTGGGAAAGAAATACTAACCTGAAGTGTGAGATCCATTGGTATTCAGTGGCTTGAGTTAAAACTTTCCCATATTACATGTGGAATGAGAATGTAATGTCTGCCCGTTGTTTTAAATAGAATAGCTCAAAGCCAGTCAGATCCTGTAATGGATGGAGAGCATCTATGGATATTCATTTGGAAGTCTTGCCACAGGTTTGGGCTTTGATTAGATCATTCAAAAACTGTATGTGAATAATTCCACTGAAACACTGATTTCATATTTCAGGTCTAGGGGTGGAAAGGTTCGGTTCGGTTCATGGTTTCGTGGTCACGGTTTTCGGTTCGGTTCGGTATATGTTGATTGTTAGGAAAAACTATTATGTCTAGTATGGTCAGGTTAAAACTGAAAGACATGTTGGTCGTGTTGCTGTTAGCATAAACAACACGTGTTGCACAATGCTTGCACACTGTTGCACTTTTATCCACAACTTTCTTTCCGCCGCTGGCGCATCTTCCAACTCCTGTTCTTTCCCACTCGCCATACCCACACAATTCTCCATAACAACTGATTTTTTTCTGCTACACCCGGCTACGCTGCTTCGCTTCTTCTTCTTCTTGTTTACTACTGGCGGTTGGCTTTGGTCGCAGTACCGCCACCTTCTGCTATGGAGTGTAATCGCTTCCCCTATGAGAAAAAGGAGCAGCGCATGAACCGAACGAAACACACGCGAACCGTACCGAGACAGTCGAACCGAACGGTTCGGACGGTTTTCATAAACTGTTCCATCCCTATTCAGGTCAATTTTCTGCTGAAAGCCTCAAGTTTACATTAATTGCTGCCCTGTTTCACTATGAGGAAAGTGTTTTTTACACATATTGTTTTATAATCTAGAGCATTTTAAACAATGTGATTAAATACATAAAAACTAATAAACCATGATAATTATTATCATTGTGATAAAAAAAGATGCATACTTTACCCTCACCCTCACAGTGATGGAATTATTGATATTGATGTATCAGATAGGAAGATTAAATCTGAGGTTTTAAAGCAAAAACAAGACTGACACTTGCTGATCAAAGTGTACATGTTGTGCCATGAAATGCACAAACAATCAAACTCTAAGCATTTCAACACGACGTCACGTGCAAGCCATCTTCCACATAGCCCTTGTGTGCGCAGCAAAGTCTAAAAAAAAGAGCTGTATCTTTAGAACTGTAAGAGGTTCCACTGGATCACGACAGTAAGAGATGTACTTCAACACCAGATGTAAACAACTGAAAACTGTTTGCAAAGGATTAAAAACAATCTATATGTATTTTCTTAGAGTCGTATTTTGCTGTAAGGCGCTTTGGATCCATAATAGTCCTCATTATCTTTAAAGTGTCCGGTTGCCTATTGATTGGGACACAAGACCTTAAAAGGTAAATCGAAGAGAAGCAAAGTGGCTGAATAGACTTCAAAGTCCTCATTTTGGAGTACGTTTACAATCATGAGTATTTACGCCACAAAAAAAAATGCACATTTCATTTTAACTACACATATAACCATATTTGGCATTAAAGTCTGATACATAAAGCCAGCAAAAACATATACATATCTATTATTTAGAGCCCACCAGCAGGCTGTATGGAGCTCCCAAAGCTTTTTTTTTTTTTCCTTGGTGTTTACATTAAAAAAAGAACAGAAACATTATCATATGTTGATGGCCGAGCCTGGCCTAACGTTCAAATGCAGGAAAATACTGATAGTGTTTGTATTTATTGCACAGCCTAAATAGAGACAAACAGCTCCAGGCTTACCAGGCTTCCAAGTTTAGATGATGAGGAGTTGTTTCTGTGTTTGAGCAGACCATTTCCCTCCATGCCTTGGGCATCTCTGTAGTTTCCATGGACACGAGGCCCACCAGCCCCCTCAGATGAGGAGCGCAGTCGCCTCTCCATCCGCATCACCTCGTGGTAAGGGCTGGCACTGCTGCACACAGAAGCTACAGAGAGGAGAAAAAAAAAAGAAAACAGAAAGAGTTTCAGAAATTAGCAAAGACGCAATATTCCTTTTATTAATTTCTAATGCAGACAAACCCAGAGAATTAGGCTTCTTTCATAAAACCAAATAATAAAGCCACTTTTACTTATTCAGCTTTTTAAACAAAGTTAAATCATTCCTTCATGAAGCAGGAAGCCCTGCAGCTATATTGGTTTTTTGCTCACTGTGTTTATTGTTTTACAATAATCTAATTCTTCAGATTTCCCACACCTAGATTGTTTTGTAATAATAAAACCACTAAATGAATGCAAGATTTCAGGGGAAATATTCCTCTGAAAAGAAAAAAAAACAATAGGAAGATAGCTATAACTGCTCTACTGTGATTTACAGAAAATGTGAAGTGAAAGCGAGAAGTGATACCGCACCATTTTACAGAGCAACAGGTTATTAAAAACAGGACCTCATGCCAGCCATTTCTTCCTGCCATTTCTCACCCCACTCACCCACACACAAAGCTTTCCCTGAATGGGATGAATGGCTCTTTTATTAACAACTCTGTTGTTGAAAACTCACTCGATAAAATAGAAAGAGGATACATAGCAGAAAGATCTAAACATTTTTCCACATTCCAGGCTCTTACAGCCATAAACATTTACAGCACCTGAGGGAATGAGAAGACATGGCCTGCAATAATGAATCAATATAACAAATCTCTGCAGTTTAGGGATCCAAAGGTGGATAACGGCAGGTTGTTTGTAATGCAGAACACCATCTACTGTGCTAACGCAGAGGTCAAAATTTGATGTTTTTACATTGCAAAATTATGATTGCAATTTAATATAGTTAGGAGGGAAAATATTCATAAACTTCAAAATAAAATTCAGAGTTATTTATCAAACATACAATCAGGGGTCTCACCAGGATTTATTTATGAGCGTGGAGGCTTAATTTCAGCATATTGATCGTAGTGGCTCGCTACACTGAAATACTCCATCAGAGACCCTGATAATATATACAAATAAATATTATAAACCAAACTGTTTGTTTCTGTTTGAAATTAGGCATGCATCAGCATTTAGATTTTCTAAAATTTGTACTGCTGCACAGTAAACACAAAGCATTTCCATGACCTGATATTTCCATAAAAAAATTTTACTGCAAGAAAAACCTACTCAGAGCAGTAATTAAGATAAAATAGTATTTTAAAAATTGGTTTTAAAATGCTCTGATCAGAATCTGACATGAGGACTAGCTTTAAAGAATTACATTGTCATCTCCATTATGGAATGGAGTATTGTGCTATATGCAGGGTTGGTTAGCTTGTTGTTTGCCAAAATCACCCAGACTGTGTTTACTTGGAGATAAAAGTGAGGTACCACTGTTGAACAGGCATGCTTTTAGAGTGTTGAGCACTACACTGGTCACATGTGCCCGACTTATTTTAAAGTTATGGAAGGACCCCCATACCCCAACAATTAAAATGTGGACCGAGAAAATGACTGAAAATGTTGCTTGTAAAAAAAATGTTGGGAAGAATACATTCTAATAATGAAGCTGCCATGCAACAATGGGACAGTTTTTTGCACCTATATGTCTACAAATTGATTTGAACTTTAAGGCAGCAAACGAAGATTTGCACTAAACCTCACTGTTTTATTCTTTGTTTTTTTTTATCGTAATGTTTTTTGTTTTGTTCATGTTTTAAAAATTGAAAAATTCAACAAAAACTTGAATTACAAAAAAAAAAGAATTACATTGTCTGAACTTGCTGCAGATCATAAAAGTGTATTTTTTTGACTTTTTTTTTTATCCACAACAGACTACAGGATGTTATTAAAAATGTCAAATATGAAATCATTTAGAAGCTGAAGAAAGTGGCTCTCCATGTGCCAGTAATAAAATATTCTTTAATCAGTAACTGAATCTCAATGTCTTAGTTTGTTCAACACTACAGATGCCGTCTTTAGTCACTGCTTCACCTCAACTAACCTAATAAATGTTATCCTTCAGACAAAGATCTGCAGTTGCCCGGAAACGATTCAATAGCACTCATCACAAAAGAATGCCAGAACTGGTTGAGATTCACTAGACTGGATTTCCAGACATGAAGCCTGTTTGTGTCTCTTTTCTGTGCCAAGTGATTATTCATGCAGTGTTACTCTCTGGCAGTGACTCTGCATGTAAACCTGCGATTCCGCCTGTTGGTTTGGGTTTTATACCTGCGTGTGGTTTCCTCAAATGAGAGGACCTGGGTTCGTGGCAGCCGCAGAAGCTTCCTTTTTCTTGAAGAGAGCGCGTGTGTCTCGCCCTCCGATGTGTTTTCTCAGGGTTTGAGTGGCAGCCCTCGCTGCGCGCCCCACACACCTCGCTCTCACTTGTGGTCTCAGTGTGGTACCCTGCATTCCTCTCCACTGCCACGTCCTTCCTCTCTTCAGCTGATTCTTCTTTTATCGCCTCCTGTCTTTCCTCTTCCCTCTCCTTCCACTCTTCCAGCGATTGTTCCCGCAGAGGTGGACAGGGTACGGCCGTCTCTGGCTCGGAAAGGGAAACTGCCGTTTCGTAGTCTGTGTTGTTGGCTGTGCTAGTGTCAGGGAGTAAAGGTTTCTCCGCACTGGACTGGACTGGGGTGAAGAAAACCTGAGGAGAAGATGTTTTATTGAATTGAGTATAACAGGTAATTTTAAGCCTAATGGCATCCATTTTGCAAGACGCAAAGCAGGAAATGCAACAGAAATGTGGAAAAGGGTTTCAACACTTAACCCTGGAAAGGCATGGGAACTCTTTAGGTGTGATTTTCAACTAAAAGGTTGCTCTAAGTATAGTGTATATATATTAGGGATGGGACGATTTATGAAAACCGTCAGAACCGTTCGGTTCGACTGTCTCGGTTCGATTCGTGTGTGTTTCGTTCGGTTCATGCGCTGCTCCTTTTTCTCATAGGCGAAGCGTTTACACTCCCGAGCAGAAGGTGGCGGTACTGCGACCAAAGCCAACCACCAGTAGTAAACAAGAAGAAGAAGAAGCGAAGCAGCTTAGCCGGGTGTAGCAGGGAAAAAAATCAGTTGTGCAGAATTGTGTCGGACTGGCGAGTTGGAAAGAACAGGAGTTGGAAGACGCGCCAGCAGCACTTTATAGGTCTGCTGTATGGGA
>NW_015150553.1:1456107-1467402 GCF_000732505.1 Cyprinodon variegatus | reverse complement strand
ATATTTAGTTTTGTCTGTCTCTTTGGTTGAAATGTGACTAAATATTAAGTTACAGGGGGCATGAAAGGCAGAGAGTGAATATCCACATCAGCAGAGACAATTCCTGCAGTATTTACACCTAAAAAAGGCCGGAAACTGAATATAAGACTAAAAACCTCCTACACTGTAAATTGCTTCTGTATATTGAAGGTTCTGACAGGGAATACATATTTTACTACATTTCAGAGAACCTTAAAGGTGCATAGTTATTGGACTTTCCTTTTTTTATTATTTTGTAAAGCAGTAACTCAGTCCAGAAGCTAACAAAGCTTTTCTGGAAGATTACGGCGTCCTGCCGGTGTATTATTGTCATTTTTGCATTTTAAGTTTTGTTTTTGCTTAGTCTGCTGCTCAATAAAGGCCTTCCTGTAGATCTACTATAACAACCATGAACAAAACGTTATTCTGGTTTTTTTTGTAAAGCTATATAACATCTCTATCCACCTTTATATTTAAGCTCTTTTATTAAAAAGATGATTCATACAATTTTAATGTTAGATTTCAAAATTCTAGGATGAATCATAGACATTAAAATGTTGACTACAGGGAAAACTCTCGATTGTCTTTGTTTTGTGTCATGCAGAATTAAGCAAGCCTCTAAAACCAATTATTGATGAAAAATTTTTTTCTGTGCAAATAAAAAGTAAAAGTTTTGTACATCATTGCCATAAAGTTGAAGTTAATCAGTGTGTATAATTATTAAATTTAAAACCTGCTGAATTATAAAATTGAAATCCAACAGAGATTTTCTGCTACTTGAGTAAAACTACCTGAGAAGCTGAGACTGCCACGCTGATATTCTCGGGTGCAGCAGGAGGGTCGGGCGGAGCAGCATCACCAGCTGGGTCAGAAATACAAGCAGAGCCTGAGTTTAAACCGGATCCAGGACTGGGAGCTGGAAGTACTTCCCCTTCAGACACGGAATCCTCTGTTATGGGAATGAACTCTGAGGGAGTGATGGCTGTGGTTCGATCTTCAGATATCATTGGAGACTGAAGTGAGCTCTCGCCACCTCCTCCTGTCAGTTCTCCAGGCCATGACCCAGGGGTGAGCCCTCCGGGCTCCGGAGTGACGGTAGTGGAGCTTGGAGGTTCTAGGTTGACTTCTGGAGGTCTGTGGTGATCAGATGTGCGAGAGAAGCGGTAGTGAGCTGAGAAAGATTTTGGCAGTAGCTGCTTCTTCTGGCGCGAGGAGCGTTTGCTGCTGTTACTGGCCCCACTGAAGTCTTCAAGGAAGCCAGAGTCATCACCTTCATTGGTTCCAGAGCTGCTGATGCAGTTGATGAACACATTTCGATTGGCCGAGGAAGAGGATGACGAGGCCTTGTCAAAGTCCTCAGTCTGCGAGCGTGGGATTTTCTTTTGCTTGTGGCTCCCAAACCCAAATGAGTGACGTGACTTTGAACGCCTGCCACCCTCACCGAATCCTGTCGATGCAGTAACCGTCTGCTGGTCGTTTCCGTTTGCATCAGTTGTCTGCGTCAGGGGAGGCGTGAGGTTCAGATTGATGGGCTGGACCCTTGGGTCGCTGTTCCTTTTAGCCGAGAAACCAAGAGACGGCGCCCGAAACAGGCTGCGGCGTTTGCCAGTACTGCCCGAGCTGGAGTTTGTGCTGGAGGGCGAGGAGGTGTGAACGCCATTACCCACTCCACCCGAGGAGGGGGAGGAAGGGAGAGACTCCTGCCGCTTGCTGGAACTGCGGCGGAAGATTGGCAGGCGTGAAACCAGTGTGGAACGGCGTGAACCTGATTCCCCCATCGGGAAGCTGAGACAGGGAGGCGCTCTGCAGAAACACACATATGACAAAAAAAAAAGTTAACAAAAAGCAGGAATCAGTATTGACTATATGATCTAAAGCACACATTCTATAGAAAAGACAGAAAATACCAGAGTAATTACAGAAAGATGTTTTTTTTAAATTTAAGAAACTTGTGAGTTTATTTATTTCCTAATTTTTAGTCAAACGGATGTTTAAACTATAGGATTTAATGCTAAGCTTTTGGTCTCCTTCCACAAGCTTTAAGAAGTAGTTATGTGACCCATTCCTTGCAACAGAGGTGATGTAACTGAGTCAGGTATTTGGAGAAACCTGCTCACACACTTGTCAAGTCTGCCTATGTGCTACCTATCAGGGATTGATGATGTCATGTTTAGAACATCCTCTCTTTATACTTGAGCCGGTTTGCAAACATTTCATCAGTGTAATTTTGCCACTGTCTCTTTGGAAGACCCAAATCCTGCCAAGATTAAACCTCCTGACTGATCTGTGATTTTATTTTGATAGTTCCACATTATGTCATTTCCTATTGGTGGCGTTCAGCCCTGCCATCTAGGGCTGCATGGTGGCACAGTTTGCGGCGCTGCAGCCTTGCAGCAAGAATCCGGTCCTCTGTTCTTCCTGCATGGAGTCTGCATTTTCTCCTTTTGCATGTGTGGGTTCTCCCCGGGTATTCCGCGTTCCTCCCACAGTCCAAGAATGATGGTTAAATGGAGTCTCTAAATGGCGCTTAGGTGTGAGTGTGTGCATGAATGGTTGTGTCTCTCTGTGTTGCCTGCGACTAATTTGCACCCTGTCCAGGGTGTACCCCGCCTTTTGCCTATAGACTGCCGGAGTTAGACACCAGCCCCACCCTGACTCTGACAGATTTAAGCAGCAGAGGAAGGTGGAAGGATGACGCCATCTATTTTAGTATATTTGCAGACTGTAATCCAGACTAATGCCAGGTAAACAAAAAAAGGAAAAAAGGCTCAGATTTTTTGAAATACTGGCTGGTGTTTGTACGTCCTTGTTACGTTTTACTTGGCATTGTTTGTCTGTCTGTGTGTTTTCCACATAACTAAAACTGGTATGGATGGAATTTGCTGAAATTTTCAGAGAAGGTGCGTATTTTGACTTAGGTGATGATCCGGATTACCACCTTGATCCAGGATTTTTTTTTTTATTATTTTGCAAATATAGGTTAACTTAAGGTGAAAGTCACAATACGTAAGGGGGATGAGCCACTTAACAGAGGTCTGCTCCCTCTGAGTGCTTTTATTTTTAAATGTCTCTTTTGTCTCTGCAGTAATCATCATGAAATAAAAAAGTCAGAATTTTTAATATTGAAACAAAAATCGAAAGCATTAAAACTCCAATTTCTGAGAGAATGTTATCTTATGTTTCAGATCCGAAACTTTACAGCAGTCAATCACAAGACATCTAAACAGCGATTTTATATTAACAATGAAATTAATTCATGAAAACTATCCATGTAGAAACATTAACCCTCTGCTCTAGGTGCTGAATGTTCGAGTTCAGTTTTACCTGTGAGGCAGAAGGGTTTGACTTTCTTTTATGGTACAGATCCACACAGAATTTACAGAAAATAAGAGAGTTGGGCTTTGAAATCATTGTCTGAACTGTTTTCTTTTCTTGTCTTTTTCCCCCCTTTCGGTGGGTGGATTGATGATACAAAATAGCATGCTGTTAAGGGCTAAACTTGCTGAGAGAGATTTAGTCAGATTAGAGTGTGTGTAGGCGGATATTCAGCAGGGCTAGGCAATTAATTACAAGTGCAATACACATAATTATAATTGAACAAAACTTAATTTTAAAGCCGCAGAGGCATTCCATTTTGGTCACATTAAAGGTGTCAGGACTTAGCGGGCAGCACCAGTTAGGTCTCTGCCTGCTGCCTTTTTTCCCACTCTCCTTTTCTCCCGCAGATGGCTGTAGTTTGACGGGGGGGCATGATGCACAGCTGCGGCACGTTCAACGGCGCGATTACAGGAGGATTTAAGTGGAGGGAGGCCGGCTGATCAACACCAGAGTGTTAACCTTGAGCTGTAGGCCGCAGTTGCCCCCCGTCTCCTGACAATTTCACGTTCTCAGAGTAATTCTTGTTTCCCCGTCTTTCTCGGGTTGCCTCATGCCTTGGATTCCGATCCAAATTCTCTCTCGTGCTCTGACGTTCTGGCTTCCGTTCCACGCAGTCTCTCAAGGTCAAACGTCCCAAGACAAGCCTTCTGGTTCTCGTCGTCTCTGGGTCCTGCTCCAGACATTCCTTCGTGCTCAAGACCCCACTCCGAGGCTCCCTTGTTGGTACCAAGCTGGGCCTAGGACCCCACCAGATATCCCGGACCCTCATGCTGTCAGCCAGCCGCTGCTCCTTACCGTCACGCCGTTCGGACTCTACTCACCCTCCATCAGCCAGATCCCTTTTACCTCAGCCACCGAACTCCGGAGCCTCACCTCTTGGAGAACCTGCTGAGTTCGCCATTCCTCACTCCCCCCTGGGTAGAGTCTGCTCTACCCACAAGGTAAGACTGTGACCATCTTCTACCTCCTGGTGCCATATTAACTTTCTGATTCTTTCAGCAGTTAGTGCATCAAACCCGACCATCCACGGCGCCAGTGCCTCCCATGATCCGGCTCCGGTCCTGTTGCGTTCTCACCTAAATATATATCTGTAAAATCATTATCCTGTCTCCTGTGTGTGACCTGCATGTGGGTCAAACACTTGAAAACAATGACAACAGGGCAGCCCTTTAGATTGCAGTTATATGCTTAAAGTGTGTCTGCCACCACACAGAAGGGAAGAGGGTATAGCAGCTAGAAAGCAGATCCATGCATGCAAGAAGAAGTAAAAACTTTTCCACACAAACGTAACAGTTAACTCCTGCAACAATGGACTCTAAACAAGCACGCCTTCAAGGTCATGAAAAAATTGAAACCCTGGAGTGAAAAGGTCTACATGCTTGTTACTGCAAAACAAAATCAAAATAAAGTTTTAGTCGTTATACTCGTTGAAAAACAACAACAACAAAAAAAAAAACATTCAGCCCTAAAATTTAGTATATCAATTATTATATATCTTGTAAAATAGGATTTTGTTTAATTTAACTCAGATATTTTTATATTTCTAGTCAAAATTATAAACCTTCGAGTCGATGCAATCAATTTGATTGTATGGTTAAATTGTACAGTGCCTTGAGATGATGTGTTATGAATTGGAGCTATACAAATAAACTGAATCGAATTGATATCTTAAAGGTTTAGTGGAGGACGTTCTTTTTCCAGGTGGATGAAAATAAGTGGTCCTCCTAATTCTCAATCATTCTGCTGATATGTTTAAATAAGGCTGTCCTACGTGCTTGCTCTCGTTTTCAGTTACTGGTGAGTCTGATATAATAGAAAAATGGCAAATCTTCTATTGGAAAGTAAGCTTGTATGAGCGATGCAAACAGCAACTTTTAAACAGAGCGTGCACGAGGAGAAATGGGCTGCTGCACACGTTTAAAAGGTGTTCCCTCTCTGGAGCCGGTACAGGGTTGTGCAAGCACTACTTTTTTTTTTTTAAGTGGACAGGGCAGGTCTTTTAAAAAATGTATGAAAATCCTCCACCATACCTTTAATACTTTTCTTTGCAGTAAGAGAGGATCTTTGTAACTGGTTGGTTTAACAGCTTGTGGCTGTGTAAAAAGCCATAGCCATTCCAACAGGGTGGTTAGTCAGCTTTATTGATTCCCAAACAAGGTTCTGACAGGTGTTTGGGGCTGCTGTCCTGATGGAATTATGTCCAGGTTTTAAAAACTTAAAGTTTATGATCGAAGGGGGAGGTTGAATTACTTTTAGGTAGTCCTTCAACTTCCCAAATCCACAGCATGATGCTACCACCACCATGGAAAACGTCTGGCTCAGCATTCTGAGAGCCTGATATTGACTCATACAATCACTGATAAGAGGCTATTCATAACAAGTTTGAGCATTTTGCAGCAGGCCCTCTTCTCTCAGTACTCTTAAGGCAAAAGTTATGTAAAAATGTAAAAATGACAACACTCATGTTCACAACGACTGAATGCAAATGTATGACTTGAAGCGTATTGCTGTGGTACTAATTGGCTTGTAAATCAAACAGAGAAAGAGCCTATAAGAGCTTTCCATTTTTGAACAGAACACCTGGTTAACCTGAAAAGAATCAGTTCAGCAACCAAAGCCGCTCCCACAGCCTGTTACGTGTTGGCATGCTGCAGCATAACCATAAAATGAGCTCATTCTGAGACGGATCTGCTCTGCAAGTGCATTATAAGGAACAGCAATCAACGACAGAGTAGAACAGAGCAAACAAGTAGCAGAGTCAATTATCTCTCACCTTTGCCCCAGAAAGCGGAACTAAAAACACTGTTCATTAAATCTACTGTAGCTACACTGTAAGCACATCTTCAACATAGTTAATGCCATAAAGCAGGTCAAAACTCAATGTGCTCAATTAATTTCAGTGAGTAGTTGTGTCTTTCCTTTTGTTTTCTTACATAAATTAGGATTACTTACAGCGCAGTCCGTCTTACACTGTTGAAGCTGCCTGCTAGCCTTCAGGGCTACTGAAGTGTTTTGTTTTTGGTCTCTGTGTAATAAGATTACATTAACACCCTTGAGTGAAGTGGCTAATTAAAATCTCACTTCCTGGACAGTGAATTCGATCAAGTTCTGGATGTGATGGTGATTGGATTTTTATGAAAAAGTTCAGCCGACACAATGAAAACATGGCTCCGTAATTATGTAGAGAAGAGAGATGACACAACATCCACCAACAAACTAATGCTTTGTGTCCCATTACAAAAAAAAATAAAAAGAAACAATTCATGAAAGAAGAGCCACTCACAGCGTCCCTCTATTTTCACCGCACCATCAGCAGCAACAAACAGAGGTAATTATAATTGGGTAGTTTATGTGCGAGCTGATTTGTTAGATAACAATTAAAACACATGGAGCGGATTTAATAGCATGAGAAACTACATGTAGAGTGTTCACACATAGGCTGAGATCTCCTCTGATACAGTTAGAGGGATGGCGGCCATAGCCTCACAACGATTTCAGCGTGGTATTACGACAGACTTGGAGTCCTCTATTAATAAGGGAGAACAACATCACCATTTTAAGCCACATTATATGGGTTCTGGAAGGTAACCTGTGACCTCCGGTTAATTGGACTGCAAGGGCTTAAACATTTTTTTTTTTTTTTAAACAACAGCATCTTTCTAATGTTAAAATTTGATGGTGTGAAGTGTTTTTTTTTTTATGAAAAGCAAAATCTCATTCAATCTTTTAGGCAGCAAAAATGTGTATCCAGATATCTGATAAAGTAGTAAATGTGACAAGAGGAATAAATAATCAACAAATTTAAACTTGGGCTGCCCTGCATAGATGGTTCATTGTGTTTTTCATAAAGACCCTACTCACATAATCACAGCAACAATGAATACTGTGAGGAATATATTGTTTCTGTAAAACTAATCTGCACTTGTGGATCAAACTTGAAAAAGGGGTCAGGGGTGAAAAAGATTAGAGGGATTAAAACCCTCTGGGGGGATCTGGGGGCATCCTCCCCCAGGAAGATAATGTACCTTTCAATTTAAATTGCCAATCTAATGCGCTTGGATAGACTTATCAAGCAAAATTACCCAAAAATATAAAGTATTTATATATAATCAGGGATGAAAAATACTTTTTGATTCTTGCCAGTATTATAAAAAAAAATACTTGACTGATACTTGCAGCAGTACTATAAATTAACTGTCATTAATTTGTTCAATTAAAACTATTGCATATATATTCATCAAAAAATTGCTCTGTCACCACTTTTTCGCATTCTTTACAGTAGCAGACAGAAAATACTTTATGGCATTATGGTTATTAAACTTACCATGGATAGAAATTGTTTAGCTAAATTGTAACTCTGGTAATGTTATGATTCTCCTCTATTGGGACTCTGAGTTTTTAGTTTTCAGTTATTCTGTTTTGTTGATTTTTGGTTTATTTTCAATTTTGTGTTATATTTAAGCCAGTCTTAAGTTACTCTCTGTTGCCTCCTTGTGCCTGTCTCCTTTCCCCTAGCTCCCTTCTAGTCTCTTCCATCCACACCTGCTCTATATCAGTTGATTATCCAAAGGCTTTGCTCTGTCTCCCATATATACTCTCCATGTGCAGTTCTTCAGTGCTGGTTCCTTATTATTTAGTTGCTTTCTCCCCTGTAGATCCCCACGCGCATTTTCCCTGATGTTTGCTGGTTTTTGGTTCTAAGTATTTTTGTGTTTTTGGATGTTTGCCTCAGTATCTCTTCATTAAACCTACAAAAACTCATCTCTGCCTCCCTCATCTCTGCATTTGGGTCCTCAAGTAACCTCAACCTCCAGGTTGACAGGTAACACCTACAAAACTTGATATGTAAAAAGAAATAGCAAATATTCTAATTCCAGATGAATAAAACTAAACTCTATAGCAGTTTTGCTCTGGTGAAACCACCTAAAGGTTTGGAATCACCTCAGAGAGTGATAATGCAAATTACAGAGTCTCCAAGACCACCTGATGCCATGAAGGTTCAGATCTAAATGTGAAAATATTTAAATGTTAAAAAAAAAAAAAAAAATGCCATGAAGGTTCAGATCTAAATGTGAAAATATTTTATTTAAATGTAAAAAAAAAAAACAAGGGGGGTGGGGTTAATAGAGTAGATAAATGGCTTTTCGTCATAAGATACAAGGAAACATTTAAATCTTATTTGACTAAATAGAAATGGAGGTATTGTGAGACAGAACTATTCTAAGAAGTTCAATGTGCCTTTTCATCTGGATCTATATCCAGAACTCTGCCATAAAATAATGAAATATTTATTCTGAGTATTACTTTGGAAGAAATCAAAGAAAGTTTTACATTAGGCTACTTCCCAGGCACTGGAAGAAAAAAATAAGGACATGGTTGGTTTACATTCAGTTTATTAAGTTGCAAGGGCAGCCACAGCTGAGCACAGAACTGCTCCTTGAAAGCCATTATTTCCAATGGCTTGCGGCATGCAAGGGCGGTTCAGTCCAGTGCGAGCACAGCAGGCAGAGCTGAATTTGTGAGAGTTTAGTGGGTGTTACACAGTGGGTGTGTGCCTGTTCAGGGGCTGCATCCTTTACAGGACCCGGTCTACATAGGTCAGGTCCTTTTGAAGCCTTCAACAACAATGAAGGCCAGAAGTGAAAAGCTGCAAGTTTAGATGGTCTAGTCTTCAGGAGCCATCCCACCCTTGCCTCAGTGCAACTTTAATTGCTTTGGAAACATGACAGCCTGAGGCAAAAAAGATGCTCTTCTGAAAGATATATAGGCCAATGGGAATTATAAAATTGTTATTTAGAAAGTATTTGACACATACAACCAGATTTATGAACATAACCTTCCCTTTTTAGGATAAATGAAGGATCTTTGGCTGCAACCTGATTTGCTCCAACTTTTGTTTGTTTAATCCTTGAGGAACTGCAGCAGTTGTACCGTGGCTACAGTAATATCCAAGTGTACCTCCAATAGAGTTCAATAAAATTTTAATTTGGATGTTTAAGTTTAATTTGCGCAAAGATAAACTGAATAACAAATAGAAGTCTAAAATAAGCCAGGGTTTTGATACCATCTGAATGAGTTAGGCATTTAATTTCCACCCAGAGCCGGAGGTAAGTTCAACTCAGTGAGTCTGGAATCAGGCACCCTCCTAAGGCGAGCTGTTGCTGAGAAACACCAAACCTCTTTTTAAAATAACTGGAATCTAAACAAACTGAGGAGATATTCAAGTTGATCAAACCTATATACTCTCAACATCCTGAAAGTGTATTTTGGGTACTAGAAAGTGTACTATTTATATTCTTATTCACCATTTTTGACACTACCATTGCTGCCCGACCTTGATCAATCTGCTTTGACCCGCACTGAATCATGGGAAATGATAAGCCAAGAAGGCTATGCTGATGGATCCCTCAAACCAACCGAGGATGCATTGGTCAGCAGCATTTGAAGAAGTCTTAGGAGGATCTGTGGATTGGGAATGCCTTCAGAGCAGTGCTGCGAGTGACGTAATTAGTCAACAAACATGGCTTTCAGAGGAGGCAACCCCTGAATGGGACACACTCAGTTAGTGAGCGTGTAGGTTTAGGTATTAGATTAGAATATCTAACTACACATTCAGATTGGCAACTATGAGTTGAATCTGGTGGCACAAAAAAAAAAAGAGCGTATTAGAACAGGCAGCAGTTCTTCTCAGTACTAGGTACCACTGCTGACTTGTACAACTGTTAAACCATATTTTGTGAACCAAAATTATGACCCAGGTGAGTGCTGCACATATTTCCCCACAGACTTCACTACGAGCCTAGTGATGTTAGTTTTAGTTATTAGTCTTGTTATTTTAGGTTTAATTTTTAATCATGTAACATTAGGTAGTAGACTGTTGAGGAGGATCTGCAACAGCATGTGCTGGAGTCACAATATATGGTAGAATATGGTTTTTTGGTACCAGCTTACTTTCACCTCTTTACATAATCTAGCTAGTTAGTTAAGTAATAAAAAGCTAATGTTATCTTGTGTCAGTAAGAATTACTTTAAAGCCTCTCCAGCCATTTGCCTAAACCAAGTCCAAGTATCCAAATCACTAAGTGGGAACCATTGTCTGCCCTCAGGTAACCTCACCGCTCTTTCCTGGTCAGCAAAATCCAATCAGGTAGCAGAATTGGTGCAATTGTTCACTATCAGAGCTCACTATCACGCTTCAAGCCACTCCCATGCATATTGCCAAAAATAAAATAAAAAAATCAGCATGGAGGATGAATACCACTTGATTTGGACATGTCCAGGACTCAGAAAAAGCAACAGAAACTTGAGAAGCAAGAGAGTACAGGAGCTTTAGGTCAGTGAAAAAAAACAAATAATGTAATAAACAGTAATATGTGAACTGCTCAATATGAGGTCTGACCAGACTTCATTTAAATCAGAGTTAAATGAAACCTTAAACGGGCTGATTTGCAAACTTCTACTCTGCTAGGCTGATGCACAAAAGGTGGCAAGACTACCTGAGTTAGAGAAGCAATGCTTTTTTTTATAGTTCCTCTTCCCTCTTCCAGTTAATGATAGAACAGTTCTATCATTAACTGGAAGAGGGAAGAGTTCTATTAGAACTTCTTCTGTTTTACTGAACCACACAGAAACTAATCTGCAGATCATTTGAATTACTTTTCCTTTGAACAAAGGCTTCTAAATAAAAAAAAAATAAATAAATAAATAAAAAAAAGCTGTTGTTGGTTGCAGTATTTATAATATTCAAGATAGGCAGGTTTCAGCCTGCAGCCTCTACAGAACCCAAAATGGGCAAGTCAAAGAGGCTAAACAAATACTTGGGTGTGTGTGTGTGTGTATGTATGTTATATAGATAGATATAGATATATGTGTGTGTATGTATGTTATATAGATAGATAT
>NW_015150553.1:1391410-1455126 GCF_000732505.1 Cyprinodon variegatus | reverse complement strand
TTTCCTCTGAAATGCTCAATAAAATGCTGTTCATTGTCCTTCATTGTCCGAAAAGAGGCAATCAAGACTTGTGGACCTAAACAGAAATATTTAAGTAGGTCTCCATGTTAAAGCTCCAAAACCACAGGAGTTTTTGTCCTACAATCTACATAGTTTAGAGTTCTTCTCTACAGGAAGTCTGAATACTGCTCCTCCTTCAGCTGCTGTCACTACTCGATCCGTACAGGAAGCACCATCCATACCTTCAGCTCATTTGGGCACATATTCATCCAGGTCATCATAAATAATGTAATTATGGTACCAAAAGTACTTATTTCTATCCTTAAATCACTAAAGAATGCTAATTCACGTCTTTAAAAACATTTTCTCCCTTAAACTGCTTGTCTGACTTCATCATTGGACATGCTTAGAGTAGTTCGGCAAAATATGATTAAACCATGTTTATTTGCATTTTGTTTCTTTACGCACTATATACCATAAGGTTAACAGGAAAGGAAAAATTAAACTCAAAACTAGATCTATGTTTAAATCCAAAGCTGGAAAAGTTAGCTCCGGGATGTAGCATAGGATCCCATTTCCGGTTCTGATGGGCACAGACAAGTGATAAAACTGAAAAAAGGATTTTAGCATTTATATTCTTAGGAAATACATTATTAACCTTTAACACATTAAAGTTTAGAACGCTTACTATTTTTAGGGAGGGAAAATTTTAATTTAGGTCTATTTTACAAAGTAAAATCAAGGGCGACCTGGATGGATATCTGTTTGCACATGCGCAAATTAGTTGATGGCACGTATTCCGCTAGCGGTACGGATCGGGTAGTGACAGCTGTTGCTGCACACTGCTGCTCAGCTGGCTTAATAAAAGGCCAACACACAATTCTGTATAATAAGTATTATGGTAATAAGTACTTCCAAATCACAAAAACAAAGACAAGGAGCATCACTCGTCTCTTTTTTTCAGGAAACATTGGTTTCCTCTAAGAATTGCAGACTGGTTCTCACTTTAAAAGTGGTATTGGACTTTTTTCTGTTTAACTGTTGAAAATATTGGTGGCGGTGGGGTAAAGGGGGGGAAATTTCTTGTGAACTAAAAGGTAGCCCAGCAAGAATGGTTTGGGAACCACTGGTCGATTTAACCACCTGACATGAAATGCAATTTGAAAGGGAAGTATCTTAACACTAATAAAAGATTTAAAGTGTTTATTCACGTGTTTTTACTAGTGGATTAAAATAAAGAAACTGATTTTGTAGCTACGATTATTGTATCTCTAAACATCTTAGAATATTGGGTATAATTGTTTTCTTTTTCAAATAAAATGTTATAATATCATACATTAATGAGTACATTTTGCGTAACTGCTAAAGCATTTTTTTACTCACCACAAATATCCATTAACAATCTAATGTTGGCCCTGGCTTAGCTGGAGTTCGGTTAAATGAATAATCCAATATCCGTATAAAAGTTAAAACTCTTTCAGTTTCAGTATGTTTCTCTTTCAGTTTAAAAACCAAGGCAAAGTTCATAATGAGGGAATTATCACTTTTCAAACAGACTCAGTGTGTTGGTCTGACACGTCACATCAGCATTCAATGTTATTATTGCTATTTATCAACTATGTGACACAAAAGCTGATAGATAAGCATATTATCAAAAAAGAAACTTTGCTTAAGTTGGTTTGACTGACCAGATACTACGGAAGAGGTTTAGGGCCACTGAAAAAAAAAATTACAGATTTTTAAATATTTCAGTTTAACATGGGAAAAAAGTCAGAATTCTGACTTTTTTTCTCAGAATTCTGACTTTTTTTGCCTCAGAATTCTGACTTTTTTTGCCCCAGAATTCTGACTTTTTTTGCCTCAGAATTCTGACTTTCTTTGCCTCAGAATTCTGACTTTCTTTGCCTCAGAATTCTGACTTTCTTTGCCCCAGAATTCTGACTTTTTTTGCCCCAGAATTCTGACTTTTTTGCCCCAGAATTCTGACTTTTTTTGCCCCAGAATTCTGACTTTTTTTGGCCCAGAATTCTGACTTTTTTGCCTCAGAATTCTGACTTTTTTGCCCCAGAATTCTGAGTTTTTTTGCCCCAGAATTCTGACTTTTTTTGCCTCAGAATTCTGACTTTTATCTCCGAATTCTGACTTTTTCCTCAGAATTTTGGATCTTAATGTAGATGGGCACCATGAAGGAAGAGATATGGCAGCACTCAGCTTCACTGACAAAGATGTTAGTTGTTTGAGAGGCCCAGAGACACATTGTTGGAAAATGAAGAAATTAGGCAACTTTTTACATGCCTGAGGGGTCCCTGGTGATGCTATTTCATTAATGGAGGAGCAGAAGGTGATTAAAACAAGAGAGCTAGTCTCTAAAACAGACATGGATACGGCTTGATGCTAACATGTTTCTTAGCTGTCAGAATTCAGACAGAATTCTGTGAAAAAACTCAAAATTCTGAGCAAAAAATCAGAATTCTGAGATTAAAGTCAGAATTCTAAGGCAAAAGTCAGAATTCTGAGGAAAAAGTCAGAATTATGAGGAAAAAGTCAGAATTCTGATATTAAAGTCAGAATTCTGAGGAAGAAGTCAGAATTCTGAGATAAAGTCAGAATTCTGATATTAAAGTCAGAATTCTGAGGAAAAAGTCAGAATTCTTATTTTTAATCTCATATTATACTCAAATAAAATTCAAAAATCAGTTAACTTATTAAATTTTTTCAGTGGCCGTCATCCTTTTCCGTATTTACCAGATACAAATCCACATGAATGCTGTAACATGTTCATTCAAACCAAAAGACGCATTTTAAAATCATTTTACCAGCTTTATAAAGCAATTCCACCTTTAAATGCCTTACTGCTTACATGTTTTATATTTTGTCATCAAATGCTACTTTTACTTTGAAATTGGAATATTTGGCCTTAACATATTCTGACTGTATACTTGCAGTATACCAAATAATTAGTACAACCATTCAGACAATTTGAATGCTTTCCAGTGTATTGAGAAAGTAACCTTAGCTGTCAAACATATTAATACAGAGTTAGGAAGGTTTAAGCTGCAGGGATTTAAAGGCAGCTAACCAGCAGCAGCCTCAGCTGTCAAACCACGAACGTCAACAACGGCGCTCATCCTGCCGACCTCAGATCCACACTGAGCTGCTGGCGCACCGCGTTGGTTCTTATTGCATTAAATAAAAGACGGGAAACGGAGAAGTGAAGCAAAAACACAGAAACAACTCAACAGAACAGAAATGAAAACAGTAGCAGCCCGCTGGCTGCGGCGGTCATTCATGCTAGCAGCAGGTAGTGGACAAACGGTTCGCTACCTTCAGGCTTCGCTAGGGTCTCCACCGAGGTCCGTCAGGGAGGAAAAAGGGGGGTATATGTCCGCTTTGCGTTTTAATAAATTACTACTGGTGTGAAGATGTCAGGGGGTCTTAGAGCCGCACAGGAGTCACACTAAAGGCTGCACCTTGCGAGGCAGTGACGCTGAAATTACACCTCAGTGACGGAGAGTCGCTTTCCTCCTTCCGCGTTGCAGCCCGTGCGCCGTGACGTCAGTCACTCCTCCTTCCTCCTTGATTACGATTTTCCTCACCTATTTTTTGAATGTAAATTTTCACAGATATTCTGGAAAGAAGTTGAGGTTTACATCATATCGCACTCCAACACACCAATTAAATTACAAGGCAAAGATATCATCTTACACTATACTAATAATGATAGGAAAATGCAACTCTTGGTTAACTTGTTTATTCTAATTGCAAAATTCCACATTCACAAAACCAAATCTTCCCTGTGTTTGAAAATGATTTTTTTTTAAATTACTTAAATTTTATCCAAAGAATCAACAATCAAAAAATGTTTACACACTGTTAATGTAATTCAGGAAATATTTGGAGAAATGTAATAAAACTTGCCCTTTTTTTTTTTTTTTTAAATCTCTTCTGTTATTTATTTAAGTTAAATTATGTTATATCTTAATTCTAACTGTACTCCATCATTGAACAGTTATTTTGGAGATACTGTTCTATATCCTGTGATATTTTTTGTCAATGTTTTGTAATTTGCAACTCCTCAATAAAGGTTTGGATTGGAAAAAAAAGATTATGATTTTCCTTTTATAAGTAAGAAAACAACCAACAAAAGGTTAAGAAATTAAATTTTTCACCAACTTGTATATTTTATTGGTCCAACACTTTTGAAAATATAAATTGGAAGTGGACTTGGTTGATTCTTAAAAAAATACTTAATAAACAATAAAGTAAGAGAAATTTCTTATAAAATTATTTATAATGTTTATCCTGTTAAAGCATTTTTGATAAAAAAAAAAAAGATATAAATGGGTTTTGGACCCATTGTGTACTTTTTGTAAAAATAATGAAGAAAAGCTTATTGATCTTTTTTGGGATTGCAATTATACCAAAATAATTTTGGAGAAATATGTCTTTTTTTTTCATCAAAAAAAATCTTAACATTAAGGATGTTTTGTTTGGGATGGAGAAATGTGAACTTGTCAAAACAGAATTTTTATGTGTTATAAATTGTTTTATTATTTATGGTAAATATCATATTCACACCTCCAAATATTTACAACAAACACATAATTTCCAGATTTGATCATCTTCTATTAATATCTATATAGAATCCTTAAAATTTAGTTCAAATGCTAAAGCCATGACAATATAATAATTATTACTGCCCTCAAAGAATTATAACACTCAAGCATGGATTTGATTTTGACATTTTAAAATGATAGTTCTGTTCTGTAAAGCCCTTTGTTGTTTTATATATTTGTAATTATTAATGTTCTATATTGTACATGTGTGTTATTTTTTTGCAAAAAAAATAAAAATAAATCCTCCTCCTCCTGCTGCTTCTCCCTGCTTCAACCACAGCATCCTCCGCTCGTGGTCAGGGCAAGTCCAGTTTACTTTTCATGTGTGCTCAGAACAGAAAACTAACAAACACAAAAAGCAACAATGAAAAAAAAAACAGGACAAGAGCGCATTTAATACAGCAAGTGAGGCACACAGCGAAGGTTGCAGACCCCTGATCCAACAGATGAAAAATGGGATCCTATTTTAGTAAGACTGAAGCTAAATAACTGTTTAACCAAATGCAAAGGAGAAATATTAAATTAGTCCAAGGAATAAATTTAATGCAATTCAGTTTATTTATATAGCGCCAATTCACAACACATGTCATCTCAAGGCACTCTACAGTTCACCAGATCATACAGTCAAATTGATTCAAAGTTTTCTATCTAAGGAAAACCAGTTTCTTGCATCGACTCATTGACTATTCAGTAATCCCTCACACTAAGCATGCTTGTAGCGAAAGTGGAGAGGAAAAACTCCCTTTTAACAGGAAGAAACCTCCAGCAGAACCAGGCTCAGTGTGAGCGGCCGAATGGGGTTCAAGGAGACAGAATCAAAGATACAAAAGCAGCTGTAAAAGGCGGCCCCAAATCACTTATGGTCATAGGTATCAAAAGTATTAATTTTTACTACTCAAGTAGAAGTAGAAATCCTACTGTTTAATAACACTTTTGTAGAAGTTGTAGAAGAGTATCCACTTAAGCTTTTTACTCAAGTAAAAGTGAAAAGTGCAATTTTAAAACCACATAAAGTGTAAAGGTAATGCAGGAAAAAATGTAAGGACATATGCTTTACTGCACTTCCTTTTAGGACATTTTTCTGCAATTCTGGATGATAATTTCCTTACACCTAATTTTCTAAGTTTTATAATTGTAACAATGTCAAATCTAACTTTGCATCATCTTGAAAAAAAAAAATCTGTTTTTTGTTATGTAGTGAACAGCAAGCTGGTACAGCACCAACAACATTGTCTGGATGAAACAAGTTATTTTGATGGTTTTTCTTTTTTTAAATACCAACAGGCCATAAAAAAATAGCTTAAAGCAAACAAAAATAACAATTCTATTTTCAAAATGTAAGGAGTAAAAAGTTGTTAAAAAAAAGATTACTCCAGTAAAGTATAGATAGCCAAAATGTCTACTTAAATAAGATATATATGGTCTAAAATATATATATAAAAAAAAAGGTGTTGAATAAGTGTATTTGCACTTTGAGTAGGTAATTATGGTGATCTGACAAAGGAATGTGTTTTTGCTTTTAAAACCTAGGATTATTTGTTGGCCCCTGTTGGAACCTGTCTAGAATTTCCCAAAGAGGGCTTGTTTATTGAGTTTCACCCAAAATGGGTAAAACTTTCTCGTTTGGCAAATAAGGCACCAACAAATAAAGGAAGCTTTTTATGTCTCTTTGTGTAATATTTTTGCATAGTAAGATCATAACGTATACAACTTGAAATTTAGATGGCAAATAACACAAAAGAAAATGCTTAGTTAAACCGAAGAAACTGTAAGAAAATGTTGATTATATTAAAAAGTATATAAAATGCAGATCTTTAAAAGGACTTATTCTGATGCAACTGTGCTGAAATATGCCAACCCAAGGTATGATGGGAAAATAATGGCTTATTTCATTCCAGAGCTTTGATTCACAAAATTGGGGCCATGATCCCACTTGGGGTCACAGATCAACAAGTATGGAGTCTTGAAATCCTTTAACTTTGAAGCATTTTTAGGTTAAAAGATATCAAAACATCACTTACAAATAGAAAAAAAAACAAAAAAAAAAACAAATATAGATCAGTTGTATATATGGTTAACAGGGTTTTAGAAATGTTTATATTGAGACCATTTTTGGTTTCCTTTTGTGGGTCATATGCTACAAAGTTTGGGAACCTCTGCTCCAGAGAACCAGGAGTCTAATTTAAACGGATGTTTCATTCATTGATGCATTTATATATTATGCATTTGAGAACATATATTTGTTGACCATAAGACAGCTTGGGAACGAAGGCGGACTTTCTATTTCAGGTCTTCAGAAGAACAGTGTTTATAAAAGGAAATGGAAACAAAAAGGAACAATTTTGCTTTGTGTGTATTTAAGTTGATGCACATTACTCGGTATTTTTCCCTACTTGAGCTGATCAGTTGGCTGAGGTACACATTATGACACATGAACAGCTTTTTCCAGATCTGGCAACGTAATCATGTGGTGCATGGTTGCCAGATTTCCTATTTTCTTGCTTGCATCTCAGACATTTAGCTTTAGCTGGACAATTTTGATATAGGCAAACTTGGGAGAAAAAACATGTTGTCTCACATGCAAATGAAGTATGGAAAGAAAAAAAAAAAAAGTAAAATGAGATGAAGGTTCCAGCACCGAGTCTGTCCGTAGAGAGCACGCAAACTTAAACATCCACATAGAGAACACTATAACCCTTCTATTTAAAAAAACAACTTTTTCTTCTTTTCAGAATGACATCTGACATTTCTCTGACAGCTTTGTGTAATCTTGGCTTTGTAAAGAATGATAATCTTAATGTTTGGACCAGATATTGTAGATTTGAGAATGTATCTAATGAAACAGACTCCTAAAAAAAAAAAAAAAATCATTTTTATTTAGCACCTAATGTGAAGCTGCAAAATAAACATGTTTTTCACGCTTAATTGTTGCATTTTTATCTATCCAGCTTTCCCTCTGATGCAAAATTTTTCTTAAATCAAGTTTACTGCCTATCTTTTAGTTTTCCCTTTTTTTATTATGCTCGATAATGTGTCAGCTTTGCTTGTTTACCTATTTCACTTTTTTTTTTCGTGACCCTTTTCCTATTTTTTTTTCTATTTGTGTTTAATCTAATTGAGGGAATAAGCTTAATGGTAAATAAAACAATCAACAAAGGTGCCATTTTAAATGATGAAAGAAAACTTTTTTTTCCCCATACATACATAATATTTTATGAATTATGCGTCTTCATTATCTCTTATACCTGTGTGATACAGAAAGTGTTAGACCCATATCTGTTTTCTTGGAAGACAGTTTGTTCTAAAAAGTGATGTCAGACAAAAAAAAAACTACAATAATGAGGTAGTTGATGAGATAATACCTAAAAGAAACAAGCTATTTTTTAGATACCTTTGTCTGATTTGTAAGAATTTTATCTTACAGATGATAAACAGATGACATCTTAAATATAACTGAATGCTTATCATAGGTGGGATCACATCCCCTCAGATGAAGCCTACATATTTCCATATATTTATTACCCTTCAACAGTCAATAAACATTTAAAATACCATTAAAATAGCAGCAGAAGCTTACTAAGCATCACTTATTCCATATTGAACACAATTCAGAATAGTTTCAGTTAAATAATAGCTCTCTGAGAGGTTCAATAGAGTGAGGATCTTGGCTCCTCCAGAGAAATCCAGTGTTTCCTAGGTGGTTATCCCCCCCCCAAAGGTATCTGTGCTCTTTTGTTTGGGATTACATTTTTGTTTCTAATAACAGAGCTGACATGCCAAAAAGCATATATTCGGTCTAATCAATGCAAAAGAAGCTCTCCCAGAAATGTGGAGCTTGTCAAAATGCATTCTGACCATCTGAAGATTTTTTATTTTTTTTTATCGTAGTGTGAACATCTATGGAGCACACTATAGTTCAATATGCCACAGATGGCAAGTTTAGCCTGAATGGTTTCTGATAGTTTGCTCGGTTCTTCTTTCATCCATCCTATCAGTCTTATAAATGTCACAGGAACACAAATCTGATATTTTACTTCAACACTGGTGGCCATGTTTCTGCACCCCTCTGACAGCTCTCACTTATTTCCTTAGCCCATGATCATAGTCATGCACACAGCGATACCAAACTATCCAGCAGCTTCTTTATTGTTTTTCAACAGGCTGAATCCCTAATGAAGAGCTTACATTTTTATACCAATCTATAATAAAAGCTTTAATAAGCAGACAAACACTGCATTGAATAAATTACATAGAATCCACTTTAAAATAGAGTTTGAAGTAAATATTCAGAACATAGTCGTTATTCATAGAGCTGGTTTCCTTGGCTGAGCAGCTGTCAACATTTCCAACTTTATGAAAATGCAAATTTCTGACTACAGTAGTTTATTTGCTGAAAAGTGCCTGAAATGGAAAATTACTTTCCTGCCAGGTCTACAAGCAAACAGCTTCAGTATGCTCTGAGCATTCTGCTGAGGACCATGATTAGAATCCAAAGTCAAAGCATGACTTGGGTTCCAATACAATCTTCAAGGAGAGCCCTCCCCCCATTAAACACATATTAGACCAATTTGATTTAAAATGTTTATTCATTGAAGCACCTACACAGCAAAAAAATATAAACCCTTTCCATATCTTAACGTACCATACAGTATATATCAAATTCACCAACACCACATCCAACCCTCATAAGAAAACACATGATTAGAGTTCCAATAAAAGATTGTTATGAAGCATTTAAAGTTTACTTTTCTGGATACGAAGCCCATTTTCACCACAAAACAGCTCATAAACAGTGCAATTGTGATTAAAGGCTCAGGTGTCCGCTTGTCTCACTTCTTTTAAAACATTGCACTTGAACACTAGTTTGAAGAACATAACGTTTGCAGACATGCTACAGCTCACTAAAGTGCAATCTCATTAAACAAGAAGCCAATCTGTGCATTTGAGTACCAGATCTACCATTTAAATCCAATATATAGGATGCATCATTATCTGAAGTCCAATAGGTTAAGCATTATGACGTGCTACAAGTCCTAACCAATATTGCATATAAAAGAACATTCAGCCATTTGTTTTGAAAAGGATACATTCTGTGCAAGAATCAAACTATGCTCTCGCTGCCAATTAATAAATGCATAGATTTTGGAGTAAGTCAATTAAAAAACAAAAAAATGATTTCAGCTTTGAGGACTGGATGGACAACAGATACAAACACATGGGACATCATAAGCCTTGAATCATAGAAATCAAATAATTCACTTTGAAATGGGAGAAAATGTCTGTTAATAGTTAAAAACAAATTTATTAACATTTCATACACCAAAAGCAAAAAATGTTATACAACACTATGAACAGGAAGAGAGGAAGTTGGTTCAATTGAAACAAAATAAATCCCTTGACAAAGGCAGATAACCAGGCCAACATATCCATACAGTAACACCCAACATTTATCATGTACTTTATTTCACTGAAAAATCCAGATTATGTACAGTTGAAAAATGTCAGCTTAATGTCCTACATAAATAAAACAATTTAGATAATCACCTATATTAAGAAAAATGGAAGTTTAAAGATCAACCCAAGCGGTTTCTGTCAGGAAAGGGACAGCAGTTAAGGTTTTCCAGGGCAGAGTGACAGAGGTAGGTAGCATCAAGCCACAATCTGGGCTAAAAACCTGAGAAACACAGAAACTGGTTACCCTAACCCTCCAGAAATCACAAAATATACACAAGATGTACAAACCAAACCATGTGCAGACAATATCTAACAACAAATGTGTGTAGTCCAAGCAAACCTTTCAGCCCATCTACTGAGCTAATATTCATTACCCACCTAGTCTACTCCTTGACCGGCAAACCTGATGGCTGTGCCCCAGACTTAAGGTACCATTTTGTGATAGCACTTTTTGGACGAACCTGGATAAATGCTTTCTTTAAACTCTTAAAAGGCTGTGAGGTGACAAAGCAGTGTGTGTTGCACTTTAAATAAGCACCAGAGCCAAAAAATTTAGGCTGTTCATCTGCTATTAAGCAGTAGACTGGTACCTGGATAACACCGATGTAAAGTTAGAGTTCTGTGCATTTAAAAAAAAAAAAAGGTGACATTCACATTATCTAACAAAAATAGAACGGCTTGTGAATGCAAGACATCCATAAATTTACAGCTGTGCTAATATTTAACACAAAAAAAAAATCAAAATAAGCAGTGATGAAAGTGTTGGATTTTGTGCATCAATTTACTCAATGTGCAAAACAGCTAAATGTGACACTGAAACTAGTAAAAGTAGTGTTTTCACGGATAAACTAGAGTAAACTGGTAGGTATAAAAGCAATACGCAATACTGCGATAAATTTCCATAATGGGTTAAAAAAAAAAAAAAAAAAAGGCACAAAGGCACGATCTTCAAAACAAAAACCCTTTATAAGATCCTGCCATGGTACATCTAAACATGTGCTGCTACTTCCACACAAAGCCACCCAATCCCAACAAGCACTATTAAAAAAAAAAAAAAAAAAAAGAAATAACCTAGACTATTAAAGCAGTGTCCCAGTGTAACGTGTATTATGTTAAAACAAAGATTTAAAGCGACTACCAATTCTGTAGCCAGTTGAGTAACAGCTGAGCCCAGCTGGTAAATAAAAGCAACGATTCAGATACAGAGACTTTGGTTTGTAAAAATGACCTTTCATATCAATCTCCAAAGTCATCTACATGTGAACAGTTAGTTTGGAGCAGCTTTCAGTCATAGACATGTGGGGGAAAAGGAAAAAAAAATTTAAAACACCTTGATATCTGGCTCATCTTAAAAAAAACAAGAGGGTTCAGTTTTACCCTCGCATGACAAACCACCTCATAGCTCTTCACAGAAAATACCCCCCAGAACAATTGTAAGCCCATCAGCTTCCATCTTTCCTCAGAAGGTCAGTTTCTTAGCAGTGATGAACTCCTCAAGCTGGACCTTCCCGCTGCCCATGAGACCAAAGGCTGGAAACATCGTTCCCGAACAGTCGACCTGCCTCTCAAAAAGGCACCTCATGGTGTCTGCGTCATAAAAATACACCCGATGCGCATCATAGTCCAAGCATATACCCAAGCGCTGCGGCATGGGGAGGACTCGATTGCCTGGGTCGCCAGATGATACGTTTGCATTGGAAACAGAGGAGGAAGAAGAGGCCTTGGGGATGAAGAGTTTGCCCATGCCCAGGGTGATGAGGGTGAAGGGCTGGGAGAGCTCGTAGCATGCGTCCTCGCTGCCACTGTCATGCCCGCTGTCATGGTCATACCTGGAGAAAGACGAAAAGTTTGGAGGATTTCTTTGTCAGTTTGCTCCCAATATTTCCTTAATGACTAAAAAAGTTCATGGTTACATTGGCAGTCAGTATTTTACTATTACAGATGGCCAGGCTGGAGTCAGTCACTGTCCTGGATTTACAGCACTTCTGCATTTCCTGCAGCTAGTTATGTACAACCAATTATTTGTATAATTCTTCAACTTTTGCAAACTTTGCAAGCAAAATTAATATTTATCAAACCATTTTCTGGGCATTTGAAAAGCTTGACTGTGCTTTAATATTAAATAACCTCAGTGTAAGACATCCATATCCTTTATGCTCCCCATTAATAAACATTCAGACATGTTTCATGAACCCTGCCTGCATGTGTTAATGTCCAGACTTTGTACAGTGGACTAAGTTGATCTTAATTTGTTTCAAAATAATTGTGTAGATGAAAGTCTGCTTGAATCTGATTCAATATAAACCATAAAATAAATGAACATTCAAAATGTAACAAAGGAGAACATGAATATAGAGAGTTAAAAAACATCATGTCCTCTGTTTTAAGTTGCATTTATGAGAGGATTGAGGGTATTTTTGACCAGGTTCCTGTTCATTCTTATGTTTGGCATGCAGAATACTGAAGGCTTTTTAGGCCTCATTTTATTTCTGTCAATTTGAACATTTAAAATTCTAAATACTTTTCATACTTTCAAGGGAAAATCTTTGCTTATGTTTCATTGCATACTTAAATGGGTTAAAAAAAGGATCTTATTAAAATTCATGTAAAAAATAATTCAAAAGGTTAAGAGAAAATGTCAGGGCTAGTCTGACTATAGCTAAGTATTTTAAAACTAAAACAATATAGTAAAAGCCAAGTTGATGTCCTTCACATGTTTTTTGCCTGGTGGCTAATAATGAAAACTGGAAAAAACAAAAACAAAGAAAAAACACGTTTTTTAAGCCTAACATTTATTTCCTCATACATAATTTTCTGCCAATTTATTGACAAAGTTTTTTTGCCGTTTAATGAAACAGATTGCAAATACCACAGTTTAAGATTTTAATGGTCAAAATAATGAGTTTGACATAACAGGTGTTAATCCAGTGAGAAAGGCTTAAGCCTTTAATGAGTTCACACTAGCTCTCTTGCATAACAGGATAATGTATGCAGATTTATATCAATTAAACGGACTCCTGCTTTTATTTATATGTTCTACGTAACAAACAGGAATAGATTCAGCTTGTTGGATTAAAGGGAAAATCATTAATTCGTCTCACATACCTTGGGCTGCTGGTGTCTCTTGGATTGTGGAACCATTCAATCAGCTTGGTGTCAGAAGCTACGCCCACCTTAACCATGTAAGAGTAAGGCTCCACCTTAAAGGCCCAGTAGTGTCTGCAAAAGAAAAGCCTTTTAGCCATTTTCCTCCCACTCCATCAGCATGCTCATGTTACAGTGAAACATGTTTCACACAAATTCTTTGCACACCTCCCCTGAGAGATGCCGGTGTCCCCAATGATGTAATCCAGACCCAGGTAGCTGCCCATTTGCACTCGTTCTGCTGCAAGGAGGAAAGCCATGCCTGCCACGCTCTCCACCGTGTCTCGTCGATTGTTCAGGATGAGGCGCTCAGTGCTAAATCCACACTTATCGCTGAACAGGAAGCTAAAAACTGCACATGAAAAGAGATCAAACTGTACGGTTAAAGGTGGTAAATCAGGAACAAAAGTCATAATTTGTCCCCTTCAGGTGAAACCTTGAGGATTTGTTAAAAGACTTGTTGCAGAAGCTGACACAAGAGGGCGCTAGGACACCAAGTTAGAATATTTAAAATGGCCTATACACAAGAATCTTCATTTCTTATCTCCTGTTCATATTCAAAAATAGCAACTGGTTAAAATTAATAGCAATCTATAAATAAATAGCCTTCAGGCCCAAGGCCATGATTATAGAGATCCAGGACGACGTGTTCACTCAGGCATCCTACTGCACACTGAAGTTTTCTGCAGGCAAAGCCAAACTGTATGTGTCTGGGAAGACCGTATACCAACTAGGGCATGAAAATAATAAACAGATTAGGGGTGAACAGCATCTATGCCACAGCAATAAGGTTAGCTTTAATAACAAGTGTATGCCAACAGCCAAGTAGGAGATGCCTGAAGAAGAAAATGAAAGTCAAAGTAATCTTGTGTTTACCACTGATATAATGTGGACTGAATATGGGTTAGCAGTATATGTTCCAGCAGTTTGTTTGTTCGGCTTTTCTGCAAGTATAATTCTATAGTGTTTAACAGATGGGCACATTAAAGATCTGGAAACATCCAATGTCCTTCAGTTATTGAGCTAAATCTGATTTCTCCACTGGAAACTTAAAGGTATAGTGGAGGATTTTGATACATTTTATAAAAGACCTGCCCTCTCCACTTAATATAAAATAATAATACTACACATGAACAACCCTGTACCCGCTCCCGAGAGGGAACACCTATTAAACACGTGTACGAGTCAATTTCTCTTCGTGCACACTCCGTTTAAAAGTTGCCGTTTGTGTCGCTCATACAAAGCTTAAAAAGAGAAAAGATTTGCAATTTTTCTTCTCCGTCAGACTTACCACCAGTAAGTGAAAATGGAGACAAGCACGTAGGATGGCCTTACGTAAACATATCACAAGAATGATTGACAATTAGGAGGACCACTTATTTTGATGATCCACCTTGAAAAAGAAAGTCGTCCACTATACCTTTAAGGCAACACAAGTCTTTAAAAGGCTGTTATTGATGCTTAAAACAAGCACATTACTTTTAACTCAGTTTGCATATCAGTAATACACAAGAACAAGTATGTAAAAGTCCAAACATGGAAACATTTAAATATTGGTGATGCTTTGCATCTCCTTAAAATTACATAGGAATTTACAAGTTGCACTCAGTCTTTTAGACACTGATGCTGACCATGAAATTGACTGGAAGAGTTCCAATCTATGTTTGATTTCTAAATTTTTGGTAGGTTTTGGACAAATTTGCTTGTTTCAGTGAGAAATGATGCCAAGAAGATGTGCCAGCAGTTTGCTTTTCCAAGCTTTCAGACTAGACTCTGGCTGCCACACAATTTAAAAAAAAAAAAAAAAAAACACAAAACATGGTGACGAAGAAAGTAACCATCTGCTTCAGGATTTCTTCAATAGAAGCTGCAACAATTGGATATTTAAAAAAGGAGCCAATCTGTTCATCTTGATGTTAAAAAAAATATATGGTAAAAATTCTCAGAGTTGCTCCCAGAAGCTGAAGAGAAAAAGAGCTTAGCTGCTGCCACTTGAGCCAAAATGAGGCCACAAACAGGATTGTGGCTCCAGTAGTCTGTTTGCTTGTTAATTAATGCATGTGACACAAACAATCCATCCAAGTGTTTGGACTTCGGGTAATTAAGTGAAATGTCCAAATTTATTTTCCTTCTTGGTGCTTTTCTAATGCAGTTTTTTATTTATTTATTTATTTTTTTTATGTACATGTTCATCTGAATTAGAACATTGCAGAAAAAAAAGGTAATTTTAGCTGATAAATATTTCTAACCAAACTGAATTACTAAATAATAAAACCTTTTTAACAGAGGTTGAGGCCTAAACACCAATGAGCAAAAAGAGAAATTGTCCTGCAGATTGTTACTGGCTCCCCTCACATGCAGGACCAACCAAAACACCGTTTTGGTTTTTGGCTCAAAAACTAGATTATTTTTCATCTTGTTTATTGTGCCGGGAAAGCAAACAAATACTGACCATCTAGTTTAGTTGCAGACTAAAATTTCAGAAAGGATAGTTTAGAAGTGAGAAGAAGGCCTGCATAGCAGTTAAACACTTTCAGAGTTCTGGCATTAAAGTTGCAAATAGCATTTAAACTGAAAAAGAACTTGAAACATAACATTTCATACACCAAAATCAGTAATCATATATTTTAACCTAATAAATAAGGACTAGATGAGGATCTTCTTGTGTCTCAGAATTTGATCCATCATGTGCCCTCTGTCTTAATGTCACCATCAGTGTTTTTCTATAAACAAACTGGTCTCCAACTGGAAAGTTTCTCTTTATGCTCCTGATTCCCCTCCGTTTTATCACAGCTGTTACATCATAGCATTATTAGTATGTATATAGGGTTTTTTCCTTGTCTGTCCGACTCATTGCATTAAGCAGCCATGCCTGGAGATCTGGTGAAGCACATGTAATGATCCCTGAAAAAAGCTACTCAAGTTCAGTAACAACGTATTTACATTTAAGTTATTTGAACAGGCTATTAAACAAAGTGTTGGTAGATGTGACGGAAAACTGGGCGGACCTGAAACCCATTTTGAATAGCAGGGCGTCACCAACATGGTGGCCTCAGGGACCAGGGCATCATCAAGGACCACATAAGGAGCCTTGAGCCCCTGATAAAAACAGCACAACTCACCTTTGAGATGCCTCTAAAATGTTGCCGATTTTATTTTTCTTAATTGTACTTGCATTACTTTTACTATAGAGATTTGAAAATGACGATATCTTAAAAGAATATTAGAAATATGTTTTTCATCTAATTTAGGTGAATGCCCACTACTCCAGTTTATGGATCAATATTGGCAGCCCTTCATATTATTAAGTAAATCTGAATAATTATCCGCTTCAAAAGGGTTGGCGATTCCTGATCCACAGACTAGTGTCAAGAGGAAAATGAGACTCCAGACCCAAGAATGCAGACAAATGGATCCACAATAACCTGTGTGTGCTACCTACTCACAGACCTCTGTGGTAGCATGCACTGATTAACTAAGCACAGTATTTCTAAAATGTGCAGTAGACGAACATACTATCTAGTAGCCTACAAATAAAAACCCTGTAATTGTTTTTTTTCCCCCTTCCTCCAAAAATGTAAAAACGAATAAAACCCTTTAAACTTCAAATAAAAACTAGAAACCTTTTTTAAAAAGAAAAAATATCCTTGAAAATATGCTTGAAGTAAATCATCGTTTGATAAATATAGCAAACATTACATTAGCTGCATCGCTATAAATGAAGACATTGTTTAGTTTATTCCACCGTTTGACCAGAAACTTAAAAAAAAAGGTTTGGCTCATCTGCTGTAGAAGAAAACAAATGATGAAAAGGGAAAGTTAACTTACCAGGAGCAGGTGGAGTGTGAAAGGAGACCTCTGGGCTGTACGGGCTAAACATGGAGTTTCTGCAGCTTCGAACTCTGAAGGCGTATCGACTGTCTGGCTGCAGGTCTTGCACCACAGCACTGGATCCATACACCCTGTCTGTAGCCCTCCAGACACAACCGTCCTCAGTATCCTCATGGGATGGGGGCTGGCTTGGTCCACCAAGTCTGGAACACAGCACTGTAGTATCAACATTTCTTTTCATAAAAGTGTGCGGAGTGACCAACTCTCCACAATAATAACTGAACACACTTGCGGTACTCGAGAACATGGTGATCGGTTGGTAGATGGTCATCTGGCAGCCTCCAGCAGATCGACGCCTCGTTATAAACTCTGCTTTGGGAGAAGTCAATCAGAGGAGGATCTGGAACTGGTCGGAAGATGAGAGAAAAAATAAAAAATAAAAGCTAGAAATGACAAGGTCATCCAAATTCTTAGGGGTAAATACGTCTTTGAGTTTGTTTCAGGTAAGGCAAAGACTACAGAATCATGTGAGGTGTTGTCCTTCAGGATCAACGTGGATTTATAAAAATAAAGCTTTAAAAAGGATTATAAAACAAACTTTATCTTTTCCCATCCAGCAGAAAGGTTTAAATGATTTTGCATAATGGAGCTTAAAAGGTTTTCATGAAGCTTCCTGGAAGTGAAATAAGCAACAGCATCCATAGCATTGATGGCACTTCACCCTTCCTGTTAACCTTTCCTCCATTGATCGGTCTCCTTATTTACAAATATTTCTCAATTTACAGGAAGTAAAGCTTTCCAGAGCTGCAGAATCTGTAGCTTTAAAAACATTCATAGTCTTTATTTTATTTTGGTTTAAAATGTTTCTGCCTGACCTTTCTAATAGCATGTTCAAACTTAATCAGAAAATTAAAATAAGACAACTATAATACATTTGTCTTCATTAAGCCTGAAGTGAATTATTACAAAAATACTACAAACTATTTAAACAAATCAAAATAAATCAGTTATTTCATTATAAACAGTGAATACAATGGAGCCTTCTGCTTCCTCATAGTATCAGCTGGGTTTTATATGGAGCAGTTCTACGTTAACCAAAGCTTCATCTACAAAGACTTGGATTCATTCACTGCAGCACAGGAAAGCATCTTTCTGGCCTGAATACAGAGAGTGAGTCACTGCAGCAGAGGCCTGCAGGCGGTAAAGATTAAAGCAACATCAATACTGCTGCTACCAACTCTTCCATTATAACACTTTCTTCAAAGACTCAAAAGACTATAGAAAGACTGAGGCCATTTTTTTTTTAATACACATAAATATGCCCAGCAAACTGACTAATTAGTTGAGCAGAAATAAGAAGTTCCCATCTAAAAAGAAAAAGGTAAAATCCAGCCTTGATTTAAGCATAAAATCCAGGTTTAAACCATCTCTAGAAATCAGACTTACATGGCATAGCAGAGAAACTAAAACCCCTAGAGATCAGTAAGATGCTCAAAGTTCAGAGACAGTATGGTGTAGCTAGCTGCGCAAAGAATTGAAGCCTCATCATTTTGCCTGCAATAATTTTAATGAATTTTATTTATAAAGTGCCAACATCACAACATGTCATCTAAAGGCACTTTACAGAGACAATTCAACCAGATCATGCAGTCAGATCGGTTCCAAGTTCTCCATCTAAGGAAAACCAGCTGATTGCATCGACTCATTGACTGGAAGGCAATCCCCTCACACCAACCATAATTTTAGCGAGGAAAGGAGTGGAAAGAACTCCTTTTTAACAGGCAGAAACCTCCAGCAGACCATTTTACACCTTTCCAAATGGCTAAGAAAAAACAAAAGTCCCAAATCATTCAACTTATCAAATAATGCAATGCTGATGATGTTGTTGTTTAATATTCAAGTTGCACTTATCTTGATGGATTGTAGACCAACATTATTACCTTCAGCTTGCATAATTATTAATGCATCTTGCATATATCGATGTACATGGTTTTATATGTGCATTAATTTATTATCAGTGTGGCTCATTGATTTTACTGCTAAGGAGCCATTTTCTGTTCAACCACCTGCTTGGTCATCTCAGAGGACCTCTGCTTTCTTCACAGAGCTGAGCATATGACCATCAGGTAATTACAAACTCATTATTCTGGTCATCAGGTTTATTAAAACACCATTAAAACAAAATGCTAAGCATGAAGACTGTGCCCATAACCTAAAATTAACAAAATGGAAAGTTTGCCACATTATCTTGGATTGTGAGCAGGTGCAACACAGCGTGCCCCAATGACAAAGAAATCTACCGGTAATTTGATTTGGATATTACATTTCTTGATATAAAGGTTTTAGTCAGAGTTTGATGACTGAAATGATGCAAAGAGCATTAGACACAGTGGCTGTACCTCCACCAAAACACATCTCTTTCAGCAGGGTCTCCTCTTTAGATGTGTCCAGCACAAACTCATCAAAGCAAGGGTCAGCTGAGGGATGGAAGGTCTTCAGTGACTCTGTGGCTTTTTGAATCCTGAAGGAAAAAAAGAACAAGAGACATTTTTCCAAGTATAAACAAAAAAAGAAAAAAGAAAAGCTTTAGCAGTGAAAATAAGCCCACAAGTTTAAGTCCCCCAAGTGAAAGGTTTCTCAGATTAACCAAAGCTGCTAAACTAGATCAATTATACAGCTTAGTGGAGAAGATGCAACACCATGCTCTGCAGCATAAAGCTTTTCCTAACCGCCCTTCGGTTTGGTAACCGCTGTGCACGTGACTGCATGTTCCCGACACTGCAGTCACATAAGCAGTCTAATGGGCTCAACACTAAAATAAACACCCAATCCTGCTAAAAACAGCTACAAGGAAAAAGCACCTGCAACTGATTTAAATCTAGTTTCTTTAATATCCAATATAATATCCAATTCAAATTTCAGGTTTTAAATTTTCCATCCCTTTAACATTTGATTCTTGTGTTAAAACAAAATTTAAATACTAATAAAGGACCTATGATAAAAATGAACAGGTACGCGCTAACCTTGTTCACATACATACATAAACGAATGGTAAATCTAACATTTTTCATGGTATTTACACTCTTACTGTATGATGAAGTAAATAATTTATTAGTTTTTAAAAGTTAATATTTATTTATCTTTATGTAAAAACTGTGCAGGCAGCTGGTAGATTCCAAGCTGAACTTTAAAAGTTTGATTTGAATGAAGGAAGGAGTTCCTTTACCTTCTACAACTTGACTGGGTTTTACATTGTTTGACCGTAACTTTCCAACAGCCTCTTTATTCTACTCTGCAAGTATGAGAAGACATAATAGCTTTGTCATGGCAGCTGCCTAGCAGTGCACAGCAAAAAGTAAGGTAGGGACGGCATTTTGTTACTAGGTACCTCTTAAAAATGTTCACTTCTCTTTAATTTACCTCAGCTGTCTCCTTAAATGGACCAGAATACTCTGAGACACTTTGAAAACACTAAAGCACATCTACATCCAACTCTTTGGTTGAAGCTGGAACTTCACAATTAAGCTAATATGTTTAATATTTCAGTACTGATAATATTTCTTTACCTGACATGCAGCTGTTTTGCAGTTTGGACAAAGCAGGACTGATCCGTCTCTTTCAGCACCTCCTGGGCGTAGCCGACCAAACCACTGTTCTCCAACATGCCCCTGTACTCTTCCACCTACAGGACATTTAACAAATCAAGCATTTAACAACAACAAAAAAACCTTTAATGTACATTTAAAATGAATAGGGATAGTTTAAAGTTATTAAAACGTAAAAATATGCGTCGCCATGTGGTACCTGGCCTTTCAGCTGGTCTATGCGTCGGTTCCGGGACTGTTCAATGGATCTTAGCATCTCAGATTTTCTTTCTTGAAGGGTCTCAAACAAGCGTTCAAAGTGCTCATTGGCTTGTCGCTCTGCAACCTGTCCATTTTCCTTTAGAAAGAATCATTTCAATAAACATACATTAAAATAAACAAATATTTCTTTAAAGCAAAGAAGATGAATAAAAGGGGTGAGGAAATCTAAGGACATTGAAGTCCACAAAGGACAATAGTTCTTTTTTAAAAGACCCTTAAAGGATCCCATCGTATTAGAGCAAAGAATTCCAACATAAAACAGAAAAATATACAGCCTTTTGAATAAAGGAAGGTTGTTAAAATATTCCATAAGTATTTCTAGAAAGGCGTGAATATTTGCACAATTATAGACAAAAATCTTAAAAAAGGTAGGTCTTTGAAAATGTTTTTCATTAAGGCAACTAGAGGAGAACAAAACCTCAGGAGTGAACTGGAAATTTAACTCCATTTACAATAAGAAGCATATAAACTTGTAGGAAGGAGCCAAACCTTAACTGAAAATAGTAAATTTACCACTTGGACTGATAAATATTGGTTACACTCAGCACTTTTGGGATTAAAGAAGATCCTGAGAGAAGGAGTGCTAGCAGCATGACTCAGCTCCCTCCCTCCCTCCCTCCCTCACCTCGGTCTGATTGATGAGCCGATCAAGCTCAGTAATCTGAGTCCTGACCTGGTCTTCTTTACTGATGAGGTAATGGATACTCTTGGCTAGCTTCTCCTGGAGAGACAAAAGATCAGCACAATATTTTAAACAACTTATTAAAACAACAAAATACATTTACATTATAAAATCTAACTTGAACATTTCCATATATATGCCAGTAATTTCTTTGGACCTGGGTCAGATATCCAATACATTTACAGCAGCTATAAGTAATTTCCTAAGTGTGCCATAATGCATTAGTGTTAAAAGCAGTTCCCTGACAGGGGTGTTTCCAGGACCACTCGGCTCATCCGATACATAATCGAATCTGAAGTTAAAATGTGTGCAGAGTGATGAGCAACAAATGATCTCATTAAATATTTAGAAACGTGTTGTTTGCAGACAAAGAGACAAGCGTCCAGAGTTACAGGGACTTTGCTTTGAGTGGCAAGAGCCCCACAAAAACAAATTCTACTGGGGTACAAATCTGATGTTGACCAGCATGGGTTTAAGTTTCCAAAAAAAGGATCGTTAACAGTCTGACGCACACAGCAGGTACAGGTCAGGCATTAATATTACAACAGGAGAAAGAGAGCCAGGGACCAGTTGATGCATGGTACAAGACAACAAAATACAAGCTCCACATGCACTTTTACTTTCCCACATTTAATCAGACTCAGATTAAAAGGAGTTCTTTCATTTGGGACCATCTGAACACATTCCCTTGTAAAAGCGTATATAACTATTAAGAGTTTAGTGTAAAAACATCAATAGACTAAATGGCTAAGTTCAATCTTTGTTTTTGACCCCATCCAGTGTAGATAAAAAACAACTGTACGGTATTTCAAATTATTTTTCCTCAGGAAACCAATAGGCATTTTACCTTTAGGATCTTGTAAGCACTACTCATTGAAGTGACTTTGTGGTTGGCATGGGAGCCTCCCAGTTTGCACAAGTGACACACCGGCCGTCTGCAGACTTCACAGTACATGTTGACCTTCTCCATCTCATGCTCTGGGCACATTAGTACCTATGACATTAAACAAAAAGAAAACACCAATCATGGTTCAGGACAAGTGGTACAAATAGAGTTCCATCAATCTAAACAAGCAGTGTCAAATTAGACAGAAAATCTGAAACATTTGGCTGCAGATTGCAGCATTCAAACATAAAGCAACATAGATAAAAAAACAACTGAAGTGAAACAGGATCTAAAAGTTGGTAAAAGGAGGAAGTTCTGAAAACGGTCTTAAAATACAGAGAGATGAATCAGTATTTTTAAATGCCAAGATCTGCCTTTATAGGTCAAAGACTGAAGTTGAGCTGCTTGATTAAGTTTAACTGGTCTCTGCAGTTTGTTTGCAATTTTTTGAACCATAAGATGAACCAGTTTTTGCACACAGGGAACTGCATGCTTTAAACACTTTTAATTACATGCATTTGTCTGTTTTAACCATTTAAACCCAGTTTCCCCACTCATTTTAACCTTCTTTTTCTTTAAATGGATTGAAATTAAACCGATGGCAGATATTTCAGTGCATAAAATAAACTTTCTATCTTTATGTTCTATTGATGATTTTGCAACTTAATCAGCACTAGTTTTATTAATCTGGAATATTTTATTTTTCATTCAATATCAATCAATTATTGCACAATAAGTTTGTGGAAGAACATGTACCAGTTTAAAATATACCATTTTTAAAACCAAAGAGGTTTAGTCTAAAACTAAAGATAATTAAAACTAACTGAAGATAATTTCAATGTCAAGAACAAGCAGGGAAAATGTCCCTTTTCTATTTGTTTCCTAAATAAGCTGGACCTCTCTTGGGCAGGAACTTTAAAACTAGAACTACAATATTTACTTCCACATACCTTCAAAGTAAATGGATCAATGAACTTCTAAGGACAATGATCACAGGTGGTACACCGCTTTGTGACTCATCGATTCAAAATGCTACGAATCATCTGATGTTCAAATAAGACGTTTGTTGCAGCTTGTTTGCAAAGCTCCAATCTCAGCCATGTTTGATTTAAAGACAGGGCTATATGCAGATTCTACAATTTTTAGGGTAAAAAAATTTGCACCAGACACAAAAAAAAAAACTTTTGAAGATCATGATTAGAGCAGAGATAAAAGATATCCAATATGCACTTATGTGCACAATTCTTTATCCCCTTCTTTTTTACACTGGTGACAACTCCGTTTTTTGAAGGGGGGGGGACAGCTCAGGGAGACACATGAAAATGTGAGCAGTCTCTCGTGAATCACAACTCACATGTAGTGCTGTCATTTACCTTTGGCCTAAAATTTGTGGTGGGACCAACATACTCATGCTGGGCTTTGGGCGTGCCCCAGGGATGGTGGAGTTTGAAGCACTCATTGCAGTAGCTAGCTTTGCAATCCATGCAGCTCTTCGTCGCTTCCTGCTGGTTTGGAGGTTTACAGATGTTGCACATGATCGCCACAGCTGCACGCGCGGCTTGTCTGTAGCGCTCCACGATACTCTCCAGGGTGAAGTTGCGGAACAACATGCTGATGCCGCGTTCGCCCAGATCAATGTCATGCTGGCAGCCCGGGCATGGGATGGCGGTGACCCGGGGCGTCACAGAGCCTCTGCGCCAGCCTGGCGATGAAATTGAACCTGAAGGAAAGCAAAAAGGCTCAAGTTGGGTAAAAAGATTCAGAGTAGAATGATTCCCACCCTCAGGCCATAACAGTTCCAGTCTTGTTTGAGGCCCTATTTGGACATGCAAGCAACAAAGTCATGAATTACAAGAAAGTAATGGTTTCCAAGAGATTCGAATGGGGGGCTTGGATGAACATGACCCATCCTCCAGTTACATCATCATTAGCGAATTGCCAACTATGATCTTATGGCCAAAACGCCTTTGTGCGCTGCCTTCACAAATAGGACCTCTGTATGTTTCCCTTTGAGCTTTTTTTTTTTTTCTAAAATGACAACTGCATGGAAGAATGGTATATAGAGCAAAACACCAACACAGGCAATACAAGAGGCAGATGTCATCCAGAGGGGGGAAAAAAAGGCAAAATGGGAAACAATCAGGGAAGAATGGAACATTATAAGCTTCTTGCTTCTGCCAATACACCCTTTTTCAGACCGTTTTAATTTATGTTATATGGACATATACTGTCTTTATTATATACTTGTATGTCTGAAATAAACAAACTAAGTGCAAACAATGAGTTAGTCAAACAAATCCCCCCCACCCCAAAAAAAATAAATAAAGCGACATAGAAACTAAAAATATGAGGAAAACAAAAACAATAAGTATTCAACAAAACCACTACGAGACTCAAATAAAAATGCTTTCAATATAGATAAAAAAAAACTACAAAAAACTTTTATATCAAATGTTCAGTGCAATGCAACATTACCAAAATCTCTCAAAAACACCTCTGCTTTCAAGAGTTTTGCACAATACCCATCTTGTTAGTGATGCTACAGCATCATAACAAGGCAGAAAGATGGAAACTCAAACCGTTCACAAGATCACATCACTGAGACAAGCAGAATGACTACACTGAAAGCCAGCAACTAAAGTCAGTAGACACACAAAATAAAAAAAATTGAGTCACGTTTTTGAGGGACAGGGGAAGAGAGGAGTGCTGGATTTATCTCAGATTGTAAGCCAGTATTTCCACTTCGCTTCCGGGGACCTGGAAATTAAATCAAACACTCCTCAGGTGAGCAAAACACACAAGGAAGCCACATCAAACAGCATTTCTGCAGAAATAAGGTAGAACTGTACACAAATAAAAAGCTGTGATAGAGCAACAAACTGATCTGTTTACAGTAGCCATATGCATGCTGGGTGAAATGAAGATTGTGTCTGTGTGGGGTCAGTTCACCAAGAAGGTGGTGAAATCTCAATATGGGCCAAATATTACAAATCCTACAGAAAGTCGAATGACCCAGACATGATTTATTTAGCCATCAGTTTGAGCCATGGTGATCTGACAATAAGATGACCCCAATAGCATTGAAGACAACCTTCTTAGACAAGTTATTGGATGATGAAAGCCTTACTTAAAGCTACTACTAAAGACCGAGGTTGTATCTTGTCCAGGAAAAGGGATCAATAAATGGATTTTTCTTTTCAGAAACATGATGACTCAGGAAAAAGTGTGAGCAAACAAACTGCATATAGGATATCCCTATAGCGAAATGTGCCGTCTCAATCATTTTTGGATAGGAAGCAGCAGCTCGGAATAAATAACTGCAGGAAAAGAATAACCCTTATTGGAAGACATTTTTTTTTTTAATGTTTGCTGTTCAGGTATAATCATAACTCCCTTCTATTCATGTTTATATTTTTATTGAAGTCATAACCGTATACCGTTAACAATCCCCAAGATCTGTTGACTACTGCTGCAACTAACAATTACATTACAGATCGATATGCTGATGAAGATTCTCCATCATCCAGGTCAGTCATTCTGTAAAAGTTTAAAAACAATCCACTGGACTTTGTTTCCAAGGTTTGAAGACGTTTCGCTACCTCTCCAGGAAGCTTTCTCAATTCAAATGTCCGCAGTGAGTTTGAGTCTTTATATAGACAAGGCCTTGTATTGCGTGGAAACATGCAAATGGAAACCGATGAGCGGGTTGTGGAGCTACTTTGTTTTTTTTTGATGGGGTGGGGGGTGATATCTGGAAGGGATCATCTCTATAACTCTTAACTTTGAGAGGGGTGTGAAGGAAGCCATCTATGTTAAGAGAGAAAAATCAACTTTAAACAGAGGTGGTAGACTCAGATTCCAGTTTCCAAAAACGTACTATTTTGTTATAGATATGAACCCTTCCAGATATCACCACACCCCCCACCCCATCACTGAGGAACAAAGTACCTCCTTAACGACTGACCCTTAATCAAAGACAGGTTTCAGGTATTACAGGCTGGAATGGAACCAAACGACCCATTCATCGGTTGCCATTTGCATGTTTCTAAGCAATACAAGGCCATGTCTATATAAAGACTCAAACTCACTGCGGATCCAGACATTTGAATTGAGAAAGCTTCCTGGAGAGGTGACGAAACGTCTTCAAATCTTGGCAACCAAGTCCAGTGGATTGTTTTTTAAACATTTACGGAATTACAGATCGATTAATCTGTCGATTGATAATCAGATAGCCAAAGATTCCTTAAAGAAGACTTTTTGCCATTAAAACAGGTTAAACTCAAAGTTTTCCACTTGATTGGATAGAGCATGTTAAATGCAAAATTTTCATATATTTCTTTTACAATATTAATATAATTACTGCTCTAACTGGGTTGCTTTGTCAGCTACAAGCATCTTTTAGAGTCTCTATATTCCAGTTAATGAGCAATTACTAAATTAAATGATTATTATTTCAATAATGGATTAATCATAATAATCCAATTGTGTCAGCCCTATTGCACCATATTTCCAAAGGTTTTTGCTCATTGTTTAAACTTGTAACATCCTGTCTCTAATACATGGGGCTGATTATGATGTTGGTACACCATTTAATGATACAAGAGCTTCAGCTGCACTAAGGTGCTTCACAACTTTAGGAATGCGTAAATGCCATTTCTTTTTACCATTCTACTGGAAGTGAATTCAGGCACGTTGTCCTGCAGTGTTCACTCGCATTCATCCAAGAGATGGCTGCAGTGAATATCTCCCCACTGCTAAGAGTCCAGAGGCAGTGTGGTTAACATCACAGCATAGATCTGTGATGGAAGCCTTGGCTGCAGCTGTTCAATCCCGAAAACTTATTTAATGAAGCTTTTCACAAGCTTCCTGATTATTACCGGTCCTTAAGATTAGCCAGGTCTGCAGAAGTTTGGAGACCTCTGAACACCGATTTCACTGTAACTCATTTGTTCATAAAGGTCTTAGAAGCAGCTTGCGTGCCTAGGTGCTGGTCTTAAATACCTGTGGCCATGGAAGTGGAGTGGAATACCTGAACTCGATATTTAAGGATGAATAAATACTTTTTTACTAATAGTGACTAACAAAGAGTCAAAAATCCATCCAGACTGGTTAATTGTTTTCTAATACCCTTTAAACAGAACCTTACTGATAATTTTAAGTTCCTCAAATGTTAAGCTTGTTTTTCAGACTGATCCAGCCTTAAAATTCAAAATGTAGAAATTTAGCAAGACCTTCATTTCTCTATAATGAAGTCTATAATACAAAAGAAATATGTTACACCAAATATTAAGGATTTCACTTTCTGTACTTGATCTTTTAAATTGAAAAGGAAAATAATCCTCTTTGACTGGTTTACTTGCCAGCAGGTCACATTCCAGTAAAAAAAAAAAAAAAAAAACTTCCCAGAAACTTCCCCACCAATTTTGTTCTTTTGTGTTTACTTTAATACATTGTTTAACAAAATGCACCTTTAGCAAAACTGGCCTAGTTAAAGTCAAGTATAAATTAATTAAATCCAGATTTCCATCTTGGAGGGTTGAGTTCGTATGTTTGTGTTGAGAGAACTAAAGTTGGAAATGCAGAGGAAGAGTTTCAACCAAACTAGGGTTTACAAAGAAGGGCAGGGGTTGGGGTCTAAAGCATCACTGTACTCACTACCATAGCTACTGAAAACACGGAGCCCACGTCTACCTCGACTTCCAAACGACCTTCGCCCTGTGGCTGCAAGCAATGGACAGAGAGGTGAAATGAGACCAACAAGAGAAATGAAGCCATACAGAATATGAAAGTGACGAGTGAATCCATGGTAAAAGCTTTAGAGTGGAAAAAAGAAAAACTTTGAAAAGAAAAAGAGAATAAAAACAGGCTATGAATCACAAAATATTGTTAACTTTGATTTATATTCTGAACAGCTTTTAGAAAAAAAAAAGAAAAAAAAGTACCGTAATAAAACTCAAAAACATTGTTTAGTTTGTTGAAAAACTAAACTGGTGCATCACAAACTAAATGTATCCACCAACTTACCCGCTTATCTTTACAAGCATTTATTTTGAAGAAAACCCCTAAATTTATTTAGATATTCTGTAAGAATAACCAACAAATCCCAAATCCATGTAAACCAGTGAAATGCTTCAGAGCCCTTATACTTAAACACTTTACATTAAGGTACTCTGCTGAAAAACCAATGATGTGTTGATGAGGCTAATTGTACTTTGCACCTGTTTTACTTTCTGTAATTTTACATCTTTAGACGTATGATCAGGATCAGCATATTTTAGGTGGTGCATCCTACTGTGGCTTTCTTAGCCATCCAGCTTGTGATGGAGCAGCATGATAAGGACAACATGTAGAAACTCAACCCCTGGCAAAACATTGGAGTAAACAGAAAAGTGCAACATTGAATACATTTAGGGAGTCGTTGGAGTGTACTTGAAAGGTTAGTAAAAAGCAATGCAATATTTATGCCTATAAGCCAAGGACCTTTAAAGTATGAGGCAGACTTGACCTAATCTGGATCAAGAAACAAAATTAAATCTTGAATGGGTCAATAGTAGTTAAATGTTGCTACTTTAACAATTTGCAGAGTTTCTCTATAATGTATGCAGCATTAAGTCAGTCGTTCAGGGGGCTACTTGTGTTTAGAGGATGATACGTTTTAAAGCTGCGTTTATGCACAAAATACCATGTAGAAAAGGTTTTTTTTTGGTCAGTTGTATGACCATTGAGGCAATGGGGAATTTGAGGGTCTGCATTTTGAAAATTGGCATTTACTTTGGAGATTATGTCATTCCAACTTGTTAAATTTGAGTTTGGAGATTATGAAGGCACTATCATGTTGGGTGATGCTGAGGGAATTCAACCATCTGATTTGGTCCTAGGAAGCCCAGCAATATTATCAAGAGACAGAAAGCTAAACAGAGAATAATGGTTAAAAAGATTTTAGTCTTTTAACTTTATGTCAAGACAGTTTAACACCCACCCCCCTTGGGAAACTAATCTGAAGTCAATAAAATTAACTAGATCAATCACAAGTTAGTTTTATATACTCATGGCTTTGAAGCACTTTCAACATAAAGCTGAGAAAGTACTTCGATTTAGGTTTTGTGACCACCTCCTCATTTCCCAGCAAATCACACCAAAGCTGCCTGCTCTTTCTTTCCCTCCCTTTATTATTCAGTCCCTCATTCATTCCTTACAGGCAGGTCGCATCACTATGGCTACAGGTTATCTGATCTCTGAGGGGCAGAGGCACAACAACAAGCTTCTCCATTAGTGAGTATGGGCTGATCATGTGTTTAAAGCCCTGCAAAAATCCCCCCAGACCTATTAAACTTCAGCATCTACAGGTAAGATGCATTTAAAACAGGAGCAAATTTGTCAGATAATCAAAACTAATCCAAGTTAGGAAAAAAAAAAAGAAAGTCAAGAAATTTTGCATACGAAGCTATTTTTCTGTGCCAACAAATTCAGATATTTGTTTATTAAAAGTAGGATTTAATCATTTTCTCTTTAAACAGATGCAGTGCTGTCACCAAATAATGAGCTCATTCAGGCTGCTGAGGTTCTGAGCGAGTGAAAGCACACAGAGCTTTTTCAGCTAGGGCTAAATCTCTCACTGAAAGCTGTTCACCTTACAGTGCTTTAGGGATTTCCGTTTCTCTGGCCTGTTGCTTCAAGTTCCTCATGGTAGAATATGACAACGTGGCATTTCAGGTTCATAATTACAGGATATCAAAACTGAAATGACAGTCTGGGGTTATCTTTGACTTTGTATTACAAGGGGGGGGATGTACATTTTACATGATTCTACTTTCTCTGCAATAAAATATAATTTTTTTTTAATCCAATCATTTTTAGTTACAGGTAAGAGAGCTGTTACTGTAAATCAATGTTTTATTGAAGCGAACATTGTTCAAGATTTCACAATTTAAACTGTCTCTGGACCAAATCATGTATAAATGTTAACAGATGCAGGATGCTCCTGGACAGACCTTCAAAGCTCAAATGAAACTGTACTTCTGCTGGAATGTTCAGCCTTCCTGTTATCTGTCAAAAGCCTCACTCTCCCAGTAGAAGTCGAATGCTCACCTGTAGTTTCCTTTAAAATAGCCTTCTTCAACCATTTCTGCTAAGACCTTATTTTCAAACACCTCACTTATCCCTAATGTAGCCATCCAAAAGTATAAACTCAACATTTTCCAAAACTAAGGCCTATTCCAGATTGGGCAAATTGTAGATCCTAATCCTTCACCTTCCACAGGGTTAACAGTAAGAACATCATCATGGGTAGAATAGGAACTCTGGATGGCTGTGCTGAATCAGAACAGCCCTTCCAGACATCGGAATGCAACATAAAAGCACATGAATGACAATGATAAACCAGAACTAAAAAAAAAAAAAAACATATACAAGCATTGAGGTTAGCATGATCACAGAGCACACACGAAAAAAAAAAAAAAACTTTTGTTTAATTTCATATGTGCTATACAGCGCCTATATATTCCTGTCTTGCAAAGGTTTGTGGGAAACTGTAAAGCCTCTTAATGGTTCACCGGGAGGTCCTTATCTTGAGTGTACCTTCGATAGGAAGCATCCTTCTCCTTCCTTAGTGCCAGCCATGTTCAGACAGCACTTATGCAGAGAGCGTTCTCACTTCAACTTCAAGTGTCCAAATTTGACCAATTCCAATAAAGCCACAGTATCAGCCAGTTCCAAGCATTGCATCAATGACTTTTCAGAATGAAGTCTGATTCGTTTTACATTTATGACTAAATTGTCAGGTCCAATCAAGCCCAAAAAAAATAATAATAATGCATTAGAGCCATAAAAACAAAAAAATACTATACAGTTAAAACCTATACCAGGGGTAGGAAATGTCAGTCCTCAAGTGTTACAGCCCTGCAGCTTTCACACATGAAAAGAAAGGCCAAACTACCTCCTTGGCATGTTGGTAAGATTAGTGCAGGCCTGATTTGGCAATTGGGTGAAAGTGTTCTCAGTTGGAATTTTTTTACCTTACAGACTTTTTTTAAGAAAGAAAATAAAGGATCGAGATTACTTTTTGTTGCAGAAAAAAAACATTTAAAATGTCTGAAGCAAGAACAGTCAGGAACGACTGTAAAGATGGTAAAGAGGAGCTCAGACCTCTCAGGATGCAGAAAGGCTACTTTTCCCCCTTATCAACCTGTTTAAGACAAATGGACGTTCAACCTGGAAGACACAGTGAGTTAATCAAGCTTTCTGCAACTCCTCCAGTCTAAACCAGCTTTACCTTACAGCAACTCTGCTTGATTAGAGCATTTTAAAAGCCTTGAATCAGCTTACAGGTGTGCAGTGCCGTCTTCTGTGTACATACCACCCAGCTGTAAAAAGCATTAGAGGTGAAATGAAAATCGTAGCCACTCTACAATTCTCAAAGCACTTTCCTAAATTAAAAACATGCCTGAAATAGACATTGGTTTTCCTCAGGGCGATTAAAAGCAGCCAGCAGAGACAATCAACAAGCAGAGATCTTGTCAACAACACTTTAACCTTTGAAACCGCAGTCGGTCCATCAAATTCCCTTCAGTTTCATTGTTTATTTCAAGAGTAGGAGATAAGAAAAGGTGCTGAACAAAATCATTTTTTTCAAATGTTTGTTCTAATTTATTTGGGACAAGAGAGGGGGGGGGGTATCTGCAGTGCATTTAAACCCAGATATTCATTGAATACTTGCCCTACTTCCTGCTGCTCCAACTCTAAGCCTATTCACTCTGAACCAGTCATTTGCATCAGCTCAAAATTTGCTTATCGGTTCACGAAATACTCTCAGACACTGCCCTGTGTGTAACAGACGTATGAGTGAATACAATGTCACAGAATGTTGGTCTATTTTTGTAAAGTGAAAATTAATTTGGACTTTTTGAAAGTAGAAGCAGAACTAAAAACTAAACCTAAAGGGAGAAATAAGAGGAAGGTAAATAGGAACTGGGCTCAGTTGGGCAAAGATCATTTTGACTTTGCTGAAAGCCATCAAATATGAACCAAGATCTATCAGAAAGTTTTTTCCCACGACCCGGTTATTAATTTCCATCAGCTGAATTAACTTCTAATCAGAAGGGAGCAGTTTCCAGACAGAGGCTCTCGCTAATTCCTAAACACACATGATCTGAAAACCTAATCTCAACAGTAAACCTCACTCCTGGAACACACTGAACTTTAATGACCATGCTTTCCTCACCACCCGCACTCACCTGATCTAACCAGCCTGTCCAGCCTCTCCATGGAGGGAGAAGGCACCCTGGACCTGGGGCTTCCTGGCACAGAGCTCTCAGAGCCGGCGTCGAACGAGTCCTCATAGTTCAGCATCAGCAGCTCTTTCACGCACTTGTGGCAGACACTGTGCTGGCAGGGCAGGATAAGCGGGTGGGTGAAGAGCTCCTTGCAGATGGGACATATCAGCTCCCGCTCAATGTTCTTGATTGGGACCTGGTGGGAGAGGAATCTGTTACCAACAACATTACAATCATAGCAGGCGTTTGTCATGCTGGACATGCAGTGAAGGGCAGTTATCAAATTTCATTGGTTTATCACAAAAGCAACAAACATTACCCTCACATTTGGAGCCCTAATGTGAAATCAGAAGACTTCAGAAAAAATACAGACATTGAGTCCAACGAGCAAACAAGAATAGATATCTACTGCAGATATATGGAGTTTTGCTGCAGGAGAAACAAGCCTCACCATCACAGGTGTTGCAATTTTCACACCAAGACCCAATAAAGCAGCAATTGCCATCCACACTGAAAAAAGTGTAACATGCAGCTGTTCATTCAAACTCATGCTTTTCACTCTAAACTAGATAAAATTATTGATTTGATTATGTAAATCATTCTTTTTGGATTTTGAGACATCTAGTTTGATTTAACCTGAACTACACATAGAAAGGACCCAAAACAAAGTTTTGGATTTCTCTCAATATGTATATATTTATTCATTGCCTTCAGTTTTGCATGCAGTCAGAGCACGTCTTTCTGCATGGAGTTTGCATGTTTTCCCTGAACATGTGTGAGTTCTCCCCAGGTACTCCAGCTTCCTCCCACAATCCAAAAAACATGATCGTTAGGTTAATTGGCTTGTCTAAATTCGCGTATGTGAAAAATCTAATTTGATTATATTTAAATTAACTAGTTTCTATACAAACATTAATTCTTGTTAATTTAGTTAAAAGGAAGTATATTAGGTTGGTCCAATGTAAATATATTATTGTGGTTCAGGGCAACGATTTTAAGTTTTGTCAAGTGCAGCATTAATGTTTACATCAACATAATATTATAAGTTCATAACAAACAATAAAATTCAGATTCTGTGAAGTGAAATATTTTAGATGTGATATCTGGACATATTTTTTTTTTTTGTTTGAGCAAGGTTATGCTTTTTCCAGTGATCTGTTTCTTATTGCATTACATAAGACAGGATTAACCCTGGCTAAATATAGAGAAACAGAAATATCAGCTTCACGTTTTAACACATTAATGGACCAACTTCTCCCATCCACCAACCAGCTGCTGATGGTTCAGCTGTTTTTACAGGTGGCACAACTAAAACAATTGATCCAGATTTGGAAGGAAACAAACAAGCGAAAGGATGAAGGAAGTTTTAGGACAGAAAGGCGAATATAAAGGAGACAATGAGTGGGATCAACAATGAATGGCAGCAGCTGCAGCAGGCTGGTTTAACAATGAGTGGAAGGAAAACTGTCCCTTCTTACCGGAAAGGCTCCACTGCTGCGCCGCGTCTCCGCTGTCATGATGAGGCAGAAAACCTGCTTTCTGGGTCAGATAGTTTTAAAAAGCGCAGGATCCGACGGTCCGAGAGCGACAGACAGCTACTGCAAACTTTCCTGACGCCTGAGGGGGGAGGATGCGGAGCAGCCACGGCTGCGTGGATTTAAAGAGTGACGGCGCGCCACGCCACGCTGCGTTATCTGTGCGTGAATCAGCAGCTACTCCGCTGCAGCAGTCCGTGGGGGGGGAGGAGGAGGAGGAGGAGGAGGAGAGGATAGGCTGGCAGCAGGGGCGTAGCCAGAATTTTTTATAAGGGGGGCCAGGCAATAACTAATATAGACTGAGGGGGGCTGAAATACGCACCACAAGCTCAGGGTCAATCTACACTGTTCCAAAAGGAAAATTAACAAGCAAAACATCCGTATTTTCTAAATAAAGACTTTCCTACAGCCTTTGCTAACAAATAGACGGATATATTCAAACATCCGTCATTTCTAGATAAAAAGTATAGTGGATAAAATACTTTCAGGTTTGAGTTCTGGGGCAGACATCTTTTCCATTGTCATTACTTACCTACTTATATCAATAATCTTTCAGCATAAAATTTATACTTACATGTATTAATATCTACATGAATTGATGATTTAATACGTTTTTATTAAAATACTTATTTATCTATGATTTCACTTAAGACTCCTAGATGACTTGCAAAGAAATATTATTCTCTTTACCCAATATAAGACAAAATCTAGTTCTGAAAAGAGCATGAATTCTGTATTTATCATCTTTAATGTTAGTATATTGATGAGCATAATTAAACACAGGGTTTTTGTTGTCAAGTAATTGGTAATATATATAAAATTCAAATGTTTTGAATATTCCACCTGACAGTATTGCTGATGCCACCATCTGTATTAGAGGGAAGAAAATGGTAGCGATGGCCAATGATTGGCTAAGGGTGGCCACATTAAAAAAATAATGCAACCAATTTTGGCATTTACTTAATTATATTTATTTACTTTAACAGATTTTTTTTTTATTTTAGCAGGGAAGGACATAAAACAATTGTGTTACTGTGTCTAAATTCAAGGTATAGTGGATAAAAGTATTTCAGGTTTCAGTTCTGGGGCAGACATCTTTGCCATTGTCATTACTTACCTACTTATCAATAATCATTCTGCATAAATTTGATATTTATGAGTCAACATCAATTGATTATTTAATAGTACAATAGTATAGTCAAGTACACTTGACTATACTATTGTTTACTTTATTGTTTACTAAAGTATATTTTAAGTATACTTTAGTAAACTTAAAAATGTCCCAATTTAGTTCGAAATATTACTTTAGTAATACTTCAAGGGTGGGGGTGTATCTAGAACTCAGAATGTTGCTGCTAATTTTCTAGACTTCATGACAAGAGCATTTCACGCCCTATTGGTTACTTTGATGTGTGAACCTCCCCCTTCACACTCCTTTCATAACATCAGGCGTCTGCAGGGGTAGAGCTAGAAGGGGGGCCAGAGGTGGCCATGGCCAGCCTTAGCCAATCTTTGGCCACCCCTATTTTTTCCCTCTCATACAGATGGTGGCAGCAGTAAACATCCAAGTACTCTCAAGTGGAATATTCAAAATATTTAATTTTTTTGTGGTTATTTATACACATCAATATACTAACATTAAAGATGATAAGTACAGAATTCATGCTCTTTTCAGAACTAGATTTTGTCTTATATGGGGTAAAGAGAAAATTATGTGTCTCTGCAAGTCATCTAGGAGTCTTTAGTGAAATCAGTCTTATCAAATAATCAATTTATGTAGATATTAGTACTTGTAAATATCAATTTTATGCAGAATTTGTATTGACAAAAGTAGGTAAGTAATGTAAGTAATATCTAGAAATTGCGGATGTTTAAATATATGCATCCATTTGTTAGCAAAGGCTGTAGGAAAGAAAGTTTGTCTTTATTTAGAAAATATGGATGTTTTGCTTGTTAATTTGTTCCTGTTGGAACAGTGAGATTGACCCTGAGGTTCTCATGCCTATCAATTTCAGCCAGCCCTCAGTGTACATTAGTTATTGCCTGGCCACCCTTATAAAAAAATTTCTGGCTACGCCTCTGGGTGTCTGTACCTGAAAATGTCCTGACTTCTTTCTATGCAGGATCTTTTCTTTTTTTTTTTTTTTTTTTTTTTTTTTTTTTTTTTTTTTTACAGTGGGTAGCATTCAAATTACTATTAGCTATTTGGATTTTCTGAATATGAAGACTTAAAACAACAAAACTAAAGGCTAAACGGAAAGACCAAGTATTTTTGTAAGTATTGAAGGAACTCTGAATCTGTGGAGGACAAATCCTGCCACAATTAAAAGGAATAAAAAAATAAAATAATACTATCATAAATAAACAATACCTTGAAATTTACTAAGCATATTTATATGAAAGTAATTCATAATTTTTTAATATCTCTCTAATTCTTATCAGGTTTTTGCATTTAATGGCTCACTAATTTAAAATGGATTTGATTTATGAGTGATTTATGTATTTATTTATCCTAAATTATGGTCGGATTATTCCTTCATATAAAACAGGAGTAGGTTATATAAAATGTCTCTTTATGTTAAAGATAGAGCTTCAATTAGTTGTGGAGATTTTTTTTCTTCTCTTAAAAAAACTCTATGGGACATAAAATAAATGTATATTTTTGCACTGATAAAACTCACCTATATTTATCTTAAAATGGTGAAACATATTTAAATATGTCAATATGACTCAGCATGATGTTTTGCATTCCTGTTCTGCCTCTGGGTGATGGGATTGGATCCTTCATCCCATGGTGCATGGCCTGATAGTTTTTTTTTAATCCAAGCAACCCATAGCATTTTTTAATTTTGTATTTCATATATTTAATATTATGTTGTCATATAATTAAATGATGTAAACAATAAACATCTGATATAATTATAGATTATTTGTTTTCTATACATTTTTGTGCTAATTGTTCCATATTCTGCTACCTATACTGTGTGTTATGTAATGAAAACTAGTAATACTGCCCTGTAATTAGAGAGTGTTGGCCTAGTGAATAAGAGCAGTGAGCTTGTCCTCTGGGAAGGTTACAAGTTCGATCCCCACAGCCTCCACTCTGGGTTCCTGAGCAAGACCTTTAACCCCACATTGCTCCTGGATGCCTTGCAATGGCAGCCCACTGCTCACCTAGGGGATGGGTTAAATGCGTCCACAATCTGAACTGGGTTTCTAAAAGGAACAACCTAAAGGCTGATGATGATTTAAGAAACTAAAATAGACAATCATAAATCAGGAAAAAAGTGCTTTTGGTTTCGTTTGCAGCACCAGTTAATTTTGTATGACCTGCTTCTACAAAAGGGGTGAAAAATACTGAAAGAAATATTTTCATCAATAAAATTGCACCCTTCCATTAAATATGGAGCACTAATAATTATCAAAGATTTCTTTGAATTGTTAAAAATTGTTAAAACAAAATAAAGACTAGCTTCTGTTGTACTGCCTAAATATTGCATCACTATAGTGGTACTTGTACAGCGTAGATCCTTATGGCTCTAAAACAGCGAAGAGGCTAAAAATAAATTTAAACATTAAACACAAGGTTTATTAAAAGGAAATACAATTAAACTTAATTTGAATGAGATTTAAGATTTTTTTTAACTGCTAATGAATTACAAAGCAAAGCTACGTTTAAAGTACACGTGTAAGAAATGGCTTGGCTTATTTATTTTTAACGGAAAATTAATATAGCAACATGGTTGTACAATTTGGAGGAAGGCCAATTAAAATGTGCGCAATTTTACTTCCATAACATGCATTAGGTTTTAGAGATAGCAAAAGTAAGACAAAAAGATGCAAAGTGTTGGAATTACGCAGTTAAATAAAATTACATATTCACTGACATGTATTAATCGAATTAGACTCAATTGCTGGGTACTTTTCAGAGATAAATGTGAATGCAGAGTGCAAATAAGATCTTCATCCATTCATTCCTGTCTGTCAATTTCTGTTAAATGTTTTTTAAAACCCTGTATTGAAACAATTCCTAATGCAATAATTAAATAAATGAAAATTGCCCAAAGATAGGATTTCTTTGATTTGGTTAGAAACCCAACACATAATATTGTTATGATAAGGTGCAAATGGATTAAGGATCGAGTCACAAAACACTTTGAAGGCACGTCTGGGATTAACAGAATGGTTTTCTTTGTCATTAGGAAGGGAAAATGTGTTAGTAGGTCAACTGTTCCTTAATACCCAGTGGACGGTATCTCCTTTCTCCCCATTGCAAAAAAAGTTTTCCCGTTTAGTCCTGCCAGCTGGCTGAGTAAAGTATTGCTGTTCTACATTTACCTGTGCTCCAGTTTTCTCTGACTCCTCACGCCATTTTTCCCCCTAAATTTTCAGTCTTTTGTTTGTTACTACCTTGGAAGAAAAAATGGATGATACTATGTCTATGCATTTGTCCTTTGCCTGACTGCTTGGTCCCTGACAGTCACCCTTACAAAGAGAAAACTCCAACTGCAACATTCCTCTCCAAAATCAAGCTTAGACTCACATCCTTTGAATTTATTTAACGGAGACTTGCAACAAAAACAAAACAGGAATCTTATAAATAGATAAAAGGGGAGCCAGTATAATGACTTTAGAACTGGGGTGATGTGCTCCACTTTCTTAGTTTTAGTGAGGACAACAGCAGCAGCATTCTGGATCAGCTGCTGCTGTCTTATCAATTTTTTAAGAAGACCCATGGAAAAAAACATTTCAAAGACGATTATTAGTTTTTTAAGGTCCTGCTGAGACATTAGTTCTTTAAATCTGGAGATGATAGAGGGATGACTTTTTACTGCCTTTCACTGCCTCTGAGTGTTCAGGTCTGAGTCCATCCATTAATACGCCCAGATTTAGAGCCTGATTGGTTTCCTGCAGTATCAACTCCAACCTTTAAACGCTCTTTGTTTGATTCAAAAATTATAACATCAGTTCTGTTTTGATTCAGCTAAAGAAAATTTTAACACATCGACATGTTAATTTTTATTTTTCAATGGGTTAATAGTGGTGTAGTAATGTGTAGATATTAAATCTTGATATCTACATGCTGTCTGTTTTTTTTTTTTTTTTTTTTTTTTAGCCTTTTCTGTCCTACCATCAAAAATGTAATTAGGAGGAGTGTATGCTTTGATATTATGCCCAAATCCTCTTTATCATCCTTTAACCCATGGCTCTCACTGTATAAGTATAGAGTGAAATAAAGTTTAGCTAGTCCATTTAAGAATTTAAAAAGTTTATCTAATTATTTGATGGAGCATTTCATTATTACCTTGTCCATATCATTATTTGAACTGAACTGAATGTCTTTATGGTAATTCCATAAGTACAATTAAGTTAAAAGTAAAATGCATTATCTAATAATAAACCTCACAATGTGTAGTTTAATGTATATAAAATATGTTGGTACTTTATATCTTTAGTTCTTTCAAAATGTAAAAAAAAATAGAACTAAATAGTGTTGCTGTGATTAAAACACATAAAAGAAGAAAAATACCCAAAACCTCTAATGAACTGAATATACATAATTTAAGCAGTTATACATCCATTCAAATCAACATGCTTGTAAATAATAAACCATCTAGTGCATCTAGTGTTTCTGCATGTAAGACATACAACTGCCTATGCAAAATCTAGAGCTAAAGTTTCAAAGTCCATTTGACAAGTACTTAATGCACCTTTCCTTCCACGGCGTGCTACCAAGTCTGGTAAAATAGAAACCCAATTGAAATTTGATGGACCCCTGCCATTGAAGACAATTGAGGCCCCTGATCTTTGAGACTCCCTCTGTATGGTTTGTACAAATTATAATGGTTACCAAGAATGGCAAAACTGGTCATTTCAAATTAAACAATTTCCCTCCTCGTATCTTATTCCCTTCCATATAAAGTTCTTTGGATAAAAATATAGGATGTTTCCATATATTTGAGCTTATTTACTGCAAAATATATTTTTTTACCCAAGCAGTCAATAGATCTCTGTGTCAGAACATATACTAAGAAACCTAGGTGATTCAGTTCCAAGCAGTCAGCTCTTTTTTCCCTCTGTCACTGCTCTAAAAATGCATAGATATATCTTAAAGCTGACTAAACACTCATTACTTTGGTTTGAGACAAGCAAGGACAGCAGCTCACTCAAAGGAACATGCACACGTAAGTAAACCCAGAGTCCTGTCTGAAAACATATCTGCTCCCACATACAGAAGTCCAATAATCTACCTCCCTGCAGCACAAACTGCAAACTCTCCCAATTAAAAAGGTGCAGATCAAAGTCAGAATACTCTCCCAGATGCACATGAAGACAACCTTCTATCATCAGCTGGGTTATAGCCATGGCTATGAATTAAGAGCTAATAAATCATTGCTACTTAAAGACACATTAAAGTGAAATGCAGATGTAAAGTGTCTATTAAAGGAAATAATATATTTGCGTTAAATAAATAAGGAAGACTAGGACTAGTTAGAATAGAATAGAACAGAACAGTATAGAATACAATAGAACAGAACAGAAAAAAACAGAACAGAATAGAGTAGAACAGAATAGAATAGAATACAACATAATATAATAAAACGGAATAGAATAGAACAGTATAGAATAGAACAGAACAGAATAGATTAGAATACAACAGAAAACAACAGAACAGAATAGAATAGAACATAACAGAATAGAATAGAACATAACAGAATAGAACAGAATATAATATAATATAATAAAACATAATAGAATAGAATAGAACAGAACAGAACAGAACAGAACAGAACAGAACAGAACAGAATAGAATAGAACAGAATAGAATAGAATAGAATAGAATAGAATAGAATAGAATAGAATAGAATAGAATAGAATAGAATAGAATAGGGTGTCGGTGATGATGGCTGTGTCTGTGACAGGCTGCAGGGCCCCGGCACTGACAGCCCTACCGCTCCTGTCACCATAAATCATCCGGATCATTCTCACCTCTCCCCGCTCGATGCGCTCCACGATGCTGGCGAACTCTGTCATATCCTCGGAGTCTGACATGGCTGAAGATGGTGATGGATCCACTCTAAGCTTACAGCCACAGAGCGCTCAATGAAGCGCAGGGAAGATGAAATGTTCGCAGAAAAAGAAAAACCAAAAAGCTGCAGAGCGTAAAATGAGGAGGATCCAAAGGCTGAGATGTATCAGCAGACAGGAGCAGCTCCTCCGATCACCATCCTCTCTCCTCCTTCCTGCGGACCTGCGCCGGCTACTGTTTGCTGCTACTTGGCTTCATCTTGGAGGAAAAAACGCCCCGCCCTCATCTAAACTGTAGTACCATCTCCTTCCACCTCCATCATCCCTCAGTGGCGATGTCTCCACCCAAAGAGCTCTTTGTACCCACCAAACCTGTCCATCAGTTACTTCAGCCAACAGCCAGGGGCGGAGCTAGATGGGGGGCCACAGGTGGCTGTGCTCTGAAAAAAAAAATTATGCAACAGCTTTTACCATTTACTTAAGTATATTTAGTTACTTTATCAGCAATACTCTCAGGTGGAATATTCAAAACATTTGAATTTTTCATATATTACAATTTACTTGACAACAAAACCCTGTGGTTTTTGTTGTCAAGTAAAGAAATTATGCACATCAATATTCTAACATTAAAGATGATAAATACAGAATTCATGCTCTTTTCAGAACAAAATTTTATCTTATATGAGGTAAAGAGAAAATAATGTGTCTCTAGGAGTCTTTAGTGAAATCGTAGATAAATACTTTTTTTAATAAAAACGTATTACATAATTAATTCATGTTTATATTAGTTCAGGTAAATATCAATTTTATGCTGAAGGATCATCGATAAAAGTAGGTAAGTAATGACAATGGAAAAGATTTACGCCCCAGAACTGAAATCTGAAAGAGTTTTATCCACTATACCTTGAATTTAGACACCATGGATGTTTAAATATATGCGTCTATTTGTTAGCAAAGGCTGTAGGAAAGTACAGTTAGTCTTTATTTAGAAAATATGGATGTTGCGCTCGTTAATTTTCCTGTTGGAACAATGTAGATTGACCCTGAGGTTCTGATGCCGATCTACCTTCGGCCACCCCCCTCAGTCTACATTGGTTATTGGCTGGACACCCTTATAAAAATATTCTGGCTACGCCTCTGCCAACAGCAAATAATTAGTTATCCAGTTTTTAGGAATCCAAACATGGGAAAGAAGGAGGTTGTGTTAAATATGTTGCTGACATCACTGCAAGTTGCAAACATTAGGGTCATCTTTTCATTTCTATATAGTTCTACCAAACCTACAAATGCAGCATAGATAAAAGAAATAAAACTAGGATTAATCTTAGAATCCAACATTTTATGCACAAAATTAATTTGTTATTTTTATCTTATGACAAATTGATGAGCATACATTTAAATCAACATTATTTACAGTGCTATAAGATCAAAACAAACATTTTGAGATAAAAATTAAGAATTTATCTATTGTGCATCAATTCTAAAAAAAAACAAAACTATTTCAGACAATCAAGTAAAATTACAATTCATCACACACACATTATGTTTAATTGATGATATCTAATTACAATAGATGCATAATTTAGTGTTTATTATGTCTGAAAAGGGCATGATTTAAAACATATTTAATCATTCCAATCCTCTTTTATAAAGTCCTTAACACCAACAAGCGTCCCAATTACCGTTTAAGTCCATTATGTGAGCATATACATTATTTTACATATACATATGAGCATACATATATACTTTCACTCTATCCTATACACACCTTCATTCATACGGGTATTACCATAACCAACATGACCACAGTATAGTTAAGAGTATCCATTATTTTTCAAGAGAGACCTAAAGTTTATATATTAATCAGTATCTTATTTGAACTGAAATGTCAAGCTAAATGCAGATCTTTTGTACTTAGATGAAAGAACCATGGTCCTCTTTGGTCACAATAAAAATAAATCTTTTAAATGAGTCAAGACGATGCGTTTGAACCTGTGAACCACTCTACTAATTGTAAAGCATGGTGGCAGTAGCATCATGCTAAGGGTCTGTTTAACTGTAAGGAGTTTTGCTGCATTGCAGAAACTGCATGGAATGATGAAGAAAGACTTTCTCCATAGTTTTTTTCTACATCTAAAATCAAAAGGGTTGATAAACGGGTGAAAGCTGGAGACAGTTGCGGCTTCCAACAGGACACAGATGCCAAACAGCTGTACCAGTAGATGTATGTAGTACCTGAATGGTGAATAAAAGCCCACAGTTTTATTTCATTTTGCTGGGGGTATATTCAGATCACTTTGGAGATGTTGCCACATACATTTAGTTTTAGTATCTTACATATTTATAGTATTCTGTTCTCTGTGTATTTAAGTGTATTCTCTTAGGTCAAAGTTATTCTTCTTCCCTTTGGCTTCTGCTTTCTTTGGTTTCCAATCCTTAGTCCCGCTCACCAGTCTTCTCCCAGCTTTACCATTTTGTCTAATTAACTCATCTGGATTGAAATTATTTTTCACTTATCCTTTAGCATATGAGCTCTTAGCTTTTCACTTCTCTCCGCTATTTCTTTTTATTCCCCATAGTCCTCTCCTGATCATTTAAGCCTTTTAAGTTTTTTATGTTTTTCTTTATAAAATCATCAATATAGAGTATTTAATGCTCTGAACTCCCACATTAATGCATTTTTGCACCATATTTCTTCTCCTACACTGTTTACATTTGATCACTGCTGCTTTATGTAATGGAAATGTTCTGAAAGCTGTGCAAAATGAAATTTCATTCACTCTGTGTATACAAAATGACAATAAAAAACATGCTGCTTCCCAGTTCACATCTTTATTTTGAGCCAAATCACAACATTTAAAACAGGACATTCATTAATATAACTTTTATCCACATGACAATTAAACTGCTAATCTGCCCCATACCCTTGGTATTGTACAGAGGTGTATCTCAATGTGGCTCAGTGAAGCCGCTTAACAATGTTTAATGGCTGCAGCACAAAATGTGGGGCGACAGCAAGAGGACGGGATTAAGTTCCTGTTTTTCATGTTTTCTGGCATTGCCACTTGTTCTGCTTCAGCAGATGGCCTCATGGCTTCACGCAGACATATTCCATCCACCCTGGTGAGCATGAGAGGGGGGCCGGCGGACAGGCAGGGACTGTCCCTGACACAAAGCAGCAGGAGCAGGACTAGATAAATAACTCAAGTGCTGTGATTCTTGTTTAGTCACATCAACGTAGAAACTATGTGAAGCAGTCATGAGAATGTTATTGAGCTTTAAAATAATTTTAGAGGCAAAACAAACAATAGAAAACGTAACAAAAACAGATGCTTTAAATGTCCATATTTCACCATCAGTTTTCCCTGCTCAGAAAGGGGTCTCCTCTTTAAGTTTAAATCGTGGCGTGGTTAACAGATCCGCATTAGATGTGATTGCAACGTACTCTGCCATTTATCGAACAGGCCTTTGCTGTGAAGCAGAGTCGTAAGGTACTGGCAGAGTACTAGCAGAAAGTAATTGTGCATTTTTCAGAAGAAAAATCGAACCATCCTTTTATAAAAATTAAAAAAATAAAAATAAAATAGAAGAAAGGCCACTTACAGCAGGTGTATTGTGGTGTTTGCATGAGATAAACTCCGTTCTGGTTCCATAAGAACATAAAATGGGTTTAGGCTTCAGTAACCTGTTTTAGTAACCAGAATGGTTTAATGAAGTCATTATTTTTATTTTGCTTCTTCCAACAATAACCATCAGGCAAACAGATTGCCAGGATAGGATTTCCCCCCAAGAAAAAGATCTTAGTGAGGAGGTCATACTTTTCTATTTTCCACAGTGGCGAGAGAGTACTAAGCTTTTTGAGGGTAGTTATTTTTCTTTTTTTTATCTTGGGACAACTCCACTAGGTCAACGTTTCTGTTAACTATGTAAATGTAGATGCTTGTGGATTAAAAATCTATGCTTTTGGCTTTATATTGAGTTAAAGCTACATCCTCCGTTTTCAGTAATAGTTCAAGGTTTTAGTCTATTTTTGTTGGAACATTTTCCACTGTAAAGTTCCATAAAACAAACTAAAGACAATCTGTAATGTTAGTCTAAGGAAAGAAAAAAAAGGAAATGTGCAGCAGGCTTTAGATGAATTTACTGAGGTATACTATGTCCCTGTCCATGAAAAAGGCTTTTAGCTTTTTGATGGAACAATGCAATGTTACATCCAACCAACACCTTGCAGCTTGGCTTTCCTTCAGAGGGCTCACAGATTGACAATAATATACAAGCTTCTAGGGATCCAGAGATAATTTGGGGTTTAAAAAAAAGAAAAGAAAGAAAATGTGCTCTTCTGGGAAAGGGTGCACACACTTTATGTATTAAGTATCAGTACTAACTAGATGTTTTCTATGAATTTGGAGGGAAATTCATTGAATGATGGAATTGAAATGCAAGAAAATGCAAAAAAAAATCAGAAGTTTTTGTTTCTGGCTGTAGCACACCTGGCAGCAGTCCCAGTGCGAGCTGGCACTGCTGAATGGCAGAGAATCCAGACATCTGAGTCCAAGATACCAAATTAAAGTTGTTCAATAAAGCTTAAAAAATTAGGTAATAATCAGGTCCTTGCACAGATATATGTGAATACTTATCATGCACTACAATGGATCTAGTGAGAACATGACCTTTAACTACACCAAAAGGCAAAAAAGACCTAAAAAATATATCAAGGAACATTAGTATTTTATCTAGGTTATTCATTTAGGATTTAATGTTGAAATATGAGTTTAGTTTCTTCACTAAAACACAGGCAGCTCATGACGTGCTTTAGTATATTGGTTCCAACATGTTGTACAAACGGAGATGACACATTAAAGCCTCATAAAAAACCACATAAACAGAACGTGCTCTGTCAGAGTGAATTATTAATATGAAGCATTGACTGGCATGCTTTACAGGGCAGAATGACTTAGGTTACATCATTACATGGAATTCCAGCTACACCTGCAGATAATTGTTAGATATGCTTTCATATTAGATGGATTAAAGCTTTGCTGTTTCTAAATTGTTCTGAAGCAGAAGCTGCTTCACTCCCTAACAGATCGGGGATTCAGGACCTCACAGTTCAGGGTGGGTATCTTATTGCCATGTTTGTCTTACGTTACCGTGTCAGCTGCAGTATTGAAGTCAATGGCGGTTCAGTGCGGCTCCCAGGTGGGATGAAGCTTAGGATGTGTGCTTCAATGTTAGATTCAGTAAACCCCCTCCTCCACAGATTTTTAATTAGGTCTTACTCACTGACCTAGTAAAGAAGAAAGACCACAATGCTCCACATGGCGTGAAAATGGGAGCCAACTGAAGCAAATCGGGAAAAAATGCAAGCCAGTTGTCATCTGTGTGTTTAAAAATAGAAAAACAGTGGAGTGACTGGGCCTCCTCTAGCCTGCTTTGCCTTTCATTCAGCTGCTGTGGTTACATTTTTAAATTTAGAGAAGTGGAGGTGTGTGCTGTTAACACTCCTGGGTATTGTTGGATTCCGATTCCAAGCTGCTGATTCCATATCGAATGTTTAATAATACTGTTTTGAGAAATTGCTTGAGGAACATTCTCCATTATGTTTTATAATCTCAGCTGCAGACCAGGTTTATCCCTCCACCCCCCCTTATTATCGCTTGATCTCAGCAAGCTTACGGTAGTCTATCTTTATAGATTTACATTAGCTATGGACACAGATCTGCACTGGCTGATGAATTACGAAGCACATGTCACATTTCCTCCATTATTTTGCTTTCTTTATAGCCTTTGCTTGTAACATTGTGTTTCAATCCTATTTCTTTATTTTGATCCAATTGCTTTTAAACTATTCAAAATCAGTTTATTTCTACAAGTAGCATTTGATGATTTATTGAGTCAACAAAAGTTATAGAAATGGCCAGATTTAATATTTGATTGAATTCAGCTGCATGTCTTTTTGTAAAGATTTGAAGGTCTATTGAGTGTGGTTCAGATTACTGTTTTAGGCCAGTCTATTGAAGGCAATCGATTAGGAACCCTGACTGAAGCAAAGTAGTCATTTGAAAAATTCTCACGGTAGATAATATATACAAGAGACACTTGTCTCATTAATTATTATAGTTTATAGGCATACTTTTCTCATTATTTGGGATCTTTTGCTCAATCGAAAGATCGAAAGAGCAAACATATGAAAAGATTCTGCATATCTACCTTCTACTTTTCATCTTCTTTTTACCCAACAGCAATGTTGTATCTATAATGATACTTTATTTGAGTTTTCAAATTTTAATAATTGCAGTCATCTTACAAAGCATTTAGAAAATCAGTCACAAAAAGCTGTTTTTATGTGAAACCTCTGAGGGATTTTTTTTAACCAGACGAGGAAACATGCCCTGTTAGAATGAAATTAATGAAAAATATCACCAATACCAGATTAACTACATTTAAAGCAGTTTAAGTTCATGTTTTTAACTAAGAACGTCGAATAGCATGCAACAAAAAACATTTTATGTCTCTATCAAAAATCCGCTGAGAGAACAAATTAGGAAGTATAAAGCAAACCTGAATTTAGTTATAAGCCATTTATTTCAGGGCTTAAAAGGAGAAGAAAGCTAAACAGATCCTTACTCTTTTAATTGGTGCATTGTTCACAGAAACATAAAGCGTGACAAAAGCTTATATGATGAGGAGCAAGATCAGGAAGGCTGATATTTCTCCTATCTGCCTTCAACTATGCACACATTATTGACCGGATTATATGAAGAGCTCCAGTTTTTCCCCACAAACAAAAACATAACTGTGGTTGCATATCGTAGCGCTCTGAGGCGTTAAACTCTACTATAGCAGTCAAAACAAATACTATGCTTGGTAAAAGTATTCAGAGCCATTAAACTTCATATGAACCGGCAGGCTGGATAGAAAGGGCATTAATAAGAGAAGCAGCCATGAAACCCATCACACATGTGGAGCTGTGGAGATCCACCGCTCATGTGGGAGAATCTGTTGACAAAACCAATGTTCATATTATTGCTATAATTGCTTTTGGGGGTTTTTGTCGAACAGAAATGGGAAGATAATTAAAAAGTCCTTTAGAATGACTTTTATTCCCATTCAACATCTTAAAAAATGTAGCAGAGGGGATCCACTCAGATCTAATTTTAGTCGCTTGGAATAGGAGTTTAAAAAATGGCCAATGCTCTTTGCATGAAATAAACATCTTTTTATTATTATTTTATTAATAAGTTTTTTTTAAATGTTGGGTAAATATTTCAGCTATTTGTAAAATGCTAAATGCTACAGGTCGATGAAAACAGAACTCATCACTTCATACCATCCCTATAGTGAACCACGGTGGTGGCAGTATCATGAGGTTAGTGCACTTTTAAAACAAGGTTTACCTTTACTTCAACTTTTCTCCCAAACAAAAACATTGTTATATTTTTTTGCAAGACACCATTAAAACAAAGAACACACAAGTTGAAGTTAGTACACATTTTATTCGAACACAAACAGGTTTTCATGCCAAGCGTGAATCAGCATTGCTGTGTCCAAACCCAAAAGCTGCACCATGAGAAAACATCACACACCAACACCTGCAGGTCCAGTTCTCCTAATGTAAATGCTCCGTTTTGTTGCCCAACAGATGTCAGATATTGATAAACATTTAGATCAATCTAAACTCATTTTTATAAAGTATAGAAAAAATAAACTCCGTTACGTTTTTTTTGTTCCATGATTTATCATTACAATATTGATAGCATTGCTTCATGAAATGACATGTGGTGTTTGGGCTGCATCTCCACTCCAATCTTTTCACAGCTTTTAGAGGCACAAAGCAGCTGCGCCTTCTATTCATGCAGATGAACCCAAGGTTTCATCTGCAAATGCTTTAAAATAAAAATGTACCAGCAGTGGTGCCTTTCAGTGGCCTCTTCAAATAAATCCTGACATATTTCTAGACAATATCAATCTGAAACAAGTCAATGACATCTGATCTCAAAAGCAAATCCATTTTAAACAGATGTAAATGAACTATATTTTTCTTTTGTAGATCTAAATCTGAAAATGCAACCGAGGTTTAACTTCTTTCTCCCTAAATTAGGCATGAAGGGGGAGAAAAAAAAGAAAGCACAGCCTTCAGAGAGCAGCGACTGCAAACAGTCCATTAGGCACAGTAAGAAGGCAAGCAGGAGAAAGATGCTTTACTATGTGTACAAATAAAAACAGGGTAGAATTAGATTGGCAGGAAAACTGGACAAATGCTGATTGGTTACAGTTGGCTTCGTTCTGTGGTCTAAGAGAACAGGCTTATAATATAAAGGTAAAAAAAAACAAAACAATACCAGATAGTTTTATCATATAAAATACAAATAATTCAGTCTGACACTCGATCCAGCATCCATAACATGAAAAAAGAAAAGTAAAATTATGGTTTGGTGATGCAAACATATGTAGAATAGGAATTAAGAAAATAGTCATAGAATATGTTTTTTTTTTCCAGATTAAAGCAAAAATGAAAAATACAAATAATTCCGTTAGGGCATTATTTGTACACTGCAGCCCAGTGTTTGGTCTGGATTCAAAGAGCATAATCCAGCCTCCGACAGCTTTACTGTCAATAATAGATGGCTCGCATTATTTATTCATCTACCTCTCCTTACATCACCTCCTCCTTTTTTGGGGGGCTTTTTTCTCCTCCCAATAGCTTTGGAAAGCGACGGCAGGTTTAATCTGGTTTCTGCATGCAGTCGCAGACATGTCTGCATGCAGCCGACGGGCAGCTGCATCTCCGAGTCTTTGAAAGCATCTCGTCCTCATGTGTCAGCGTGGGGAGCAGGTGCTACCTCAGACTGTGGCCTCATTAAAAAAAAAAAAAAGTGCCACTTCTGACAGCTATACGTAAAGCTGGAAATATTTTCTCTTGCTGTACGACAGAAACCTGATGCAGAAGCAAGAGGTGGAAAGACTCCTCCGCCCAGGTTATGGCCTCCAGAGAGGGCTAAATTAACGTATTCAAAGCAGCTAGATGAAAATAATCACTAGAGTTCTGATGGTTATCAAATGGAAAGCTGCTCTCTGCTTTCTTACACATGGAGGTACAATTATGGTCATTGTTTTTTATTTCATCCCGCATCCTTTCTGGACTAAGAATAAGCAGCACGCATCAAAGGAAGATGTTTCCTCTGGTTATGATGCCATTGTCTAACCTCTCTACTGATTCCCAGCTGAAATGACCTCACAGGGATTCAGGAAGCAGGTGAATGAGCAAAGTTCAAGTGTCATGAAAGAGCCTCCTTAGCGTAATGCTGTTTACAGGAAGGGAATTCAGTGTTACAGAACCTGGGAAATGATTCGTACTCCTTGGTACTTTTTATACATTTTGCTTCATTACAACCAAGCTTCACTGCCGTTAAACAAAACAACAACTTTGTTTTCAAGATAATTTTACAAAGAAAAACCTGAACTTGATGCGATAGTTCTAAATGAAATATATAGTGCCATCTCTCACCCTTGATTGTAAATGTTAAAAAAAATAAAAAAAAAAAAATGTTGCATGGGAACTTTAGGGGAGCTGCAGAAATCCGCTGCTCAGGTGGGAAAATGCTGGCATGATCAGTATTAGCTGTGGACGCCACCTGTGAGGCGCAGCAAAATAAAAGCCTAGGAAAGTAATGTTTGGAACATGGAGGCTTTTCTTCATCAGGGATAGTGATGCCTATGAGGATTAATGAAGTTAAAAGCAGAGAAATCACTGATGAGGACCTATTGGTGCAAGCAGAACCTTTTAAAACGGGCCCAGGTCCAGTTTCTGAAAGAACGCTTAACACAAGGAGGTGATTTAATCTGTTAAACCATTCTAATAAGTTAGAGTGACCTACAACAAAGTCCAGACTTGAAAGCAACCGGCTCTGTGTTCACAGTCAAACATCTATGTTTATAGACCTTCTGCATCCGATGATTTAAGCCATGCTCCAAAGGACTTTTAATCAGCTGTTTTTAGATGTACACAACTAGAGTAGCAGCTGTTCATTGCAGTGAAGGTGAGTTAAACTGCCGATCTCTTATTTTAGATTCCAATTGCTTGGAAAAAATATTAAACAGTTGTACAATTATCGGTCCTTTTTAGAATTATGAGCCACTTAATGTTTCCTGTCCGATAAGATCCCAATAAAAAGGCTTCAGACTTAATCTACTCCAAAACTCCATTTAAAAAAGTCCAAATAATCATTTGTGTCCTGAGGTAGATTTAGCCCCGTTTTAATAAATGTCACCCAAGCAGTTCAGGTTTGTATCTAAAACTGTTGATTGAAAATTAAAGCCTGGGTCAGAGGAGTGAGAAGCTAAGGAGAATAAACCTGTTGGATGGTCTCAGCTTTCAAACAGAGGAACTATTGACCCATGAAGAGCGGCTGCATCATGGGAGGACTACAGTCCTCAAGCTGACTGGGTCCCACGGGTCTAAACGCGTTACAAAAAGCTCAGCAGCTATGTGCAGCTCCAGCAAAGAGCATAAAAAAACAAGTAAAGCAATGCGTCCTTAAGGAAAAGTCTGTTGATTCAAAAATGTTAAAAAGGCCATAAACTAAAGATGGAGGCATCGGATGTTTGTTCAAGTCTCCAGTTAATTACGCTTTCTGGCACATCATAATATTATACTTTCACAAACCACGACGCATAACTTTATTGACTACTTGTTTTAAAAAAAAGGCAGCAGAGAGGCGTGGCCTATATTGCTCGACAAAAATGTTGCTTTAGATGGACTTGAACTTGGGGCCTCAGAGTTTAAATCCTCGCAGTTTCATTCGATTTCGAAAGTCTTGAAAAGCCAAACATCTCAGAGACGCAGCAGCAGCAGCAGTCACCTAAAGACCGGCTCTGTTTCACAGTTAGTGCTGTAAATCGTCCTGCTGTCCGATGCAGCTGCCACCGTTGCCCCTCCATGTCTGCTGCAGCTGCTGGAGGTGCTGAAAGGCTCTCTGGGTGATGTTAAGAGCTGGGTGGACCTTCCTCAGATCAGGCTCTCCGATCAGAGACAGGCCACACAGCCCCAAGTAGGCATGCAGAGGGTCTGGAGAGGCAGGAAACAGGACAAAGAGAACTAGTTCAGACAGGTGACAGCTCTGTACAAAGAAACTAAAGCTTCCAGCATGCTTTAATTTATAACCTTATCTGACTTCTAAAAATCCTCCAGCTGCTCCTAGCATAGCAGTTAGTTGTAATGCCTCTTTAAGAACATGTAAATGCACACAGCTTGGCCCCCTGACCGTTTCACTCCCTTGGGAGGAACATAAAAGCTGCACAGGCCCATAATGGAGCAGTAATTGAATTCTAATGAAATGACAGATGATCGGACAGAGACATTAGAATCAATCACAGCATCATTAGCCTCATCCATCAGGACTCATAGTCAAGGTTGAACAGATGAGTATGTGGCCTTGTTTCAAGGGAGGCCTGATTAGTAAGGACACCTTCATCCATGTTTACATCTCATGACACTGAGATGCTTTCAGGGAGAACTTTTAGAGGGAAGTACTGTGAGACGGTTAAGAGGAATATAATTGAGGGTGGCTTGTCCCTCCTACTTGCTAACCTGCAGGCCTAAACCCAAAGCTACCACCCTGTGCAGCTCAGAGACCTAACAGCAATAGGGCAACTTCAACACCAAGGTGTGCAAAGAAGTCCCATTCCTGACTCAATATTGTCTTTACCATAACACTTTAGCAATCTTTGATTCCTTTATTTAAATACAGTCTACATCGAGATAACACCCCAAACAGGCTTGTAGTCGAGCTTAGCTGCTCCTTTATCTAAACATTAATTTCCTGATTTCTATATCAAAAATATTGTTACCATCAATCTGATGAACATCTAGTTTACAAAAAACATCCGCTGTTGGGGATATTTCTGAGCTTTAAAAATTAAAATTCTTAAATATTAGATATCAAATCTGGAAACACAAACATTTACTCTATTTTCCCACATCATCATCCAGAATGCAGAAAATCACTAAGAATCAACAGCGATCTCTGTGAGTGAGATTTAGGAACTTCAAGTCAAATCTTTTGCTTCCTAATCTCTTATTTTTTTTATTTTAACTCAGAACTATAACCCTCCCTATAGCTTTTATTGTGTCACAAATCTGCTTCTTTTGTCCCACGTCAGTGTTACCAAACCATTGTCCTAAACCAGTTCCTGTTAAGGACACTAGTCTCCTGTTTGCTTCTTTCCTGCTTCACTAAAACTCTTTTATTCGGTTATATTCACGGGCCTCCCTGTCTTATTCTGGTAACATGAGGAGCAAAGATTCCTGTAGAACAAAATGCCCCATCAAATAGCCAATATGAGGGCGGGGAAGGACACGCACACCTTCACCAGCATTGACTGCTGAAGGTTAGAGTTACAGGAGGGTTGTTATTCTTTGCCATTGATCTAAAGTAAAACTGGCCACCACAGCTCCTCCCCGTCTCCCTGCACCTGTGGAGGAGGAGGCGGCACAAACTGATCAGCTAAAAGGGAAAAAACATGAATGTACTGAAACTAACACGGGCTTGTTTGTCCTTTAAATGAGATCCTTAATGCTACAGAGGAGTCATTAAACTTTAAACATGCCATTCGGGCCTCTGCTTCGCTCCTGTGGCTGTTGTTGCTTTGTTTTTTTCACTGAATGCACCAAAAATAAAGCTTCAGAGCTGTGAAGGCATGAGTTTCTGCTGGTACCTGGGTGGCTGTCAGGCCACTTGGCGAAGCCACCAACCAAACGATCCTGCGTGGACAGAATGAAGCTCCTGTTTTTCTCAAAGTTGGTGAACTGGAACGCATCCAAGAGCTGGAGGAAAACAGAAGGATCATGGCGGGGGAAATATAGGAAAAATCCAGAAAACATGACCAAAAAAAAAAAAAAAAGATAATGAAATGAAAACATTTAAAACAAAAGAAATTTTACAGGGTTTATATCAATTTCCCATTAGGTTTAGTGAATCTGCAGCAAGTTCTTTTATAGTTGTGAAGTTTAAAGTTATCCTTTAAAGCAGACGCTCTACATTTTTCCTATTTTTATTGATCAAATAAAAACAAACAATGTATTCTCTAGCTAAACTATACTACTTGTTTCAATAAATTTTGTTGTAAATATTAATTAGAGAGCATAAAACAAAAGAGACGTTGATTTAATACAACACAGGAGTATAACAAAAAGGAAAATGAAAAGAAAAATCTAAATACAGGTCATCTGATTTCCAAACTGGAAATCGGAAAAAATGAGTAAAATAAAGAATAAAAATGTGTAGGCAACTTGTCAGGCATGCATGGAGACATTTCAGTGTTTGTTACCTCCAGGGTAGCCCCCACCCAGAAGGAGTAGCATGTATCCACAGGTTTGTTGGGTCGTCCCTGGAAGCCGCTCTGCTGCCTCATGATGCACCAGCGCCGGATCCTGTTCAGCTCCCGCTGACTCAGAGCCTCCTCTAGCCGGCCCATCAGACACAGGGAGGCTATGGCACAGTACGTCCAGCCACCTGGGCACATCAAGTTCATGTAAAGTTGCAGTCTGGGATGCTTAATGTTTCTGCCTTTATTCAGCTTCAGAGGGTTCTAAGATAGAGAACTACGTACATAAGTTTACATTTATTAGATATTCTCCAGTCTAAACCACATAAACGGCAGCGCTCAGCTTTGGGTGTTTTGTCTTTAGGATGAATGAACCAGTTTTTGTCTGAGATTGTAGTTGGGTTGATGTTCTCTGGTAAGATACAGTATGATTAGAGAAAACATGGTGGTCGGACCACTGGCAGGAAAAAGTTTGAGAGGTGCACTTTTAGTAGGTTTCCATTCTTCATTTTCATTCCTTAAACAGGTTTTGTTATAGTGATTTAACATCTAAATGACTGGAATCAGACAAAAAACCTCTCCAGAAGACAGCTGGTTGGACCACTGGAGTGGATCACCATGCTTACACACTGTTACTGTACTAAACAGGAATTACTGCTGCTAGAAGCTTCAAGTGAGGGCGAACACTTGATGGCGTAGCTTTGAGATCACATGTCCACCTTTTTCTAAAACTTCCATGTCCAAAAGTTTCTTTCAGGATGCATCATTCATGTGTTGCAGGATAAAAAAGAAAGAATAAGGGGGGGAAAAAAAAGTCCTAAATATACACTACGGGCTGAACATCGACACAAAAATCTAGTCTCATGCCCGGGCCTATGAGGATCTATAATTCTATGTTTCATTCACATAACTGTGAAATTATAGCACCAAAAATGTTCAGATTTAAAGCAGCAGTGGGAGGTCTGGGCCCTGAACCAGCACACACACCTTAAGGGTAGACGGAGTAATTAGCCTCCACGGATCATCTCTACCGATTTGGGATCAGTCCTCAAAGAGTTGGCAGGCTCGGCTAATGAAGTAAAGTCTCACTGAAGTCTTTAATCACAGAAGTTGAATTTACAGCAAAGAGAAAAATCACTAAGTCCACCCCACAGGAACAGCTGTGGTTTGATAAATGTACATTTTAGGAGCACATCACAGAGTTAGAAGGAAGTCTGTGCTCCCCAAACAAACAAGGACATGTTTATAGCTTCCTAACTGCTGATTTTGTGGTGAAGGGCAAGTGCTTTTTTTTTATTATTATTATTTATTTTTTTTAGAAAAAAAAAAACAAAAAAACCCCCATCTAATTGAAAACAGTCATATGGATCCTTATAGTTAGAAGTTTGACTTTGGATTCATTAACACACTCACCATGACACTCTTTCCCAGCTCCTTGGCCAAATGCATTGTCATATGACTATGGAGAAAGTGAAATACATTTAGAAATGTTATATCAGCAACAAGATTTACAAATGATAAAAGATGCAGATGAGAATACTAATTAGAGAAAGGCCTAAACATCAACTGGCCGATATTAGTGTTTATTTCCCTGGATCTGCCGATATGTGTATGTAATGGCCAACTCAGCCATGCCTTGAGCTCATGTGAAGGAATTGCATTGCTGCTACCTCCATTAGCTATCCATTGTTAATGTTTTAATTTGTTAATAAAGGTTTCTAAAAAAAAAACAACAACTGATTTATGTGTTATCATTACGGCTGTCACTACCCGACAGCGGCAACAAAAAACAAAGATGGTGCAGGCATCATGTAGGAAGGCGAAGTTACATGACCAACTGGGGGCGGAAATTACCGATCATATGTCCTAACGGTCAGTTAACAGAGTTCACTATAAAGTTAACTATACAGTCCCCACTCTATATACCGGTAGTGATTGAGGGATTTAGATATTTGGACACGTCCATTGTGTCAAAGTACTTCCTGTCAGTTGAGAGTCTGATCAAGACAGAAATTGTAGGTTTGAATGCATTTCATGAACAGGAAGAGCATTCAGAGGTTTTGGTATCTGATCTTTTAAACCAGAGAGCAGGGAAAGTTTAATTTCCAGACAACTGGTTGGTTCATCGCTGACTGGAATTGAAAAGAAGCCTTTGGACAGCGCTGCACTTCCATACCAAGGCCTTTAATCCAAAATATTCCCCTGTTTGTCCCACTGGTTGATCTTACTTCCCTAAAACTAACCAAAACTTACAAACCAAAGCAAAACAAAGTTGTTGTGGCTGGCAAAGGTTCTCAAATGCGCAGCCTGTCACAAGATGCTTCACAGACAGCCACTTCCTCATCCTCCTGTTTATTTTTATTTACAAGAAATTACACAAGCTTATATATAAAGGGATTAGTCAGGTTTTCAGAGATAAAGATGGCGGCTGTGCAAATTACTTAAGCAGGCAAATTTCAATGCCAGCAACAGCAGAGAAGAGGCAGAGGTTTTCAGAAGGAGAGTGGAGGGGAAGGGCTGCAGCTGACTGGTGTCTCCTCTGGAGGTAGGACCATTAAACTGTCCTTCTAGGGATACAATAAAACAGTTTTTTCAAAAGCCATCAACAAACCTCTTAAGGGTCTCCATTTCATACTTTGTCAGCATTAGCCTCCACAAGTGTTCCCTGATAGCAGCCAAAAAAAAAAAGCTTACATCAGGATGTTTGAAATTTTTGAAAGTCTAACATGCGTTGTTTCTCTAGCTTAAAAACCTTTGACCCTTTGTGTACCGGAACAAGTTAGCGATTGTTTCTCATAGCAGGAGACTCGGTGAGGGTAGGGACTGTGTTACATCTCAGCTATAGACTGAACGTTTCTCATGACATCATGTCCAAAAACCTAAAATATGGTGTTAAGAAAATGACAGCCAATGTTGCCATTCATCTATAGAAATTGTTTCTATTTCATACAAACTACTTGCTGTCTAGGATGTTGTTATAAATCTTTAATAAATAAAAAATATCACTGAAGGTCCCTTGCATGATGGTTATTCATCACCTGTTTAAACCTGCTTTTATTTAAAGACGATTAAGAGAAAAGCAGCTTCATGTCAGCACCAGGAGATCTCTGTAAACTTTTGGTCTAAGCAAAATAAATAAAACTCAATCTGAACAACAGACAGTCGACAGCTGAGAAAGTAACAAAAGAAAAAAAGAAAAAGAGATTGTTTCTGTCCCAATTTTAATCAGTTCAGACCAAAGTAAAAAATGCTGCCCTGGGGTCTCCAGCTAAAGCTGTGCATACGTTAAACTTTTTCTAAGCAAGCTGAACATTTTCACAGTCTGTCTATTTATGTGTAAAAGACAGGATGTTTTTGAACACACCCATGAAACGATACACCGTCTGAAATGTTAAACTTGATATACAGTGAAGTTTCTCGTGGGAGCCGAGCAGCTCAGGGGAAAAACAATGTTTGATGTGTGTGACGCCCAGAAAGACAAACAGAGGACAGTTAGACAATTATGACTTTTATTCTTTTTAACTAATACAGAAGAGGAGCCGCCAAAAGACCATGATGCATCACTCAACTCTGTTTTTTCCCCTACTTGTATTACTACTATTTGTAGACAAACTCCCACTTTGTGACTGTAGGGGGCCGGTTTTCTTTGCGCCTCAAAGATGCTCAATTTAATCTTAAGGGTGGATGTACATTGATGGATGGATTCACATCAGCAATCTCTCACTTACCAAACTTCCCCGGATGTATTCAATGGCTTTCTGGATGTCCATGCCCGACCAGTCATCCAGCATGTAACAGATACTAGCAGCACAGTAGATAAACCGGATATCGTTCTCGCTTCCTTCTGGCACAGCATAGAAACTGAAAGCCAGACAAAAAAACAAACAAAAAAGGGTAGTTTAGTGTCTTTGAGTTTTTGTTCTAGATGTCCCACATACTTGAGTATTTGTGGATTATTTCCAGCTTTAGGAGCACCGATTACCCTCCTCATATCCGATTAGCATCAATTATTCATCCCTTCCTACTAGGGTTGTCAAGATACTAAACTTTTCAACTCGATACCGATACTAAGTGAAATATTCGATACTCGATGTCTTTTGCGATACCACAAGGATAAAAACAAAGACTCCAAAATTCAACAGAAATGTTTTCATTAATAAACAAAATACAATAAATAGATAAATAAATACAATAAACAATATTTTGAGGTTGTATGCTGTGCACAATATTAAGCAAGCTTGATAAAAAACTTACAAAATTAAAATTAAGTGTTCCTTCCTTGGCTATGCTTTACACACATAACAATGACACTAGCCAAACCGTTTAACAAAAATAATTCTCAGCAGCTGCACCTATTACAAAAAAAGTCTGAAACTGAAAAGTGCGTAGAATTATTCAATCACACAGTGTTCAGAAAGTGCATTTTCCTCTATTCTGCACATAAGATGAATGACTGTTTAGATGCCACTGGTGGTAGCACTGTATCGATACTTTTGAAAACGAGTATTGTATCCGGATACAACTTTTCAGTATCGATACTTTTTTGAGTATCGATACTTTTGACAACCCTACTTCCTACATTTATGTCATACTACTACCCCTGCCAGATCAGCATATGATGAATTATGGCAGATCTGGAAAAATAAGGATCTCCCTGATCTAGATTGAAAAACAAAACAGATATGATTTGAAATAAAAGTGTACGCATTGCTTTTTAGTTGAGACGGAACCGAGGGTTAGGATGTTAGAACATGAAATCATAAAGTACAGAGAAAGAGGTCAGGATCAGGGAAAGCAGAGCGTAATTTCCTTTAACCTGCACACACATCATTGGCTCAGTGAGCAGAACATCTCCATCTTTCAAACATGCTGCTACTCCAGATTAAACAGAAGTTTGTATCCCAAACTCACACTTTTAGTTGCCTTTTGAACTAGAAAAGGTGCAGATGCAAGCTCTAGTCTGACCACGTTAAATCTGTGCTCAAAAAGGCTGCAGGGGTTTCTGAGTCAGAGTGAAAATGCCAGCACAGATAAAGGTTTAGGTAAAATCATGTTGCCTAACCTTCCGTCCTCGAGCTGGAGCACTTTGAGACCAGCCAGAACGGCCTCTTTATTAACCCGACTCAGGTCATCGCCAAGTATCAACAGCGAGCACAGTCCGGTGTAGGTCATGGCCACGTGGCCACTGTCGTATGGATGGAGCACACCTGGACCCTGAAGGAGAAGCAAGAAAGGGAAATCAGAGAGACGGCTGATGGCTGCAGATGCAGACATTAGATCTCCGTCTCATTATTTCAACTGAACATCAATATTGCATCTGCCTCTGTAGGGGGCTCCTTTTACTTGGAAGAATGAAAAATGCAGATTTACTGATGGATATAATCTTAAATTATGATGGCATGTGCAAAAAACAAACAAAAGTAACAGAGGCTTACTAAAAACTAAAAAACCACATTACTTGTACAACCTTTAAACCAAATCTGGGTAATGATAACACTACCTTAGTGCTGTAGGGAATTCCAATATGTGAGGATCCTCGAAACCCACATCGGTTCAGGTTGGATTCTGTAGAGAGGAGTCAGGCAGAAATGGAAGTATTCATACTAGTGTAAAAATAAGCATTAGGGGAAAATTTAATAATATATGAGTCCACAGATTTCACTTTTAAACCCTTTCTGTTCCAACTTAGCTTCTGAGCTGAGATTGAGGAGAGGTTCTTATTGATAAATTCATAGGGTGTCTGCTGCCCCCTTCTGGCCAGAAACAGCGAGCTGCAGCTTATACATGATTTTTTAGTGTGTGGAGTCCAATGTCTCCTTCTGTCACATACCAACCTTAACATTTTATTTTCTGACAACTAAGTTCATGCAGATTAATTCAGTCGAAGCAACAATCTGAAAGTCTTAACGAGTTTGAGGACGGGGTTAATTAATACTAATGTCCCATTTGGAAATCACAGTTGTCTCTAAACTTGTTATTTTTCTAAATCTAACGAAAACAAAAACTGGCAGACTCCCAACATATGGCTATTGCAAAAAAAAAGGCCCAAAAAAAAAAACAACATCCTTTCAAGCACGACTATCCCTCCATCATCTCCGTTGATGTCTTCAATAATTAATGAAATGCGCATCTAAACAGATGGTATGGAGTAGCTTGTTAGACATGAAAATATATAAATAAATAAAATTCCAATCCCCAAACAAGTCATTAAAAGCCTGAGTGTGATACTTTTCTTTGATGAACAGCTGTAAAGACGCAGTGGGTTAGGCACAGACAACTGCAGACCAAGAAATGGTTTGAAGTCTGCAAAGTTGGACAACAGGCGCATGACAGACGTAAAAGTTTGATGAGTGGGACGACGCAGAGGCCTCGCTGAAAGTATGAAACAGTTTGTTGTCTTATTCGTAAACTAATTCACAATAAGTTGAGGTGCAGATGTCATAAGGCATCTCTAATGGATGACCAGCCACACTATTTATGGACAATAAACCCTTCGACCGACAACTTGTTCTTTTTTTGGTTCCTCAAAATTCGGTTTAAAGTTGTAGAATCTTAATTCAAAGCATAAATGCATCGTAACCTTGACAAAAGCCTAACAGTATTAAAATCTAAACTGGAAGGTAAGACTGCATTAAAAAAGTGACCGGTTCAACCATACAGGCAACAGCAGGGTAAATAATAGTCCTTCCATATAGGGTCTGCTTGGAGTTTCCATCCAGTGCGACTTACAAAGAAAATGTCCAAATAAGAGGCGCCCTTGCAGGTCTGCAGGTATGAAATATAGCTGAGCCCATTTACAGAGCTTTGTCCAGGATTATATTCTTTAAGCTGGAGGTCTTCAACAGCGGGTCCGCAACCCCTAGGGGGTCCACAGAGGTAATGCATGGGGGTCGTGAAAGTTTTTGGTTGATTAGAAAATTAGCAATTTTTTTTTTTTCACTAATTGAAATGGCTTCAAATACACATTAACACGAATTCAACACACTGTGGTAAACAGATAAATGGAGGCAGAGGATGTCTTTCAGTCATCAATGCACACATTCAGCAACACACAGGAGCTCTTTCAAGCTGAGCACCGTTTCATTCACAACACCTGTCCCATCAACCAGGAATCAGAAATACTTTAATAATCCCAGGGTGAAATTACTTTCGTTACATTACTTCAGCTGTAATAGAGTGACTATAGGACCAGTTTAATATACCACAATTTCATACAATATATATAATTAGAGGCTCCCCACTCCATCTCACCATTAGTTTGGGGGTCTTTGGCCTGGAAAACGTTGAAAACCCCTGCTTTGAGCCAAAGTCAATGTTAGCATTATAAGAGATCAAATGTAAACGAGAAGCTTTTCTTTTCTATTAGGCACCAGCCTTAATCCAAACATCCACCTCCCATTATTCTGTCATCAATGAATGATTGGCTATAATCAAGGATTTCATTTTCCACAATAGAGACTTTTTTTTTTTTTTTTTTTAAAGGAACAATATAACTCTGTAGTTTAAAAAAAAGTCAGCCTCCATGCCTTTATTTGTTCTCTGTTTAGCTTTATCAGCAAAGCTTATCACTGATGGTCAAACATCTTTCTCCTAATCCTCAATGCTGTTACTAAGCTCTGCTTACAAATGAAATTCACTTTACAATTTATTTCATTTCAAAGCTGGTGTGGAGGGGGAAACAAAGAAAGGGAAATAAAGTTGAAGTAAAGGTAGATGTTGGACTTACTGTCCTGAGTGGGTAGAACTTGCTGTGAATAAATCCACTCAATCAGCACGTCACTGTCAACCACATCCAGGGCATCCAATACATCCAGACCAGAAAGGGCAAAAAACAGGATAGTTAACCTGGAATCAAGCAGTTATCACATTTATTATTTTAAATAAAATTTAGATACGTTTTTTTAAAGGTTTAATCATAATTTAAAACCAAAGCAGCTGCTAATTGAGCTACTAATGAGTAATAGCTGAATATAATATGATATAAACTGTTAGAAAAAAGGACTCAAAGAGATAAAATCTGCCTAATGAACTAATTATGCCAAGAAAATCTGGCTGCTGGTTTAAGAAACTAACATTAATTGGGTTTATCACCTGCTAGTGAATCACAGCTACTAGCTAGCTCCATTGCCTTTACCTTCCTAAACGAAGCAGAGCTCCCCTCCGCCCTCAGCTCAACTCACCGGGTTGTCTCCAGCGAAGCGTATCGCTCAGGTAACACCTGCAGGGTCCTCTGGAAGAATCGGACATGTCGGTCTTTTAAAAAGTCTATCTGCTCACATTCTTCAAACTGGTTCTCCTCTTCCGCCATCTTTGTTTCCGCACCTATAGGGAATCTTTCCGGTGCGTGTGCTTTTCGAAATAAAAGCCTCTGCTAGCGCCAGAAGTGAAGAAGACTTCAACTGAAGCTGCAAAAAGGATCCCATTCCAGTCAGAAAGACCCAAATCAAAAGTTCAGCAAATGAAAAGTTCAAAACCTCTGGAGCAGTGTGCCGAAAGGGAAGAGGATTCATTGATTGTAAAAAAGAAAGATTTTGATCTTTTCAGCCGAAAAGGAAAACCGAAAAAAATGTAAATAATAGCGAAAGCTGTAGAAAAGTATTTTGACATTAGAGATTAAAACTGGGAAAAGGTTGAAAGCGTGATTAGAAAACCAATCAGAAACTGGCAGAATGACGATAAAGATAAAAAAAAATATATATATATATATATATATATTTTATTTTTTTATTTTTTTTTTTTTTCTGGGGGCGAGTCTTGTTTCCTTGTTTAACCCCTTGTCAGTTGGTGGCGGTAATGCACTTTTAAGTAGTTTGCCAAACGCCATAAATCCTCACAAGAAGAAGAACAAAAAAAGAAGACGAAGAAGAAGTTCGGCGTATTTAAACGGTCATATATATATATATAAAAAAAAAAGCTTTATTGAAAGTTTTATTTCATTGAAACACGTTGCATAGTGTCAGAGAATGTGTTTTACGACAGTCACTTTAAGGGGGATGTTACGACAGTGAAGTGTTTTATGGCAGCGAATGGTTAATGTTGGGACGGGTGTTAAATGAGCACATGTTAAATAAAACGG